>NC_141298.1:15647500-16020000 GCF_037954325.1 Fistularia commersonii | reverse complement strand
AGGTTTATTAGTTCTACACTTAATATTTGCAATATGTTTTCACTAAACATCGAGCCAGTCCAGTTACATACATACATACATTTTTACATATTCCGTTACATACTTACATATTATTGATAGCATGATGAAATATTATCTAATATTTTCATACTACATCACGTACTAACATCTTACTTCAAGATTTACAATTTTACTTATTACATTACATACATTTTATTTACACTTTTACATTTTACATCACATACATACGTCTTACTTACATATTTACATATTATTTACAATTCTGATATTACATTACATACATATAATTTGAATTATTACATATTACATCACATACATATGTCTTACTTACATATTTACATATTTACATATTATTTACATATTATTATTATTAGTTACTGTGACAAATGAATTTCCCCTATGGGGATCAGTAAAGTATTATCTTATCTTATCTTATCTTATCTTATCTTATCTTATCTTATCTTATCTTATCTTTTAAAGCGTTTATGAAGGGTAAAAGTTTAAGGTTTTAAAGGGAAAATGCAGTTTTTATTCATGCAAATGCCATTCAAGTCATATTAGCATCATGATTAGCACATATATGCATCAATAGACAATAAACTGTTCATGGCGTGTGTCTGATGTAGGAATAAGGAAAGGACTTTCTGAATCCATTGTTCAAAAAAATGCACTTAAAGTGCAAAAATCAGCTGCAAAAGTGGCTCACCACTTTTTATGGTCAGTTACAATCTTTGGTGTGAAGCAGTGAAATTCAATTGCCCTTCGCCTGTTTAATTTTAACACAGTCCGGCCGAATACCTCGCCACGTCTCCGCCGTCAAGGCCAAGATGATGGGAAAACATCCGGAAAGTCGTTTATCGTTTGGACGAGTTTTTCCCGATATGTAGTAAAGGGCGAAATCCATCACTCTTGGAAAACGCACATAAATCAGCCCCCGTTTCGCTTCCCGGCTTGGCGCTTTCAGGCGGGATCTCACCTCGGCGGTGTCAAACGAGCCTGGCTGGAACAGGCCGGATTCTGACCTATCCCTGCGGTTTCATTAGCTATCATGCAGCCTTGAGAGGTGCCGCTTCCCTCCTGCAGCACACACACCGGCAGAAGCTAATGGGTCCTCCGAGGGCCAGAACTACCGTTATTACAGCGCACCGTCAAGACAACCAGTCATCTCCGGCTGTCTGGCGGACCCGAATGCGAGCCTCCCTTTCCCAGCCGCCGCCGTTACTTACATTTACCCCCGCTTTGAGCCGGGTAACGGGGGAAAACTTGAAGCGCAGAATTAAAATATCCCCGGGCTGTGGAGTCGGCCTCCAGGAGGTGCAGACTCACGAGTCGTCACATGGGGAAAAATTCAAATTTCAAGATTCAAAGAACCAAAGACTCAGAGATGTAAAGATTCAAAGATTCTAAAAGATTCAAAGATTCAAAAAGATTCAACTGAATCAAAGTTTCAAAGATTCAAAGATTCAAAGATTCAAAAAGATTCAAAAAGACTCAAAGATTCAACTGAATCAACTGAATCAAAGATTCAAAGATTCAAAAGATTCAACTGAATCAAAGATTCAAAGATTCGAACAGTTTCGAAAAGATTCAACTGATTCAAAGATTCAAAAAGATTCAAAGTATGTATTGTCTTATGTGCAGTGTGGAAACGTGTTTCCCTGTACAATTAAATTCTCACTTTGTTGTCCTCAGTGCATTTGGATTTGGTAAATAGGTATTGTAAACATAATTATAATTATGAACGGTGTTGGAAGTGCAAGTCAAACACTGAGTGCAGTCGCCACATTTGCAGCGCTGCAGAAAAGAAGAATTAGTTCTGATTTAACACCGTCGTGGCCGCTTTTTTGTTTTCCCTCGGTTTGTCCCGAGAGATTATTTCACCGCGCCGAAGCGTATCGCCTCGTTCTCGTCCTCCCGGTGATATTTAGCTCATTCCCTCGCCGTCGTCTCCTCTCCATCTAAAAGCCTCCGCTTTACGTTTCCACATGGCTCGTTCCAACCACCTCCGACTGTAAAATTTATGAGTCAGCTCTTAAAGGCTCTGTCCTGCTGGGCGCTGTCTTACTGTAGACCCCCCTCTGCTCCCCCCAAACCCCGAGCAGACAGTGTAGGTGCAGTTTGATACATATGCCGGCTAAAAGCTATTACGCTTCATCCACCGTTCGGAGACCTTGAGGGAGGAGAGGCTCTTAACAAAATAATGTTTTCAGTTGTTTTATTTATTTTTATTTTTTGGCTGCAGGAGAGGAACCGTGTAAAAATGATGACACAAATTTATCCGGTCAGTCCCCCGCCTTAGATGTAATGGAGCGTCTTTTTTTTTTTTTTTTTTTTTTTTTTTGTAAATGTAGGAGTATGAAGTTATAACACACACACACACACAAAAAAAGACAGAAACTGCATTAAGTTTCACAGTCTCAGTAGATGTGATATTGATTTCAGGGGCGTTTGTTGCATCTCTTCCGTGGCTCGACTTAATGGTCAGGCGTGATTTATGTTTTTATGTTGCATGCAGCTCACAGCTGACGCACTTTGTAATATTAATTTGGCACCGAGTTGAAGTTTTGAAATAAACTATTTGAGTTAAAATGTGAACAAATGTGAAAAAATCTTAAAGCAAAATGATCCAGTCAGCCGTCTCCTATTTGAGCCATAAAGCAGATTATAGGACAGAAATCATCATAATAATATATTGTTATTATGGCGGCTTGGGCTAAATATGTATATAAATATAAATGGACAATTAGAAGATAGCAAAAGACATCCACAAATAAATAGACAGCAGAGGGAACAACAACAACATCAAGGATGAGAATAGACAACAGAATGGGGAAAAAAAAAGATAATAAGGCTAAAAATAGACAAACAGAAAAAAACAACAACATAAACAGAGTGACAATAGCAATGACAAGAATAAAAGAAATAAACAAAAATGGTTCAGTCATGTCATCGATTTTTAATTTTAAGATAAAAGATATATTTTATTGATCCCCAAAGGGGAAATTCTTTTGTCCCAGCAGTGGACCAATGATAATATCAATAAATATGAGTATAAATGTAAATAAAAGAGACAATTTAAACATCGCAAAGGACATCCACAAATAAAAGGACAGCAGAGGGAACAATAACAAGGATAAGAAGGTGCGATGCTTACGTTTCCCGTTACTGGGAACATTTTGTGTTTCATAAAGCTCCCGGTAGGCGTCAACGCATACTGTTTGTATAAGTCTCCATGCTAATATAAAATATGAATAATTAAGTATGAGGAACAGCATTAGCCGACGGCACGCTGAGCTAACGTTAGCCTCCGCTAACAATGAAAAAGAAACTAGCGACCACGGGTGCGGAAAATTATTGATTTAAAGACGTGCCGTATCATCGAATCCAATCAAATCGCAGACCGGTGAATCGTAATGGAATCGTCACACGATAAGCGGCATGGGAGATTGAATGAATCATTATTAAAATAATACTCGACAGCAACAAAACTATCATGGTGTTACTGATGAAGAGCTGTTCCTGAAAGTGCTGCACAAAGGAGAAGAAGGAAAGGCGAATAGAAAAGACGGTCACGCTCTGCGACTGGGCGAGCGGTGAAAAGTCACGATAGCTGATTAGCTTCTCTGCTAACAGAGCAGCGCAGGAATTGTTTGGTCAATCGGCGTCAATCCAGCTATACATCGAAAAATACATAACTATAGATTTTTTTTTCTCGTCGGCCACATTATATGACAAATTTATATATCAAACTTAGTCACGATAGTCACGATAGCTGATTAGCTTCTCTGCTAACAGAGCAGCGCAGGAATTGTTTGGTCAATCGGCGTCAATCTGGCTAGACATCGAAAATACATAAATGTAGATTTTTTTTTTCTCGTCGGCCACATTATATGACAAATTTATATATCAAACTTAGTCATGATAGTCACGATAGCCGATTAGCTTCTCTGCCAGCAGAGCAGCGCAGGAACTGTTTGGTCAATCGGCGTCAATCCAGCTATACATCGAAAAATACATAAATATAGATTTTGTTTTTCTCGTCGGCCACATTATATGACAAATTTATATATCAAACTTAGTCACGATAGTCACGATAGACAATTAGCTTCTCTGCTAACAGAGCTGCGCAGGAATTGTTTGGTAAATCTGCGTCAATCCAGCCATACATCAAAAAATATATAAATGTAGATTTTTTTTTTTCTTGTCGGCCACATTGTATGACAAATTTATGTGTCAAACTTGATTTGTTTAAGAAGTTTCAATCCTTGATGCTATTATTGATTTTTTTTTTTTTGTTCGGATATTTTATCATTTAGGCCAAGCGAGAGTCTACCCACTCCGTGGATTCATCCAAGAGCAACCCGAAGGGAAATAGCCGTAATGTTTTTCACCATTAGCGGCGGCGGAGCATCAAGTAAAAAGGGTTTTGATCACATTCTGGTGAGCTTTCAGAGCTTTAAAAGAGATGACTGACAGAACTCAGAGGCATCCTCAAAAGCCTCAACATCATTTCCTGCTTTCCAGTCCTTCTCGTTTCTCCATCTCGGTGGATGTAATTGTATTGAGTGCAGTGCCGTCAGACGGAGCCCCGCGCTCCCCGTCAGCCCAAATCCCCTTCCTAAAGTTCTTAATCGCCTGAAACTTTCTAGAGGATTTTCTTCACTTTACCGGCTGAAGTATCCTCTGTTCTGTCTTTTTCCGACCCTCGTGTGATTGCACCGGCGTCGGAGGAGCTCCGAGACCCTCTTCCTTCCGCTGTACCTGCGTTACCGTCTGTGTTTCGCTGCGTGGCGGGCGGATTGCCTCAGCCCGCCGGCCGCCGAGCCCCTCGCTTGTTTGATCTGTTCGATCTGTTACCTAAATTCAACCTGCGCTCAAACCTACATGGCAGGGAGATGATTGGAGGACGTCAGTCGTGCATCGTGGACCGCTTGGCGGCGAGGTCACGGGGACGATGTCACGACTTCAGCATCACCGCGTTCAAATTCTAGTTACTCAATGCACGAGTTTCGATGGATTTTTGCTCTTGTCTTGGAAAGCTGGTGGAAAACACGAGCTGAGTTTATTTTAGTTTGATGCAGTAACAATGTGGAACTTTGCTACTTTGCGGTTCGGCTTTCGCGCCATTGCTACTTCGCAGATTTGTTTTGTAATTCGGTTCTCACGATTTATTGTTCTTAAGCATTGTTTTTTTCACCTGATGAAATAGCCATATTCTTGTCTAAGATGAAAACAACAGTAAAAAATGTAGTAAAATTAAACTAAAATCCATTTGACAAAATAAATAAAATACGAGATCTCCTTTGCTAGCATGCATTCTTGGAGGACATGGCTTCTCTGACATGACTCCTGACGGCGTAATAGACCGCCATTCGGATTTGTTGACGGACGAGGAACTCACTGAGATGATGAAGTCTGCCGGCGAGGAAGAGGAAGAGACTGGCCTCACGTTCGAACGAGCTATGATTAAAAAAAAAAAAACTTGCAAAATGTTTAACAAGATTGGGACAACGATACGGTTCGGTCGGTCCGCTTTTGTAACTTGATGGACGGGGCCGTGGCAGATTTTAAAACCATTTTGAGGCAGCAACGGCCTATTATGATGTTTCTGAAAATAAGGGAGGTTCGTAAAGGGTTGAGTGAGGTTGGTTGAGGGTCAATGTTTCTGTAAATACCATCCAAATTATCAGGACTCACGGAAATTCACTTTGCAAAGTCTTGGAACGTAACTTTGGCGAAAAGTGAAAATCCACTGTTTATGCAGTCATGGAGGTGTTAAGTGAATTTTCTGAGCAGATTAAAAGCAGAGCTAATGTAGAGTAAATACGATTAATTGCGATTAATTGCAAAATCATTATTAATCGACTAATAAAACATGATATAGGCTTTACACACGCAAATCACCGTCTTCTTTTTACCAGTCTGGTAACTTGTTTGGATCATCTGAGGTCCTGAGGAGCCGGCGAGCGGAATTCTGGGATATTGAGTCATTGTGCGTCAGTTGCGTCAAAACGCTGAATCAAATTAATCATGCTACTTAATTAATCTGGATTAACACATCGGTTTTGACATCCCTAATGCATATACAACAGGCAATACGATAATAAAATATTATTATAATAGATGCCAGGATTTGCTAACAAATAAAATATAATGAAATACTTAAAATGCCACCCACTACCTTCTGCCTCTCGGAGTAAATGATTATGCAAATGTTCTTTTTCGTTTTTTTTTTTTCACCTCACAAGGTGGAATTACTCGTCTGCCGGATTTAAGGCCGGCACTGCCTTTCAGCGTACATTTATAACACATCAAGCCGCCTCTTAAAATTCCGATGAAAAGAATTCACTCTTTGAAGGACGAAGCCGAAGCGAACACAAGAAAGACAAATCATACATTGGTGGATCAGAACATTAAGATATAAAACACATTGACGGACATGTTTTGTTTTACTCCCCTTTTAAATCCAGCCGTTGGCCTTGACATGATGAAATTGCGTTAAATTTCCACAAAAAAAAAAAAAAAAAAAAAAAAAAGAAACATGACAGTGGAGTTTTTTTTTTTTTTTTTTTCTCGTCTGAAGTTTCCGTGAGGTGGGGAAATTAAAAATACACAGTTCTGGTGTCACAGACACCGCGACAGTTGTCACCGGAAACACAAAACACTCCTTTCTGGAAAGACACAGGTGAGCCGTAACCCCCCGCTGTCAATTCTCTCCCGCGCTCCACGGGGGGGAACATTTCACTTCTGTCTCGCGTCTCGGCGGTTTCTTATTGCCACCGATAAATAATTGTGCCACCAACATGCTGTCATTCATAATAAGGGAGGAAGAGGTGAGAGATTGTGGGGGGAGGAAGACTTTCAAAGCCTGTCAGAAGCGTGAGAATTACATTGCTGTCTGCTGCTTTTCCTGCCGCAATTCTACAATACATTTGTATTCATCGGGAACGTTGACACGTGCATCAATCAGAGGTACACCGAAGAAAATACATATTCGAACGACTTCCGCAATCTATGGGAGAAACGGGGATGCGATATCTCCATATTTTTTCCCTTCCTTTATCCGACTTTCCAAGGAGGTCCTCATTTGCATAATTCCACAAAGCACTTTGCAGGATAATTCGGGGTTTGGGTTAAACAGATACAGAATTCAGGCCGGGTGATTTCGCGCGTTTATACCTTGAATGTAACTGTTGAGCGCGGGTGTGTTTTTCGCCGATAGAATGATGCTCTGGAGACGTAGAGGGTTGGAGGAGAGGGCGGCTGTGCGGGCGTCCCGTTCGCTTCCTGTGTACCGTGGCCAGAATGCATGCATCTAAATTCCGTGCGCTGTGGGGGATCAAAATGCAGTATATCACACTTTCAATGCTAAATCTCCGGCGCTTCGCCAAGGTGCTCCGGTCCAATGTTTGCATCTGAGCAGAAAATGTTCTTTTAAATGACTTCAAAGATGCTTGAATTTATGTTCGGGCGACCATATTGGGGTTTGCAAAAAACAGAGGGCGCTCAGCTCCGCCTCGAGATACTTAAACCACACTGGAGGTTTACTGTGACATCCAAAAAAAAAAATTCACTTATCCGACAAGATAAAATAAACGAACATTTAGTGTAGAAATAATCCCTTCCTGAAAAACAAAAAAATCAAAAATCATGAAATAATGTTATGAGATGAGATGAGAACAACTTTATTTCATCTCATCTCATAACATTATTTCATGATTTTTGATATATTTTTTTTTTATAATAATCTTCCCAACTTTTTAATCTAATTATGTGAATTATAAAAAAACAAAAGCAGCCAGGAGACCAGAAAACCAATCGTCTGTTTTTCTCTTCACCCGCCCTGACAAATGAGTATAATAAAAAGTATAATTAAAGTGTTTTTAAAATTATGTTGCACTGATGCAAGCAGTTACTGTAATGTACCGCAGTATACTGCGCAAAACGTTACCCAGTTTCTATATATGCTTCATGATCCTGTGAAAAACAACGAAAACCGGATCTTTTCACTCATTTCTGAACCCCCCGTGTAAAAGAGGGCGTGTCCTGAATCTGCTGTTTGACTCGCTTCTTGCTCAAGATGGACGATAGATGACCCACAAACGAGGAAAGACTTTGTACAGTCAAATCAATATTGATTTTTTTGCAGTCGGTTTCCCTGCCGATAATGCTTACATACAATTAATAACATCAGAAACATGATTGAGTCGGATCAATTTCGATTCGGGTTGAAGTTGGACGAATCTGTGAATATTCCAGATATTCAGACGGACCTCCTCACATTTTACATGGTTGATTCTTGTTCCGACCTGCAACGAAGAAGCCGTTGTCCATTGGCGCATCTGGTAGAAATCCAAAAAATACTCTGTTACTTTGCTAAATTATTTTTATTCGGATGTCAACACGCAAAGAGCGAAATCTGGCCGCCCTTCCTTAACCTGGGATTGTCTCGCCGCAGGATCTCGACCGAGGCTGGAGGACGCCGCCCCTCGGATCGTGGAGCATCCGTCTGATCTGATCGTGTCCAAGGGGGAGCCGGCCACCCTCAACTGCAAGGCGGAGGGCCGGCCGACGCCGATGGTGGAATGGTACAAAGACGGCGAGCGCGTGGAGACGGATCGCGAGGATCCCCGCTCCCACCGGATGCTCTTACCCAGCGGCTCGCTCTTCTTCCTGCGCATCGTACACGGGAGGCGAAGCAAGCCGGACGAGGGCGTCTACGTTTGCGTGGCGCGCAACTATCTGGGCGAGGCCGTCAGCCGCAATGCATCGCTGGAGGTTGCAAGTAAGTGTTTTTTTTTTTTAATTATTTCTCAATCATATCACTTAAACCAGAGCTCTCTGGGTGGAGCTGTGGAATAATAGACAATCAAAACTAAATGACATCATTTACAGTGACACTAGCAATGACAAAAATATATTAAGTGATGGGCTGAGGTTTTCCCCAAAGCGCTAGCTTGTGCTCGCTTTGTAAGGGTGAAAATAGACCAAAACAACAAGGATAGGAACATAAACAGATGATAGCGATGACAAAAATAATCAGGACACCGGCGGGCTGAGACCAACAAGGATAAAATAGACAACAGAGTTTGAGCACGTGTGAACGGGTGAAGTAGTGCGGTTCTTGTTATATAAAACCTGGTGCAGAGGTCATCTCCATCTCGATTAGGAAACACAGTTTTCACACTAACTGAGACCAGAAGAGGCCAAAATAAATGGATGCATAAATGCGCCTGCATGAGCAGGAACAAACTCTTAAAATGGTTTGTCCATTAAAACAACAAAAACGTGGAATTCGTCTGAAGCGTCTTGTTCCGCACCGGGGTGGGATGAGCCATCGGCCGATCGAGCCGCCCATCAGCTACAGCTCGTCGTGCAAGGGGTGGGACGGATTGTCCAGGATAGCTCCCGGTTTGTCCTTCCCGCTCCCCGTCGCCACCGATCGAAGACGGTCCAGGTTCAATCCCGCTTTCCGCACTAGCTTGTTGAACCTGTTGACCTCACCGGCACACTATAGCCAAGAAAAGTGCGCTAGCTACCATAGAGCTATAGAAGATGTTGAGGAGCTACAGACGCCAAACTACCTTCGTCTGCTAAGCTAGTTTGTTCTGACCTGCTCTGACTCGTCCTGTAGAGCGCATCAGTGTCGTGTGTCCAGTGTAGTTAATTGTTAATGTAGACCCCGAGGTACTTGGAGGAGTCCACTATCTCCACCTCCTCACCCTGGATGGTGATTGGGACCCGTCTCAATGCAGTGATGGGATATGAGCGCAGACGGGATAGGAAGAGCGAGAGGTTGAGGTGTATTATGGGATATGGGATAGATTAAAGTACCTTTGCCAGTGCTCAATGTTGTATATAAGACATTTTTTTCCTGCAAGAGTTTGGAGGGAAGATGCTGTGCTTCCTCCTCAGGGGGATGAAGGAAAAGTAATTTCAAAATAATATTTAGGAGGCCAGGAGGCATTATCCATTTTATAGATTTTAATGGAATACAGCATAAAAGCAAAACATTACTTTTACAAAACTCCCAAATCTCCTGTAGAGTGCATCTGTGTTGCGTGTCCAGTCCAGTTTATTGTTAACGTGGAACTCAAGGTACTTGTAGGAGTCCACTATCTCCAACCTCCTCACCCTGGATGGCGATTGGTACATGTCTTGAAGTCCACAACCACCTCCTTGGTTTTGGAGATGTTGAGTTGGAGGTGGTTTCAGTTGTTCAACTCAACAAAACTCATAATCAGACCTCTGTACTCTGCGGTGAAAATGTGGAATTGACCAAAAATTGGGTGTCAGAAGATCGGTCGTACAAGAGGGACCAAAGGCTGCGCGCATAAAAAGCAGATACCAGCTTAGCATTGCATCGTGACTTCATCTTTTAATGTAGCTTTGCTAAGGCAACGGGTGAAGGCGCAGATAGGTTTCACAAGTAATAACGTTAGCTTCGCCTCAAAAAAGCAGACGAGAGCAGAGGCGCCTTCAAAGGACGCGCCGGTCTGTTATCATCACCATCACTCGCTTGAGTTAACTCCAGACGCCACCCCTGACCTCCGTGTCAGATCTCCTGGCAGCTCGCGGGCCCGAGGACCCCTCCCATCCCTCGCGCTCCTCGGCCGCCGCCTGACACGGCGTCCCGTCTTTTCCCGTGCTTCATAGCGCCCGGCCTCTGTCGTGTTGTCAGCGGGCCTTTGCCGTCGGTACAGGGATGACAGCTAGCTCCGACCGAGAAGATAACGGCTGTCGCCGACGGACACGAAGGGCTGAAAAGATGTTCTCGCTCGCGGGGGGAGGAAGGCGAAGCCGCTGCTCGTTGGTCGCTCCTCGCCGGCGGATTAGACTTCTTCAGAAAACAACAACCGCCTGTCACATTGGACTCCGAAACACTCCCTTTAATAATTATTTCTGTCTCTTTAGCCTGTTACTGTTGGTGCAGCCAGATCTTTCTTGGATAACACAGTTATCTTTTGCGTGAGAAGCATATTTAGGTGTGGTTTTGTATGTTTGGGCAGCGGCCGACAGCCACATCAGCATAACGGTTGCCCTCATGTAACGCTAACAGTATAAATGTAAAATAAATGAAACTACTCCCTCATGTTAAATCATTTATAACTCATTCAAATCCAAAATGCTAAATATGCATTTGCTTAGATGTTAAAAAAAAAATTACATTTACCGGTTGCTCTGTTGCAAAGCTAGCTTTCACTGTGTTTTTGGATGCAGTTTTCGTGAACACATTCTGCTGCCATTCTTGGACAATTTGTTGTTTTCCTGGAGGTCTAACTAAGCTCTCTGGTTGGTGTCAAAATGCAGATGTTGATTGTACGTCTGCCCTCTCATGGGAAAATAGACAATATTGAGAACATAATCGTCTTGTAAATGTCTCTTTAACTGATTTTTAAAGAATAACTTTACCTGTTGCACAGAGACTTTAATATAACATCCTGGCAAACATGGCAGTCGCTACATTTATACTTTTCTCAGTAAAACTCGGGCAAACAAAGATTTTGTTTTTCTTTTTTTTTTTTTTTTACCCCATTGGTCGACCAAACAATTGGAATGTCCAAATTCAAAGCTGGTCGGAACCAATTATCTTTCCAAATGATCCTGTTGTGTGAGCTGTTTACGGACATAATTGCAAAGTCACCGACTGGATCGGAGGCCCCCTGATTGGATTGAAAGTTTGTTGTGTGAAAGCGACTGATTTGGAATATTGAGTAGATTGTCAGCAAGTAGCTTGTCGCTCTGGCCAGGGCCCTCTGTGGGAAAAGAAGTGTTGTCGCCCAAGACACTGAACCCCGAACTGCTCCCCAATGTGCGATGAACCCAATATGGGTTTCTACACTGAACATGTGACAATAAATGCTTTGAATCTTGAATCCTGCAGAGAACGAATTTCCCCACAAGGG
Source organism: Fistularia commersonii (assembly GCF_037954325.1). Taxonomy (NCBI): domain Eukaryota; kingdom Metazoa; phylum Chordata; class Actinopteri; order Syngnathiformes; family Fistulariidae; genus Fistularia; species Fistularia commersonii. The sequence goes on along the minus strand of NC_141298.1, from coordinate 16,008,073 downwards.
ATCAATAAAGTATAAATGATATTATAAATTATTATCTCGACTGCTCATACTAGGGAGTAACCTGTCATTGGACGGCAGACAGGGTTCATCCAAAAAAGTAGAGAATAGGCATACACTGGACATACAATCATCCAGCCTCAACTTAGGGTTGAAGCTCCTACGTGTTTTTGAGCTGTGCAAGGACACTGGAGAAGCCAGAGTTAACCCATGCAGGGAAAACATGCTAACTCCACAACTAACTTTTTTTCATTTGAGGCGGAAGCTCTCGCCACTGCGTCACGTTCGAAGTAACGCTTTGAATTAGCAAAATGACCGCATCATTTTCGTCCTGTTTTTTAAAGCGACGAACAGCCGACAACTCGGCGCAAGGGACATTTTGCAACATAGTTTAGCTGCAACTTCTTAGGACTCCAGAGAGCGGTTCCTTCCTCCCTTCACGCCAGCTTCCCCTAATATCATCCACCCTTTAAACCTGAAACCATCTCAGGATTTTTTTTTTTTCACCGCGCTAACCCAAACCAGATGAAGTCGGCAAAACAAACCCCGATCCAAGTCAAATGTGTGAAACTTTAGACTCTTGGCTCACACCTCGCTGGAACGGCATCATCGCTTCTCCGACCCCCTAAACCCAATAATCAAGCCCAAACTCCCTTGACAGCCTCTGCGGAATAACAGCCCACAAATCAGTCTCCATCTCCGCTTAAAATGTCTGGAATCTGAACAGTATCTCCGTCATCATCGTTGCATTAACGGTCACCTTTCACCTTCCCTCCGGCTCCACGGGACAGTGCAGGAGAAGCAATCTTTCAAAATCAGCCACGGAGGAGTAGAAATCCCTTTAGGTGTTGCTTGCAAGAGTGGTCATAGAAGAAAGGAGTGTTTCCTTCTCCCTGGGCAAAAGTAGCATCTCAGCATGATAAAGGGATACAGTTTATGCAGTTTATGGAGCTTGAAGACTGAGGGAAAGCTCTCAACGCAAAGCTTTACTTTTAAGTAATCTTTGTGTACTTGTATTGTCTCTGGAAAAAAAAAAAAGCCCCCAAAAATCTCCTGCTCCATAGCAAGAAGGTTCCTGGCTCAACACCCACAGTGGGGTTCTTTGTGGAGTCTCAAAGTCAGCTTTATTGTCAATTTCTCTGCATGTACTGGACATACAGAGGAATGGAAAAGATGTTTCTCCCAATCCTACAATGATATGAAACTAACAAAATTCGGGTCATCAGTCCAGAGCAATGGAGAATGTGGAAAAGCGGTAAAGAAACGGGTTCAAGCAGGTTGGAATGGGTGGAGAAAAGTGTCGGGGGTGTTATAAGTGAGAAGAATATCAGCCAGAATGAAAAGGAAAGGTGGACGAGACAGTGGCCCATGCTTTATGGGCTACAAATGGTGACAAAAAGACAGGAAGTACAGCTGAAGGTTGCAGAGATGAAGATGTCGAGGTTCTCTTTGGGAGCCCCAGGACGGATAGGATTAGGAATGAGTCTATCAGACGGGCATGTTAGATGTTTTGGAGAGAAGCAGGAGATAAGAAGCCAGACTGAGGTGGTTGGGTCATGTACAGAGGAGGGATAGTGAAGATGTTGGTAGACGGATGCTGGAATTGGACCAAAGAGACGATATGAAGTTATTTGGTGTGAGAGAGGAGGATACAGAGAATATGTTTAGATGAAGGCTGATTCACTGTGGAGACCCTGAAGGGAAAAGCCCAATGGAGAGGAATTTGTCACAGGGGTGAAGGACATGTATGACCGAGACAAAGTGATGACTGAGATGGTTTGGACAAGAATCCTCCTCTGTTCATGTCCGAACCATGGTGAAGATCTGGGTAGAAGGTTGCTGAAGGTGGAGCTGCCAGGCAGGTGGTCTAGAGGAAGACCAAAGAGAAGATTCATGGACATCGTGAGAGAGGATATGAAGTGAGTTGGTGTGAGAGAAGAGGATCCAGAGAATAGAGGTAGATGGAGAAGGTTGACTCACTGTGGCGACCCCTGAAGGGAAAAGCCCAAAGGGAAAGAAGAATTTGCCACAGGGGTGCGGGACATGTATGACCAAGACAAAGTGGGGTGGTTTGGAAATGAATACTCCTCTAATCGTGTCAAAGCCGTGGTGAAGATCAGGGTAGAAGGTTGCTGAAGGTGGAGCTGCCTGGCAGGAGGTCTGGAGGAAGACCAAAGAGAAGATTCAAGGATGTAGTGAGAGAGGATATGAAGTTAGTTGGTGTGAAAGAGGAGGATACGGAGAATAGGGTTAGATTCACTGTGGCGACCCCTGAAGGGAAAAGCCCAAAGCAAGTGAAGAAGATAATAATAAGAGTGCAAATTAGCAGTAAAGTGCACTGTTACATCAAACCATAAACATTAAATAATGAAGTGTGAAGTATAAAGTTTTTTTTTTTACTTTTTAATTTTAAACTACACGCTAATTTGCACATTATTGTTATTATGATTTTGCTAATTTCATGTCACCGAGGGATTGTAAGAAAACATCTTCTTGATTTCCCTGTATCTCCAGTACATGTAGGGAAATTTTTTGATAAAATACTTTATCAATCCCCATATGGAAAGTAGTTTGTCCTAGCAGCGCAACAATAACAATATCAATAAATATGAATATAAATATAAATAGAAGAAACAATTGAAAGGACAAAGACAATAAAAAGGATAGGAACAGATAAGAGAAGTGACAATAAAACTGACTGACTTTGAATGTGACGTTTGATGACAGAGTTTTCCATCTCTACATAATGTGTGAATGAAAGGGTGAATGTGTCTTTATGCTTCCCTGTGATTGGCTGGCGCCGGGTCCGGGCGGAACCCGCCTCCCGTCCAATGACAGCTGTGATTGGCGACCCCGAGAGCAGGACAATGAGTGAATGAATGAATGAAAAGCCTCTTTGTTTGCCATCCTTGTTGAGTCATTCTTTGTTCCAGAGAGGGTGATGACTTTCTTGACTCGATTCTATTCACTCTTTGTTTTTTTTTCAGTTTTTTTTCCAGTTAAATAAGTCATCTCGGCCGTTCTCCATTCCCAACACTCGCCACGGCGCTCTCCCGAAACACAGAACCCACTATTAATATTACATTAGGAGCCGGTCCTGACTTTTCCCGAGCTCCCGTCGACACGGTAGCTCGGCGTTGACACAATCTCAGACATCTCTCTCTGCACGAGGTTGCGTCGGGTCATGTTTGCGCTCTAAATAGTTTCCTGTATTGCGACTGATGTCTTTGATTCCTGCAAATCCTCGCCTCCACCTGTCTATTCTCCGCGTACGTCCGGCGTTCTATCGGCTTCTTTCTTCATCTCCCGATGCCGCGTTCCTTCGGGAGGTGACATTCGCCGCCGCTGCCACACAGCGGAGGACACACAAACCCCCTCGGGGATAAGAACCGCTAATCCACATCGGTTGGGCAAAACCCACAAGTGCGTGTTTTACTTGTATCTTTGTGTATGTTCCTGCTTGCCAAATCTACAAACTCACATTTGAAGTTTCGCCTCCAGAGAGCGAGGGAGGGGGGTTATATAGAACAAACAGCGTCCGATGCCAGAGCTGAGCTCTCGCCAGCTTCTATTCCCCCTCCCTCCTCCGTGGCATCAGTGGGCCTGGAGATAAAGCTACAGGCGCATAAGCTTGCCTGGAACTGCCAGGGGGCTCAATGTGGCACCAGAGAAGGCACAAGATGGCACTTTGTGGCATAGTGTCACTTTACTTGTCCCGGACCGGGACTTGGAAGCGGCGTGCTGGAAAAGGGGGGGAAGAGCCGCATTGTATATTTGTGTGTATATTTGGTAACAAGGATGAAGCCAACTCAGTTGCCCCTCGCAGTCCATCTGCTGCAGGCTGGGGGAGCTGCAGCATGGATGAACCGGCCCCGCGGCGCAGCGCCGACGAGAAACCCGTCCGGAACGTGGCCGCGCATCTTTTCGAAGTTGTGATATTTTTTGAAACAGATAAGGCCTTTTTTTTTTTTTTTTTTCCTCATGAAGTATTCATGAATAAAAGAACTTTTTTAAAGGTCACACATTTGCAGCTTTACACATTTGATCATCCAGATAATGGAGATCAAACGGTGCGCGGGATGTAAAATTGAACCCTTTTTTTAACACCGACAGAGAAGATCTGCTGTCGGTGTAGTCTTGTTAAAAGTCAAAACAGAGACCCCCGGCAACCCTGAACTTATCTTGACATCACCTGGAGGAGTTGAACGCGAGATCACAAATGTAAAACAGACTTTCGCGCGCCAGCAAGCCGGCACAATATCTTATCGTGTGTGATTCCTGAGAAAGTCCGGAGAATTCAAAGTAAGCTTAGAGGTGTCGGCGAGCTGTTATTTCCAGGAAACCGGAGCACTGTTGCTTGAAAACTCGCCGAGTCTTTGGGTCACTACGTTTGTAGTGTCTCTGCAGATTTGAAGTGAATTATCATCGCGCAATCATTTCCTTCACCAAGGCGCCGCCACGGATTTTGGTTTATTTGATCGTTCATTAACTGTCTCTGACGCTTATCCTGCTCTCAAGGTCGCAGAGGGGCTTCAGTGGGCGAGAGGAGGGGTTCATCCCGAGCCGCTCGCCGGTCATGTTGGGGCAATTTAGGGTTTTTGCGAGGAAACCCGTGCAAACACAGGGAACAGAATAGAATAGACAAGAACTTCTTTAGACTAGAAAGGATTTCATTGCTGTCAGGTTTCCTTCTTGCAGAAAGGGGAGTTTTATGGTTTGATGGTCACAGGTAAGAAAGACCTTCGGTGGCGTTCTGTAGTGGACTCAGTCTACGGCTGCTCTGGTTGGACTTCAGTCCAGCATGCAAGGCGTTGTCCTTGATACCATTAAATTTGTTATTCGGCAGACGCTTTTATCCAAAGCGACTTACAAGAAGTACAATTCAGTCACCGAAGATCCGAAGTACCAGTAGTCGGAAGCCAGAAGTGACCACTCAACCAAGTAGTCATCTCGGAACCAATATACACTGCTCAAAAAAATAAAGGGAACTCTTAAAAAACACATCCTAGATCTAAATGAATGAAATATTCTTATGGAATACTATGCTCTTTACACAGGTGAATGTGCTGACAACAAAATCACACAAAAATGATCAATGGAAATCAATTGTATCAACCCATGGAGGTCTGGATTAGGAATCACACTCAAAATTAAAGTGTAAAAACAAACTCCAGGCTGATCCAACTTTGATGTAATGTCCTTAAAACAAGTCAAAATGAATCTGTGTTGCTTCCTGAGTGGACACTATGATTTCACAGAAGTGTGATTGACTTGGAGTTACATTGTGTTGTTCAAGTGTTCCCTTTATTTTTTTGAGCAGTATATATACGTACATTCATTTTATCCTTTTTTTTTTTTTTTTTGGAAAGGGGGTTGGGGGCTAAGTGTGATTAGCAGGGTAGTGCTTGGTGAAGAGGTATGTTTTCAGCTCACGGCAAAAGATGGGCAGGGACCCCGCTGTTCTGACCTTTTTCGGGAGTTCGTTCCACAACCGAAAAGAGCCGAGACCGGTTCGATCGGCAGCCGGGGGCTCCGAGCGACGGGGTTGACGGTCGCCCAGAGGTGCCGGATCGGAGGGGACGGGTAGGGACATGTGGCTTGACCGTATCCTGGAGAAAAGACGGGGCCGTCCCATTCACTGCCCGGTAGGTGATTATCGGGGACTTGGACTTGATGCCGGCGGCTTCTTCAGTATACCGAGCAGCTTCTTCAGTATCCTCCAATAACGAGTCCGGTTCAGCTCCCAGGACAGAGCCGACCTTCCCGATGAAATTATTTAGTCCGTTTGCATCGCTTGCCTTCAGTCGACCACCCCGGCACACCAAAGCGGAGAAGATGACGCCGGACACCAACGTGTGATCAAACATCTGCAGCATGGCTCTGCAGGCGTCGAAAGATCTGAGTCTCCTGAGAAAGAGCAGGAAGCTCTGACCTTTCTTGTATACGACATCTGTGTTTTTAGTTCAGTCTCGATCAAGGGTCTCAAACAAATTTTCATCAGGGGCCACATCAGCAGAATGGTTGCCCTCAAAGGGGCCACGTTACGGTAACAGGATAAATGAAACTAAATGTAATGTAAAATGAATGTAACTACTCCCTAATGTTAAATAACTGAAGTTATTACTCATTCAAATCCAAAATGTTATATATGCATTTGCATGGATGTTAAAAAAAATACTTTTAACCCGTCGCTATGTTAAGCTAGCTTTCGCTCCTGCTGTTTTTGGATGCGGCTTTCGTGAACACTTTCTGCTGCCGTTGTAGTTTGGCTTTTAATTCTTGGACATTTCCTGTTTTTCTGGAAGGCTAACTTTAGCATACTTAGCACCGTGTTTGGTGTCAAAATGCTGTCGTAGATTGTACTCTAACAACCGACGCTGCCTCATAACACAGAAGACACACCGCATTTTCTCCTTGAAGCACAAACATGTATTCACCGTCCAACAGCATCAACTTTTCTCTTCCTAGACATTTAGGGATCATTTGTATTTCTTAATTCCCCTTGTTGAAAACGGCATTGATGTATGATCTAATAGCGGGATACCGTTGGGTTACAACATGAATTGTGGGAAATGCAGTTTATGGTCAAAGCATGCATTTTTTGGTTTATTTTAAGACAATCAGACCTTTTAAAACTTTCTCATGGGCCACATGAAATGACGTGGTGGGCCACATTTGGCCCGCCGGCCTTGAGTTTGACACCTGCGGTCTACATGGATGCCCAGGTACTTGGGAGAACATATAAACACCACCAGCCAGCCTCTTCTGGCGCTCCGTCATTGTCAGTTTTGTCACTTCCACCAGATAGACGATGGGGTTTCAGGGCTTTGAGCTTAAAGCGTGCACGCTCAAACGGTCGAGTGACAACATCACGCAACGACCGACGATTGAAACAAGGGTTTTGCAGCGGGTGCCGTCTCCTGCGGGCTTCGCTGAGACACTGAACCCACTGCTAGAATCAAACGTGGCGTTACCCCGCGGTGACAGGAAATCAGGAGATGGACAATCCGCAGCGTCTCCGTGGGAGACAGCAGTTCGGCAAGGAGATAAGACGGATTATGAAACCGCATCTTGGACACGCGAGTGTGTTCGTCGTGACGAAATGATGGGGGCAGCGGCTCTCACCTGGCGAGAAATAATGCTCCAAGCGATTCAAGCATCAACCGTCTGCAAACGTGGAAAGAAAAAGTCTTTTTTTTTGAGAGAGGGATTTCAAAGAAAATCATCGAGTTGCGGCGTAACGCAGAGATACGTGGAGAAAATATACTGTATTTTTACAGCCGCCGGTCATAGTCCGGGCTGCGCTTTTGTCTGAATAGGAACGATCGTCCCATTTTTTTCTCCATGTTGCGCAGACCATTGTTACTGCTCAGGCATTCATAATTAGCAATTAAGCACTCAATAACTCATTAGAAATGGTTCTGCTTAGTTACCTCGGTAACAATTTCCACTTGTTATTAACGGCAGGTTTGATGAATGGGACTTCGAAACGCCAGTCGTCGGTGACGATTGAGCCGAATCGTCGAATGTAAAGTAACTGTCGGGTTCCGTCGTCCCTCAACTAATACTGCGCGGTTGACTTTTCAAAGTACTATAAATTAAAGTAAGCATAAACTATCTTGTCAAAACTTCAGTGTGCTGATGTATCGCTTCGGAGCCGCCATCAATTCCTCCCGGGGGCTTGAAGGTCTCATCTTTCACGTCTTCTCATGGCAAGACGCCACAGAACTTGTGCAGCTCCATCTTTTTTTCAGAATAAGAAAAAAACTTAATTTATCCCCGAAGGGCAATAGGGGGGCACACGGGGTAGCTGCATCAAAAAATAAAATAAAATAGAATAAAATAGAATAAAAAAAAAATAAAATAAAATAAAAGAAAAAGAAAAGAAAAGAAAAGAAAAGAAAAGAAAAGAAAAGAAAAAGAAAAAGAAAACAAAACAAAACAAAACAAAAACAAAATATAAAATATAAAATAAAATAAAATAAAATACAATGACAATAAAGTAAAATACAATAAAAACAAAACAAAAACAGAAACAAAAACAAAAACAAAATACAAAATGTAAAATAAAATAAAAACAAAACAAAACAAAACAAAAAAAACAAAATACAAAATTGAATGAATAGAATAAAATAAAATAAAATAAAACAAATTAAAATAAAATAAAATAAAATAAAATAAAATGTTATTAAATAAAAAAAAGGTATATATATATATATATATATGTATATATATAGATAAAAAATAAATATTCCACACTTGTCCTCAAAGGGCAGCCGCCAAAGTCGCGATGGAGACCAATTGGAGTCTGTTGGCGGAGCACAATGTAGCCAATGGCGCGGGCGGTCCTGGTCGGGGAGCTGACATTCAGAGCGCCTTGCCCAAGATCCTGGCTTTTTTTTTTTCTCCTTTGAGTGTTTTATACCTCTGACGTTTTTATTACGTCTCCGGTGCCCGGCTTTATGGCTCATGAATATTCACAGTGACAGGAAAGGCTCTTTGTAAAGTTGGGTGGGGACTGAAAGCCTTTTTTTTCTTCAACCCAACTGCCTTTCCTGGGGTTGTTTGGAGGTCAAGCCTTCAAGGTCCAAGATGGCAGCTGCGGGGTGGAATGCGTGGTGTGAACAGGTGAAGATGTGTGTGTGTGTGTGTGTGTGTGGATGGTTTCACACTGTTTGTATAGCCGAAGTACTTGCTAACTTTCGCCACGGAAATCCAGACAGCTGACCGTCACTGTCACCAGTGGGATCCTCCCACTTCCCATCCTTCATCTCCCTCTCTCAGTCACACACACACACACACACACACACACACACACGCTGACGTGCACAGCTGCAGAAAAATGGATTTCAGGGTTGATGGATTTGGAAATGGAGATAGGATTTAGGGAGTTTGGACTCATGATGGGAGCGAGGAGTCGGCTGTGTGGCGGCTCCGATAAAGCGATGACGCGACCTCCCTCCTCCTCCTTATGTCAGGCAAATATTAAAAACAGCCAAAAAGATCCTCGCGGGCTTCGGAGTGGCTCCCCTCTGGTTGCAAACTTCGCTGCCCCGCCTAAAAAACCCAGAGGCGAAGGGCGACCTTCGTCCACAGAGTTGTCCAACTCCTCAATTCCCATCAACCCTGCAAATGCAAACCCATCATAGAGTGCCATGAATGCCACTCATGATATTTTTATTACATAAATGCAGAGCAAGCATAATAAAAAATATCATTATTATTATTATTAATATTATTGTTTTTGTTGTTGTTACTTAATTATTACTATTATTACATTAGTATTATTATTATTACTATCATTATTATTACTATTATTATGAGATGAGATGAGATGAGATGAGATGAGATGAGATGAGAACAACTTTATTTATCCCGAAGGAAGTTGTTGTGCCAGAGTTTCAAGTAAGAAACATAACAGTAATAGATGATAGTAGAAAGGAGGAAGAATAAGAAATACAATGAAATATGAATTGTCTTAACTGTTAACTGTAACTACAAAGATTGAAGATTCCCTGCGGCTGAGGGAGGAGGAATTAAATTATAACGATTATAACTATAATTATAATTATTTAATTACTTAATAATAATTATTATATTACTATAAATATAATTATTATAATTATAATTATAACTATAATTATAACTATCATTATTAGTATAACTATTATTATTATTTTTATTATCATTATTCTTTTATTCTTCTCTTATTCTCTCATTATTATTGTTACTACTATCATTATTATTATCATCACTATCATCATTATTTTTATTACTATCATTATTATTACTATTACTATTATTATTTTATATTATTATTATTATTATCATAATGATCATTATTATTATTATTGCATTATTATATTGTCATTATTACTATAATTATTATTATTAGTATTATTGTTATTAATATTATTATATATAAATATAATATTATATAAATATAGTATTAATATATTTTTCTCTTTTTTTTAATTAATTTTTCTTGATCTTGCCATCTCATGTGCCAACCAATTGGGACAAATAAAGTTTTTCTATTTCTGATTCCTCCTCTTCCTCTTCTTCTTCCCCGCCGGCCCGGCTCTCCCGGAGCTGCCCTCTGTCCCTGTTATTAACCTCGGCGCTCCGGAGCCATATGGGATATGATTGTGGCTCAGCGGCACGTGCTGTCACGCTCAGCGGCCTGCGGATCTGCATCCACACACACACACACACACACACACACACACACACTTGCCCCCCGACCCCCCTATCACTCTCTGTTTACACCTGTTAGTGTTATAAACCGCTGTTGCGTGGATGCTCGGCGACCACATGTCAAACCCCCCCACCAACATATTTGTTCTTTCCGGCTCGCCCGCGCTCCGTTCGAGAGCCGTCTCGATCCTGCATTCGCAGCGAGATGGAGTCCGACGGTGTTGCGATAAAATCGGTTTGAGGGAAAAAGCCACGGTTTAAATAAATAATGTTGAGGTTCATGTTGGATTATTATTTTTTTTTTCTTTTTTAAAATGACTGGCAGCTGTTTCCCACCGCCGTGTCCCTCAAAACAGCTGTCTCTCCTCTCCGTGCAAAGCACCCAAAATGGAATTCGTCCGGCTGGAACGGTGTGTGTGTGTGTGTGTGTGTGTGTGTGTGTGAGACATCCGTAAACCGCAGCTTCGTACCTCCGGCGCCAAAACAAAACAAACAGGACTTCCTCGACTGATGCTTTATTGCAGTTTATTTAACATGTCTGACATTCCTTTTCTTATCATTTTCGGCCATTCGACCGTCCGTCCTCTCATTCGCACCTTCTCCAGGGTTTCCTCCGAGATCTCGGTGACCCCACGCAGAAAGGCCTTCCTCCGGGATCCAATCAGGGACCTTTTTACTTTGAGGCGGAAAGGCTAACTTTGACGGCTGCATTTGAAAAAAAAGTTAGCGATAACTTTATTTACATATGAACAATAATGCTCTCATAACACCCTTAAGTTAGTTTATGCTTCCAGATGTTTTTTTTTCTTGCTCTCTTACCGACATTTTAAATGAATTAAAGCAGTTTTTTTCTTGTATTCGAACAAATTTGAGTTCTCAGCTTTTGTGTGAGGAAAGAAACCTACATGAGCCATCTTGTTTTTTTTTTTTCCTGCACAAAGAACTCTAGTTTGATTCCGACAAGAGGACCTTTCTGTGAGGAGTTTGCGTGTTCTCCCTGCAGGTTAATTGGGAGAAAATTGGGAAAATTAATCTAAATGAGTGAGTGAGTGAGTTAATGTTTGTCCTTATATTTGGCTAAAGTTACCCATAACTTAATTTACATATGAACAATAACACTCCAATTAAAGTCACATTTGTTTACTTGATGCTTTCAAATGTTTTTCTCCCTCTCTGACGGATGTTCTCATTTTTATCTTCTCATATTTGAGCAATTTTTTTTTTTTTCACCATTACTTTCTATATCAGGATCCCGATAATCACCGATATGATTAACATGCTGATCCGAATCCCGGCCGCAGGAGTAAAGTCTAGACCAGTGTTTCCCAACCGCTGTGCCGCGGCACATTAGTGTGCCGTGAGAGATCCTCAGGTGTGCCGTGGAAAAATGCCCACTTTCACCCGATTGGTCCGAAAATTATTTATCTAACGCAAATAATGTGTCTTCCCATGTCTATGTGGGCAGCGTGTCCATTCCATGGCAACGGGTAGTGAATTAACCTGTGCATCTGTGTGTCAGAGTGATTAGTGACGCTTTGTGTGATACATTTTTTAAATAAAAAGTACTTGTATCTGCGTAAACAAACAGGCAGCGTTGTTGAAAACTACCAAGACGAGTGAGAAAGCAGTGAAAGCTGCTATAAAGTTGCTGAACTCATCTCTAAATCCAAACAGCTGCACGCCGTAGCAAAACATTAATACTACCTGCCGGCAAAATCATTGTAGAAGAAATGCTCGGCTCTGGCGTAGATAAAGAAATAGCCAAAATTCTCTCAAATAATGCCATTTTCAGACATATTGATGACATGTCTTCAGATATTGAAAAAACTGTTCTGGAAAAGTTGCACATCAGTGGGAAATTTGCATTGCAACTTGACAAATCAACAGGTATTAGATATATTAGATTTCACACTAAGTAAATCGAGACTACGGTTTCATTCTAATTCGTTAAAAAATGTTTTTGACATATTTATTTGGTGGTGTGATTTTTCTAATGTAAAATATGTGCCGTGGCTCAAAAAAGGTTGGGAAACACTGATCTGGACGTTGAGGCGGTGAAACGGAGCTCCTTCTGTTAACGTAAACTCCACCTCGAAACTTCCCCTCGGCTGCTGAACTATCGACAGCGCCTCCGTCGGCTGATTCATGCCGAATGTGTTTGCACGCCTTGGATGTGCTGATATAATCTAAGCTGTTACGAGAAGGAGCGGATTCGATACGCTCGTCTTTTTTGCGGCGCCAGACGCCTCCGACTCGCAGGCGGTCGACACCTGACTCGTCTTTCGGCGATATCGCGGTAATAGTCGACTTCTCCGCATGCGGCGAAGAACGACATCGATATTCTCAGCAATGCAAGAAGCGGCGCCAGCTGTCTGAATCGCGACCATTTGTCAGCGCCGCCCGACTGTCGATCCTCATTCGCTCATTATCTCGTCGCGTCGTTCTTAATTGCGCGTATTTGCAGCGATTCGGCGGCCCGTCGAGCCAAACTCACTCGACGGCGACGGTTGTTTGCCGCAAAACAAACCCCCCCCCCTCTCCGAGCGAGGTGTTTTCAAGCCTCGCTAATGGGATTGTGTGTCCGCGTCGGACGTTCTGGGTTGAAAAAGCGGGGATCAGATGGCCGGAGCGAGGCCGCGGCCCGCGGCTTAACCCCCCTCGACATGATCCCGCCGTCTGCCGGTCACTGAGCCGGCCGGGCCCACCAGCCAAAGCCTCCTCCAGAGGATCGTCATGAATTAATTAGACCTCACACACCCGCTTGTGTGTGTGTGTTATAAAGAGTCAATGGGACAGCAGCAGAAGGATGAAGGGTTGGTTGTTGGGGGAGGCGTTGACAACAGGTGGTGTGAGGAAGAGCATTAACCTACTCCCCCCCCTTTTAACGACAGTGTAGCACAAGGGCCACGGGGGCCGCGGAGAACAATGGGGGCCCCCCCTCGCTCCAACTGTTGTGTCCAATGATCCTCATTATTCGCGTGAGCCGCACCGCCAGACACAACCCGCCCTCCCCCCTGCCCGCGACGGTCGATTCCACCCTCCCGATAAAACGCAAATTTCTGTCGTATAAACGTCCAAAGAGTTTGTTTGGACGTCGTTGAATCGAGGAGCCGGGCGGGAATGCGTGGGATGGAAGTGTGGATTTGAAAAGCCCGCATTCGCTCAAAGCCCTCAATGCAAAGTCATTGTTTCTGAGAAGGTGCGGGATGATGGGGGTTATTAGTCCAATAGATTTCATTTCTGCGAAGGTAAAACAGACTGGACATGTTTAATGTCCGCTAACTGCAAGGTTCAATGTATCCCAGCCTGTTTTGTTGTTGTTTTTTTTTTCCTTTCATCGCCGATTTTCCGTGATTAAGGACATAATTAATGGAGTCATTAGCCGCGGGTTTGCAGGATGCAAATACCCCCCCCCCCTTCCCCCTCTTTGGGCCCAATGAGGCCAGAAGCCCTCCGGCAAAACAGCAGCTCAGGCTGCAAGGATAAAGCAGATAAAGAACAGGAAACAGAAAAGAGGAAGCCTTTCCACACTTCCGCCAATTCACAAATCTTCCAAACTCAAACGTGTAACTAGCGCACCGCTTCGCTCGTGATGCTCGGATCCCCTCACATCATTAGTGTCGTGCCAGTCGTGGTATATTTGCGCTATCCGAGCATTATTTACACTTTTTAATAGGATGCTAGGTTTGTTTGTTGTCTTCCTTTGCTTTTTTTTTTTCGCAGCCTCCGCCGCTGCATTCGGGGTGCTTTATTGAGATTTATAAGATTTTTTTTTTTTTTTATTTAATATGGATATAAAAATGAAGATACTCGGGAATAAAAACTTGCGGAGCGGCCCGGGAACGGTGGCAGCGACAGGTCTTCGTGCATCCGCGGACAAAAGGTCGAGTTTTAATTATTCATGCCGTCCACGAGGGAGCGTGTTCGGGAAAACACAATTAACAGCGAGAGGGTTGAGAAAACAGCTTATAAGGGCGCCGCGCGCCGCGCAAATATACAAAAGGGGCGCTTCAGAACCCGTCCATTAATTCATCCCAAATACCACGGGCGGCGGGGTTTGGGGTTCCGGGCGTCATTCTTGACAGACGGTGAGCGCGGGAGACCGAAGCGATCGATACGCGGTTCAAACAAATCAATCAGATGCAATCACGGCCCCATTAGAGCAGACAAAGAGGCAGGAGATTACAACCCATATCTGCTCGCCGGCGTTGCTACTAAACGGGTCTTTGTCAGAGTGTGTGCGCGCCGGTGTAAATGTTTGACCACCAAATTTTCAAATGCAATTACGCCGACTTGTCGGAGGAGTTATTGAAAGCCCACACGGTGTGTTTTAATGATGACAGCGCCGTGTGTGTGTGTGTGTGTGTGTCGGGTTTCGACAGGGCGATTTAGCAGCCGCGCGAACCAGAACACGGTCATGTCATTTGAAATGTTTTTTTTTTTTTTTTTAATCACAGCAATACTTAGCCCCGTTCGTATTGCCTAACAGCTTATTTTAATTATTTGATAACTCCTTTCATCCCTGACATTTTATTTTTTATTTTTTTTCGGTGCGGTTTTTATTCCCGGGCTTTCAAAGAACTCGTCTCATTCTGCAAATGCCACGCCGACGTTTGAGCTGTCGCGTGGCGGGAGTTTACGCCCGGACACATGATGTCAGATGCTACATTAGCATGTTCTCTCTCTGCATAGGAATGAGGACTTCTGTTCTTCCTTTGTGTGTCCGAGTCACGGCGAGTGATGTCAGCGTGTTTACCAGCAGAAGCCGCCCGTCACTGGATCACAAAAGGCGATACATCACTCAAAACGAACAGGCGAAACTTTTTTTTTTTTTTTTTTTTTTTTTTATTGAGCGAGGTTTGCGCCTTTGAGCGCGCGGCAGGGATTACGATAACGCCCGCTATATCGCGCGGTCAGATTGTGTTTTTTTTTTTGAGGCGGGGCTGGACGTATTTGACCCGACCGCGAATGGTAAATTCGAGGGGCAAACAGCAGCGCGAAATGCTTATTGATTCCTCACCGTCTGTATTTGCACGAGATTCATTTCTCCTTAAGACGCGCTCCCGCTTCGGAGTTGGAAAAGGTCAGCGAACGGGGGCTTAAGTCATTCAAGTGAAGCTTAATGGATTTCTGCTCCTGGATCCATCTGTTTTTGGACTTTGTTGACAGGGTGGAAAATTGGAACTGTTGCTCTCCTCTGTAACGCCGCCGCCGCCGCCATCGCCGCATACCCCCCTTCCCGTCGCAGAGGCAAACTAACAGGGTGAAAAGTGCGCCGGGCGTCCGAGGACCGACCATCTGCTCCGGACACTTGACAGGGAGAACTGCTGCATCCTCTGGGCTTTGGCCATTACTGGATTTAGCGGGTAGTGACAGCTGACGGCGGGGGGGGGGAGCCGAGACGAAAAAGACGCTGATGTCAGATGGACGGCTCACGTCGCAAACCTCTCGGGCGTCGCGGCGAGGAAAAGCGCGCTGACCTGCGTATTTATTCGTGTTACCGTCTGGCCGTGCAGGATCCGGATCCGTCTTGCGGATCCAGAAACCCCTTCGGTCGCTCCCTTTGTCGTTGAGTTTTAATGAGCCAGATTTTTTTAACAAATCCTGATTGGATATTATTTCGTTCTTCAAGGACGTCTCAAAGTTACCCCGATCTGCGCATTTGAAATGTCATTGAAAAAAAACGCAGGGTAATTAAGTCGGCGGATAATCCCTCCGCGCCGGGCAATAATAAGTTTTGGCTAGCTAGCGCTCTCGCATGGCCCTCCATCACAACCACCTGAAAAAAAAAACGTATCGTGACAATGAGATACGACGCGGGAGCGTTGCAGATGCATCATTCATGAATCCAAGTCTTACTAGATTCGGCGGCGATCCATAATACTTGACAGCGTTTCACGGGCGCATCCGTCACTACTTTCGCATCTTGATTTACGGGGCGTGAACCCCCGAACACTTGACGTTCCACTGCAGCAGAACCTGAGTCGACATGTTTTACCAGGAGGTGCGCAACTTTTACCCCGTGCTCGTGTTGGTGCTTGCAAGCTGACACGCCTTCGACAACTGTTGCCATCAAGGAGGCGGTTTAGGACAATCAAGGCTAAAACAAACAGACTGAATAACAGTTTTTATCCCAGAGCGCTCATCGTACTAAATCCGGCACAGCCCCGAACACTTGAACCTCACAGACAGTGCAGCTCAATAAAAAAATTTTTTTTCACTTTCCACTTTTTTTGACTTCTTTAATTTTTGTCTTTTTTCTTTATTTTATTTTTTATTTATATTATTGTAAAATATTATTATATATTATATACTATTCTTTATTTATATTATATATCATATATTAATCTGAATCAGAACACTTTATTGATCCTCCAGGGGGAAATTGCTTTTTGTTGAAAGCAGCTCCTGCTACAGATTCAAGTGGAGAAGAATCAAAATAGAATTAAATGTATAGAAAAATCATAATGATATAATAAATAATGATATTAAAATAATAAATACATAGAAAATATAGAATAAAAGTAGCAAAGAATAATAATAATAAACTAAAAAGAACAGTTAAGGCCAAAATAAGTAAATATAAATAAGGTTAAAGATATTTAAAAATATATGTAATGTATATACATGTGTATTTACATGTATATACAAGTAAATGTATATGATTATATGGGGTAATTTTGTGAAAAAGTAGGGGTTGTTGTACAGTAAAAAAAAGTATATATATGTACATATTATATTATCTTATATTATTTATTTATTTTTCCTCTTTGAGTCGTTATATTATATATTTTTTTAAATATTTCTTTCAATCTCTAACCCGGAGATGCCGCTATTGTTATCCTGCTGTTTGAGGTTGTTTCGATTCCACTGAACGGCTGAGCCGCTATCTCTAGACTTGGTTGCACACTGTGTAATAACAATCCTGGAATCCTTGAATCCACAAGCTCGCCGTCTGTAATCGTGTGTGTGTTTGTGAGACGGCCGTGGGCCGCATTGTGTGCCGATGCCCTTTTTCGGCACCAGGGAGGTTCGGCGAAACACGGCGTCTCCGGTGTTTCCAGATGGGTGCTCTGCAACGGCTTCCGTCGGACCGCGGGTGTAAAGGGGTGTGTGTGTGTGTGTGGGGCGCTACCCTTCGCCTCACAATGAGCTCCTCAGCAATTCTCCGTGACCCTCTTACCCCGCCGCTACAGGCCGAAAGACATCGGCCATTACTAGATTAAAGTAATCCTCTTTTCAGGGCCAGACAATTGCTTTATTAGCTGACCACACACAGAAGCTCCGACCACCTCTGTTGTCGGAGACCCTGAAGGTCCCGGGGTGGCGGAGGGTTACGGCTCCCCATAGCAATGTCATGCATACATTACTTCTGGGACGCTTCTCCTTGTTTAAATTGTCGCCTCGCCCGCCGGCGTCCGATTTCCGCGTGAATTTGACCGGGTTCCGCCGCTCGCAAATGCATTCCCGTAGTCCGGCATCGCATATTTGTGGGCATGTTGCTTGAATTACAACCAGATTAAGTCCACATATGTCTTAAAATCCTCCTCCTCTCTTCTTAAGACCGAACCCTTGGTTTTTTTTTTCAATTCTTAATCCTTTTATCGTTCGTTCCAATTATGTCTCCGTCTTTTGTTTTTTTTGTTTTTTTTTTTTCCAGAATTAAAAAAAAAAAAAAAAAGCTTCTTGTGATAACTTATTCAGGTTTATGAAGAGCTGGAAGCCACTCAGGCTGAATTAAGCATTGTCAAACACTTTGAATATTTCATGAACGGCCCGTGACATTTCAAGAGATGAGGCCCGTCTCAATCGCCGCCATCTCCACGGCGGCGTCCGAAGAACGAGCGCGCTTTTGCTTTTTGCGGGAAAGAGCTGCAGGGGTTCGGGATTCATCTCCGCACGAAGCCTAAAATTTGTCAGTCTCAATTAAAGACTAAACTGGAGCGGACGAATTTCCCCAGCGTGCCGCTTTGGAAGAATTGATGATTTCAATTAGCCACTAAACACACAATTTTGTTAAAGTGAAAGATTGAAGAGCGAGCAAAAGAACGCCGAACATGCGTTAGCATTTCTGAACGAAATGATAAGACCTTATGTTCCCGGCAGAGAGCTGCGTTCCTCTAATACAAACCTACTAGCAGTACCTTTTGCTCGCTCTAAGCGATCTCAGGCAAAACTGTTCTCAGTTCTACTACCTCAGTGGTGGAACAAACTTCCGGAAGCAACAAGACTAGCATCATCTCTCTCAACCTTCAAGAAACAGGTAAAAACTTTTCTCTTTCAGGACTTTTTACTGCGCTGTTGCCCCAGATCAGGCTAGGCATCAAGTTAGGCTATGCAGTGTGTGTGTGTGTGTGTACGTCTTTGTCAAAAAAAAACAAAAAACCTCACTAACCCAAGCTTACTGTTCTGTATATTTCCTG
Organism: Fistularia commersonii; assembly: GCF_037954325.1. NCBI lineage: Eukaryota > Metazoa > Chordata > Actinopteri > Syngnathiformes > Fistulariidae > Fistularia > Fistularia commersonii. The sequence continues at coordinate 15,989,456 of NC_141298.1, read as the reverse complement.
TGCATCTTGTATTTGCAAGTGTTATTTGCAGTCCTTATGTCCTCTATTGTAAGTCGCTTTGGATAAAAGCGTCTGCCAAATGTAATGTAATGTAATGTAATGTAATGTCAGCTTTATCCGCGGACGCGTCCCTCGCTCTCGGGTCACGTGTTTCCGCTCTCCATCGTAAGAGATGGAGCCATTCATCTCCGATACAGCGTTTTAATAACGCGATATTATTGATTAATGTGAGGAAATTGTTTTTTTTTTTTTTTTTTTTTTTTTATTAGCAGCTCCGATACAGGAGGTCCGATACAAATCACTGTCTTGCCCAAAGACACCTCAGCAAGCGAACGTGCTCGCGGCGCTAACTCGGACCCGGATTCTCGCAGGAAAATAAAAAACCATCAGCCGGGGAGTCGCGAAGTTAGATGAATTCCCGGGGAATTAGAGGACACGCTCTACCGAATTTGGCGTCAGGAGCCGGATGGAGAGGAGGGGAGCAGCGTGGGGCCCATCAGGGATTGCAGGAATGAAACACGTAAATAGAGGAATTGGCAGAAAAAAACACACACACACACACACACGTGTGCGCAGGGCCAACATGGCATGCCAGGGGGAGGTTTGCGGTGGATTAACCTCAAGGTTGTCGGGTGGGTGAGCACAGCCGGAGCCGGAGCGGCGGCTCAAAAAATGGGATGGGAACCTGCTGCTGAGACACACATAGGTGAGCCCAGCCCGTGCCAGCAGATCGGGAGGATTTGCACTCCAATAAGAAGTTTGCCTGAATGTGTGTGTGTGTGTGTGTGTTTGTGTGTGTGTGTGTAAACATGCGAACACGGTTGTGTTTAAAGGCAGCCTTATCCGTGTCTGTCCACAATCCCGGGGCCTTTTCTGCGGCGCTGGACGAACGGGGTGGGTTGCGGTGCAGTTGTTGATGAGGTGGTCTTTCATGTGAGAGTTTTTATGCACACACACACACACACACACACACACACACACACACACACGCACACACACACACACACTGTGAATTTGAAATCTGGCCATTTTAATCAAATGGACCAAACATGCTTCGGGGTTGTTCTTCTGTTGGAGTGTGTGCGTGCGTGTGTGTGTGTGTGTGTGGGGGCAGTCGGAAAAAAAAAAAAAATCCTTTTTTTTTTTCCCTTTTTTCCTAATTTTATTTTTAAAGTCATTAATTTCTAAACAGCTGGTGCGCTAACATTTTCCCCCCTAAAATTGACTTATTATTAAATGTATTACCTCTGAAAGCACAACCTGTTAGCCAAATGCTTGATTTTATTTTGTGTTATTTTTGGAGTGGATGCCTATCATTTTGGGTGGCCGCTGTTAATATCCTGTGGCGGCCATTTCGTGTGTGTGTGTGTGTGTGTGTGTGTGTGTGTTTACGCATTTAATAATTTTACCGTCACGCGGGGACGGGTGATGAGCAGCTGTGTGAGCGTGCTTCGGTTTCCTTCGCAATATTGGAGTTGAAATCTCCGTTTCATTTCAGGATGGCTTTATTTTTCCGAACGGGAGAACGGGAGGGGGTTCCAGATGCGTCCGAGATGCCGTAACTGGATGTTTGTGCGGAGGAATTCCTTTTTCGAGGGGTCAGCGTCCGCTCCGAGCCTAAACCGACCTTAATTTACGACGTCTCGAACCGACGGGCCCCCGCTGACCCCGGGAGATTTGTAACAAACACGAGGCGGACAATCTGGCCGCAGATCTCGCCGTGCGCGGGAGAGGCTCGCCAGGTATGTCGGAGCCTCCGGACAAACGTTTCAAATCAAATCTGGTGTTTTTTTTTTTTTTTTTTTTTTGCAAATGACAAATAAAGATGATTTCGCCCCTCAGACGTGGGAAAAAACAAAGCGTGTGATTTGATCTTTGCTTTTTTTTTTTAATTATTTTAGATGATCCGATACCGCCATCTGAATATTTTCCACGCCTCAAGTTGTGTTTTTTTTTTTTTTTTTTTTTTTTTGTCCGGCTTACATAATTTTTTTTTTTTTTTTTTTGCACATACATTGCATGCGTGAACCGGCTTAAAACGGTAATCCCGCCGTCACATGATCGCGGCTTTGGGCCGAACGCTCTGCCCGCAAGCGTGCCCGATCTTCCGTCGTCTCTCGTGTTTTCACGTGCTCGGTTAGCCCCCACACACACACACACACACACACACACACCCTCTAGTGTTTTCGAGGCTGATAATGAGGGCCTCCTGTCCTCGGCTGCATGTGGGGCCCACAGTCATATTGACTGCTGCCAAGTATCAACCCCCCGACTTCCCCCTCCCCCCGAAAGGGCGCAGAGCCGTGGCATTTCTGAGTGCTTAGGAAACCGAGAGACGCTGCGCCTTGACAGATAACCTCATCCATTTGTTTTTACTTACCGCATATTAAGATTAAGAATAAGAATAAGAACGACTTTATTTATCCCGAAGGAAATTGTTGTGCCAGAGTTTCGAGTAAAACACAACAATAATAAATAATAGTAGGAAACAGTAAAAAAAAAAAAAAAAAAAATAATACAAATAAATAAAAAAATTATATTTATATTTTATATTATATTTTATTTATTTATTTTATGTTTATAATATTTTAAAAACATTTTAAGAGTAAGTGTTTTTTCTCTATTTATTCATCATAACACATAGACACCGGAGCTCTTGGGGTGCAGGTGTGACTGGGCCTGGAGACATAGATAGACATAAAATAAGATAAGATAAGATCAGATAAGATGAGATGAGATGAGATGAAATGAGATGAGATGAGATGAGATGAGATGAGGTAAGGTAAGGTAAGATAAGATAAACTTTATTGATCCCGATAGGGTAAATTCTTTTGTCACAGCAGCATAACAGTTTTAGAGTCAATAAATATGACTATAAATATGAATAGAGAGGCAATTAGAAAATAGCAAAAGACATGCACAAATAAATAGACAGCAAAGAGAATAACAACATTAACAACAACAACATCATCATCAAGGATAAGAATGACAACAGAATGGGGAAAAAAAAGATAGTAAGATAAGATAAGATAAGATAAGATAAGATAAGATAAGATAAGATAAGATAAGATGAGGTAAGATAAGGTAAGATAAGTTAAGATAAGATAGGATAAGATAAACTTTATTGATCCCCGACGTGGAAATCCTTTTCTCACAGCAAGGTAACATTGATCGTGTCAATAAATATGAATACAAATATAGAAAGACAATTAGAAGTTAGCAGAAGACATCCAAAAATGAATAGACAGCAGAGACAACAACAACAACAACAACAACAAGTGATAAGAATTGACAACAGAATGGGGAAAAAAGATAGTATGGATGAAAACAACAACAAAAACAACAACATAAACAGAGTGACAATAGCAATGACAAATATGAAGAAAAATAATCAGAATTGGCCGAGACCAACGAGGATAAAATAGAGTTTGCAGACGACACGTTTGACTGGTATTGAGGTCGCGGTAGCGCCGATTCACCTCCGGACGGTCAGAGTTGTATTTTAACTTTTAATTCAATCGCGGACAGTGGTCGGCGTGCGATGGGGACGAGGATAACGCCGACAATGCAAAGAGTGTCAGAGCGTGACACCGTAATGAAATCGAACGCTCGCCCGGTGATTACGGCGAAAGAAGAACAGGCTTGTAATCTGCTGGTAGCGCGTCGCAGCGACTCGCGGCTTTTGGTTTCCGCGTTATCTGAGCCCGCCGGGTAACGATCGGCCTCCCCGAGGCCGGCGGCGAGCGGAACCCCGCGCGTCTTCTCGGCAGAAGACCCAAATATTTGAACGTCGGGTTCTTTTTTTTTACTTTCTCCACCCTTTTCCCGATTGTTGATCAGCGGGGAAGAATCAACGCCGCGTCTCGGCCTGGAGGGTCAGATTTTCTGGCAGCTCTGCGTGGAAATAATTTTTCATGCCGCCGTCGACGTGACTACTGGGACCAGCTGCCTCCCGGCCCCGGTGGCTCCGAGGGGTTTGGGGGGGACGGGGGGGGGTCGCTCCGGGTTTTGGGGGCAGCTGTTGCGGCTGCTAAATGAGAATGGGCGTCGAGGCCGGCAAGCTGACAGACAAAAGAAAATGGAGGGAGTAAATCTGAAGGACGGGGGGCGGCGGACATTGACGAACGGGTTTCTTATGTGCGATCGCTCGCCGGGAGGTCGAGGCGGGTCCGGAGCCGGGGAAGGTGACCCCTCCGGACCGGCGCCGAGGGGGTAATTGAAACGCGATTCACATTCGCCAGAGGCGGACATTTACCCGAGGGCAGGAAAGTCCTCTCGGAAACAAACAACCTTCAATTAAGCCGTTTTTTTTTTTTTTTTTTTGAAGGGGATTTTTCAGGTCAGCTGTCAGAAAATGATGATAAAGCGAGTACGAGGGTCTCGTGTGTGTTGTTCCTGCACCGCGGGGGGTAAATGGAACCGGGTTGGAGGAAGCGTGCGCCTCGTGTTCGCCGCCACAGCTGCACGATTGTCTGCATTTTGATTTGGGAGGGGAGCGGAAGGGGAGGGCGCGGGCATCTGTCTCTGAAAACCAAGCCCCTCCTCCGACCGTCCTCTCCCATCACCGCTCCAAACACACCAATTTCCAGCGCCGACCGTCGCGTTTCATAGGCGTCCACGGCGAGCGGGGCGTCTGCAGGAACCCACCTGAGAGAGAGAGACGGGGGGTTAGAAAAAAAAAAAAACATCTAAGCAGGCTTGATCACGCCATAAGAGGGAGGGATGCAAACATCAGTGTGTGTGTGTGTGTTCACACAAAAGCAGATTGCTTTATGTTGGGACAAGATGTAAGCTGACGGATTGACAGATGACCAGCTCAACCCCCCTCTCACAAACCCAAGGACGCTCTTGTTGCTTCCCCCCCCCTTCAGCTCGTCCCCCTTCGCCTCGGCTCCGCCGGCGAGGAGACTATCTGTCATTCTTTCTTCGCCATCTGAATATTTATCCTTCCGGGGGTGGGGCGCGGGGGCGCGGGGGCGCAGGGGGGGGGGGGGGTCGGCTTCGCCTGGCTTCCGCTTACGGCTCCTGAAACCTTAACGACAGCAATAAAGCTGTTTAATTAAAAGTCAGCCGTCTCAACCCGAAGGTGATTTTTATCGCCCAATTAAACGGCGGAATGACGGCCCGACACGCGGCGGGTTCCCTGAACGCTTCGTCGCCGCCCTCCGTCCGAGGGTCAATATTATTTTTGTTCGTCAACACGTGCGTTACATTTGATTCCCCGTCTGAAATTTTCCCAAACGGCCCGTCGTAATCCGAGGTGACGGGTTCTCCGCCCCGGATGGGGTGACGAACGTGTTCCTCGCCGCGGGGCCACGCAGGGCGACACCGCGGAGGATTCTGATTGTCACAAAGGTAGAGGAAAGTAGGAAAGCTATCTCCCGTCCTGCGGCGGATTGTTTTTTTTTTTTCTCGAGAAGTTTAATCGGGGACGTATCTCTGCGGCTAACCCAGTTTTCCAGACGTGCAGTGCAGTCGCAGCGTTTTTTTTTGCATTTCAGTATACCTTTGTTTTTCGCAGGGGGTTACGTTCCAAAAAGAACCCGTGATAGGCAACATCCATGAAGTAGAAACCGTTTTTTACAATTAATATACATTGCTGCTGTCGTCCTTATATTTTTTTCTTCCTTCTTTATGGAACGAACAGATTCATTAATTCCGTAATGTCCACCTACAGCCGTGTAGCTTTTACCTTCCCTTAGCATGTCCAGAAGTTTAACTTTATCTGCGATAGATAGCATCTTTTGCGTTTTGTCAACATTATGGGTGTTAGAGAAATTCAAAAGTGCAAGAGAATTTGCATGTACGCAATGTAAATTTGGCAAGCTGTTTTTCGTACGTGTACGTATTAAACTGCGACGTTATTGACGCGTTATTGACGCGTTATTGACGTTATTGAAGCGGAGTGACTTTTAGCCAATCAGAATGCAGAACACAATGCACCATGCAAATCTGTGAAAAGTAAACCGCGTTTTAGCGAGGAATCACTGTATTGATTCCCCTGCAACTCCTCTGACTTCCGTTAATCCCACGTTGGACCGAAAAGACGAAAAGAAACGCGCAACTTTTATTCGTAAAAATAAATCCGATTTGATGTATGGACATTTCCCCATTAATCAATCTGTTAGTAACTCGTGACACCGATGCAACTGTCCGTCGGTCGCCTTCCTGCAGCCTCAGTTTGAATTCCACACCTGTGTGTCACACACACACACACACACACATTTGCACCTGTAGATGCGTCTTATCTTCCGCCGCTTTGATGAGCGCGCCCAGCGGTGGGGATTACTCTTGCTTTGTTCGAGGGGTTTAAGGAAAAGGTCAGAGTGCACCCACTTAATATGGGCCCCCCAGGGCCTCGCGGGTAATTGCCAGCGCCTAATAAACTTCTAGAGAGCCTCTTTTGAGCCAAACCTGGGGACGGCGGAGGGCAGAGCGGGGAAAGATCAGGGGCCCCCCTGGAGCCGTGATCCCAGAATGGCGTGTGACAGGTCATTGCGGCGGCCCTTGAAGCTCGTGGCATGCTAATTCAGACCCGGGGGCGCAGCGGAGCGTTCAGTGCCCCTCTGCGGTTCGCTTGACAGTACAGGTTCTTGCACAATTTATTCAGTTCGGTAGGGGGAAGGAGGGGGGTTGTAATCTGCCGCGAGTATCGAGTCGGAAGAAATTTCAGCGGCAGTCGCAGACAAGGTCAGGGGTGCGGTTTGATATGTCATTTCCGAGATCGGACGGGCCAATAGGATCGCGAGCGTCCCGTTCGCCCCCGTTGCCACGTAATTGGTCGTCAAGATCGGGGTCTGACCAGAGCCGGCGGCGGCGGCGGCGGCGGCGTCAGAGGAAGACGGGGACGAGGCAGTTCAGGAACCGACAACGTCTGGTGTCGACCTCTGTTTTATCGGGGCGAAGGCAGAAAGTGTTCTCCCTCAGCTAATGAGGAGAAGAAAAATATCTTACACCCTCCTTAAACACCAATGTGCCAGTCTCCCGTGACCTTGATTACAAACAAAACAGGCTGATTTATCTCTCCGTGCACGCCGCCTCCATCCCCCCGCCACCCCCCCCGCTCACCCCTCATCCAGAAAGGACGCGGCGCTATCTTGACACAAAGAGAAATGAGCCTTTGCACGACGCGGCGTGACAGAGGCGCTGAATTTCCCACATAAAACAAGGCGCTGCAGATAAAGAGAAAATCTGAGAGGAAGGGAGTTTCATGGAGGGACGGATGGACAGATACAGTAGATATATGGATTGTGATGGTAATGGTAATGTCCTGGGGTTTTGTTGGTCTGTCTCTGCTGTCTTTGGGAGAATTGTGTCATCAATCAGATGAAGTGGAAACCCCTTCCTTGCCGGCCCGTGACATTATATCGACATTGGTACCATTTTAGAATTAGAATCAGAAAAAAAAAAATTATTTGTCTCCCCGAAGAGCAAGTTGGAGGGCACGTGGGATAGCGGCATCAAAGAAAAAATAAAGATAATAATAGTAATAATTTGTATATATATATATATATATATATATATGAAATAACGGACTGTACAGAATTATGCCACAGTAAGCTTACTCTGCGTTTATATAATAAATATATCAGGGATCATTATTTGTCCCCAAGGGGCAATTGGAGGGCACCTGGGGTAGCAGCATCAAACTGTGATCATAGAATTAAATAAAATAAAAAAAACAAAAATAAAAAAATAAATAATATATATAAATATATATATATATGTGCACCTAATAATAATCATAATAATAAATGACTCCACAGAATTGTGCTAATCGTAAGTAGGCTCCTTCTGCATTATATAGTAAATATATCATGAGCGGCATTACACTCTATATTTTTATATTTTTCATATATATATATATATATATACACTTTTTTATATAATTTTTTAGATTTTATTTTGTATATTTTTTTTTATATTTTTTCGCCGGCTAATGAGTTCACATGGACATCCTCGCCACACACAAGCAGAATGAATGTACGCTGTGATTGGTCGACAATAGCCCACGCTTTGGTCAGAAGCCGGTGAAATACCAACATCTCTGGCCGAATGACAATTTTTTACGTACAGTAGAACCTGGGCTTATGAATCAAATTTGTTCTTTGATGCTGAAATATTTGCGAACCAAATCAATGTTTCCCTTTGACCTCAATGTAAACCCCGATGATCACCAGTCCCTCAAAAAACATACTGAAAAAACCTTTTTCTAGTTTTTAAAAGAGAATATTCCTGTCATTGTCCCACCGTGGGGGAATTTCAACCACTCACAGCAGGAAGTGGACAGCAAGAAAAAGTGATCGAACCAGAAAACTACAAATAAACAGTATAGAACTTGTTTAGCAGGTTGCAACTGAAAAATATATACCGTAATTCCTGGATTATAAGCCGCTCCTTTTTTTCACACGCTTCGAAACAAAACATTTATCCTCGTCACATCGGACCATTGAAATGACGGTGAAATTCTGAGGACGACTCGTGGTTTTAAATCGCTGAACCAACACGCAATGTTTTTTAAGCAAGTCTTTGCAGAGCTTCCTGCCACCAATGATTGTTCGCCTACCGATCTTGTCGGCGCTCATCTATTGGTTGTTGATTGTCGCCGTAAAGACCCAAAGATTACCAGCGTAAACTTAACCATCGAGATAACGGAAGCGCTCGGCGACTCCATTAAAAATTACCTTCTGTCTCCCGGTTTTTAGTCTGTAACTCTTTGGCAGAACTTTGAATGACAAGTTATGCGAGTAAACGCGCGGCAACTGAAACGTTGCATCGAAACCAATGCGTCTCAATTAGAAGAAGTAAAACTAAACGGTTTATTGTGAATTCCTGTCAATGACGACGTGTTTAGTTAAGCGAGGATGACGTTTTTCCTAATTAGCCGTCGGTTGATTGAAATAATGCTTCATAACAACAGCTGTCGCGTGAATCTCATAACTGGCTAGTAATTAAGCCGAGCACATCCGAGATGTTGTGACATTTACCTCGCTGGAAAAAATGCGATTTATTTTTTTCCTTACCGGTTTCAATTAAAATGCCGCTTTCTGATAAACAGATAAAGCGTCCGACGCTAATTCATGGCAAAGAGTCAGAACTCGGACGTGAACCGGCTGAGTTTTTTTCCAACCCCAAAGACCATTTTTCTTTTTAATCATCACCATAATCACCTCTTTTCATATGATGTCACCGAAAGGGCGCCGTGTTATTTCTGCCGCTTCCATAAAGACAGTCGAGTGAAACCCGCGCTCCCATTTCGCACCGACTCCAAGCTCAAGGGCCGAGCTTCGGACGAGAAAAGGGAATGTCACCGGAACGGCTCGGTAATTGGACCCAACCCTATAATTGTGTCATTCCCTGAGCGTACCGAAGTGCAGAATCTTCCAGAAAGTGCACACATATTATGATATATATATAAATATAGGGCTTTGAAAAGGCGTCCTGGATGTGTGAAGGTTCCTGCTTTGAGAGGAAATTTCTGGCAGTACGACAGCCTAACATGTTGCATTAAGAGTTTACTTCAAAATTTTTATTTTTTTTTAAAACAAACATGAACGCGGTGTCTACCGGTTGTAGACAGAGGGCATTTTAAAAAAGCCCCGACTCTGACAGCGGGATGACGTGTTTGACAGCCTCGCTGTAGCGATGCTGAAGAGTCTGTGAAGAACCGTCAGTTTAAATCAGGACAGCGGTTTTGACATGACTTGCACTTTTTGCGGTAAAAAAAAATGATATCTCTGTTTGCATTTTCGTGACGTACCCCAAACATTTCCCCGAAGCCCTGCGGATGTATTCCTTTTTTTTTTTTTTTTTTCCACGGAAGCCGTAGCAGCCGTGTTTGTATAAGTTATTGATACCGCGATCTGAACGGTTCAACGCATGCAGACGAGCGACGTCGTTCCCCGCCATCAATTAAACATCCGCCTGAGCCTTGATGTCCAAAATCTCGCTCGCTCGCCGGCTTCAAAGGGGAGATTTTTTTTTTTTTGGAGAGAGGAGGTCTCTTAGTAATTGCCTCGGAGAGACAGTGACGTGAAGGGGATTTTTTTTTTTTTTTTTTTTTTTTTTTTTGGTCGGATTTGCTTTTTCAGATCAATGAGGGTTTTTTTTTTTTTTTTTTTTTTTCCGGGGTGGGTGAGGGCGTCATAGAAACCGAGCCATTAGTCTGTCCCTCTTTGTGTGTCACCAGAGGGGGGGCTTAGACCAGATTTGTAGCCTGCAGGCCCTGCACGGCTTTGGCCCCTTCCTAGTGGACTTATCTTGTCGGTGCATCAGCCGAAATTACAAAAACTCCCTTCGCACCTTTCCAGGGAGGTCAAGGAGCTGCAGGGACTGAAATGACAGCGATTCGGTGGAACCCGACACGCCATCCGGCGTCTGATTCGCATTGTTGCGACGAGTGAACAGTAATAAAATCCACCAAAGCCCAAGAAAGGATTTTTTTTTTTTTTTTTTTGGATTTAAAATGAAAAAAAAAATGATTTTTTTTTTTTTGCATGGGGCCCAAGAAAGGATTTTTTTTATTTAAATCCAAAAATAAAAAAAATCCTTTTTTGGGCCCCATGCAGAAAATTTGTTGAATGAACATTTAAATTTTAAATGTCCATTAAACTGATTTTTTTTGCATGGGGCCTACTTCCACACGTCCAGATATATTTATGTGCGCGCATTCACCAAGGGAGGGTGTGTGTGTTTGTGCGGGTCAGACTGAATAATTCATTTGCTAGTGTGTGTGTGTGTGTGTGTCAGCCATCATTATGTATGCGCCCACACGACACCGAGTCGATGTGAAACCAAGACACCCCACTTTGAAATTTACGGCCTTACAGTGTAATTAGCACAGTCTCATCAGATTGTGTGTTATTTGTGTACTTCGTATCCGTAAAGTGTCACGACGCGTCGACTCTGAACGGTTTCCACGGTTTCTCTCCCCGGCAGTTCTCCGAGACGACTTCCGTCAGACGCCCAGCGACGTGGTGGTGGCGGCGGGGGAGCCGGCCGTCATGGAGTGCATCCCCCCCAGGGGACACCCGGAGCCGACCATCTCCTGGAAGAGAAACAACATCCGGGTCAACGACAGAGACGAGAGGATCACGGTTGGTTTGCCGGCGCTTGTCGGTGTTGGTTAAATATTAAAATGCTGAGGTTTTTTTTTTTTTTTTTTTTTTTTGAACCCCAGTCGCATCCTGCTACTTCTGTTGATTTATTCTATTCTTTTTGTCATTGCTTTTGTCACACTGTCTATGTTTAGGTGGTCTAATTTTCAATCATACTGTCGTTCACCCCCCCATTCTGTTGTCCGTTCTGTTCTCTATGCTCTCTATTCATTTGTGAATGCCTTTTGCCATTTTCGTCTAATTGTCCCTCTATTTAATGCAAGATAAGATAAGATGAGATAAGATGAGATAAGATGAGATAAGATGAGATAAGATGAGATGAGATGAGATGAGATGAGATGAGATGAGATGAGATGAGATAAGACATAATAAGATAAGATGAGGTAAGATCAGTTAAGATCAGTTAAGATAAAATAAGACAAGACAAGATAAGATAAGATAAGATAAGATAAGATAAGATAAGATAAGATAAGATAAGATGAGTAAGGATAAGATAAATTAAGATGAGATAGAATAAGACAAGTTAAGATAAGACAAGATGAGCTGGGACAAGAAAAGATAAGATAAGATGAGATTAGATGAGATAAGTTAAGATAAGATAAGATAAGATAAGATAAGATAAGATAAGATAAGATACGATAAGATAAGATAAGATAAGATAAGATAAGATAAGATAAGATGAGGTAAGATCAGTTAAGATAAGATAAGATAAGATAAGATAAGATAAGATAAGATAAGATGAGATGAGTAAGATAAGTTAAGATAAGACAAGATGAACTGGGACAAGAAAAGATAAGATAAGATAACATGAGATGAGATAAGATCACATAAGTGAAGATCAGTTAAGATCAGTTAAGATCAGTTAAGATAAGATGAGGTAAGATCAGTTAACATAAGTTAAGATAAGATGAATTTGATTGATTGCCAAAGGGGAAATTCTTTTGTCACAGCAGTGTAACAGTCATAACGTCAAAAATAAATATGAATATAAATATAAATGGAGAGACAGTTAGAAGACAGAAGAGGAATAAACAGACAGCAGGGAGAAGAGCAGCAGCAACATCAGGGGTGAGAATGGACAACATGAAGGAACAGCAAGGGGGAAAAATGGACAACCAAAACTAAGCGACAACATAAATAGAGTTTCAATAGCAATGATGAGAAGTCAAGCATTCTGTATTTATATTTCTATTCACATTTATTGACAAACGAAGGATCGATAAAGTTCATCTTCTGATAAAACTCCCGTTGTGTGAGGAACTTGAGCGCTGAAAGAGTTAAATTAGGACTTCAATCGTGCAACGCCATGTTTAATTTCATAAAGAGTCTGAATAACCGAATGAAAAAATGGAATAAGCAGGAGAGATAACGAATGAGCGAGTGATTGAATGAACGAATGACGACCGCGCTGCTGTTTCTCTCTTTTCAAACGCTACAATATTTTATTCTTTTTGAACGCGAGCGCCTCTGAATAACAACAAGCTATTGTTTTATATTTTCCTTTTTTTTTTTTTTTTTTTGACAAAAAAAAAAAAACTGCAAATGGCTGGATTTGTTTGTGGCAAATTTTTGACGCGCTAGATCTTTCCCTCGATTTTGCCCGCTTCCGTCGGACGGTGTTGATGAGAAGCCGTGAAACGAGCAGTCGCGCCGATAAAAATGCCGTCAAAGCGGATTTTTTTTGCGTTTCTTCCCGCTCATCATTTGCCTTTCGCCTCTCTCGTCGGTCTTCTCTCGCATCCTTAGATCCGCGGAGGCAAGCTGATGATCTCCAACACCAGGAAAAGCGACGCCGGCATGTACGTGTGCGTCGGCACCAACATGGTGGGGGAGAAAGACAGCGATCCTGCTGAATTAGTGGTGTTCGGTAAGTCATCGCTACTAATGATGTTAAGTTTAGCGCCGCCCGCTGTGAGTTTAAGCTTTAAGCCAATTAAAGCTATAATGTCCTGCAGCCAATGAAAACAGCGATGATGTTGTTTCTGAAGTGCCGGTAATGTTCAGCGACGCGGCGCTGAATGTCTGCCGGTGCCGTTTTCACGTACGCTATTGTCACATCATTTCTGCGAAACTAATATTATGGCTTTTCTATTTCGAGTTAGAATTCCACCCTGAATGATCCCCTCCTGCGTGTTGTATTATGTAACTCCAGCCTGATCCCGAATGCGCCGCCACCGAATCATATCGGTTCCCGTTCAAATACCGATCCTTTATTTTATTTTTTTTTCTTCCCGGACCTGCATTTTTCCCCGTCGGCCGCCGCCGCCGGAGCGTAAGATGAATGTCTCCCCGCTGGCTTGCCACTTGCCCTCCTCCTCCGACCTCTTTGCTCCTCTGATTCCGAAAGCGCGAATCGATCGCAGGAAACAGATAGAGAATTGATATTTTCTTTTTTTTTTTTTCGGGGTCCCGGAGGCCTCCACCTTCCCGCGGCCGCCTCCCAGATGCTTCCCACGCCGTGCAGGAACAATCACAACTAAAACCACGATGGAACCCCTAATTGGTTTATTCGCAGTCCCGCTTATTGTGCGACCTGACCCTTTTTTTAAATGATGAAATGCGCAAGATCATCACCAGAGCGCCGAATCGATATTAATAAAAATGTCCTCATCTTTGATGCAGATTTATTCCTTTACCTCGGATTTGGTCCCTTGCCGGATACTTTTGTGAGCGGTAACGCCCTGGAGGCTCGGTCCGTGCGTCTGACGGGGAATCTATCGAATCTTCAGACGTAAATTGAGCTCGGAAAGCGGTGCAAATCCACTTTCTCGCACCTGGCGCTCCACTTCTGCTATTTTACTCCATTCTGTCTCTTATCTCGACTCCATTCAGTGTGTCGGGCTGTCGTCCGGATGCTTTTTTTTTTTGGAAAGACCTCCTATATGACAGTGTTTCCCAACCACATTAGTGTGCCGTGAGAGATCCTCAGGTGTGCCGCGGAAAAACGCCCACTTTCACCTGATTGGTCCGAAAATTATTTATCCAACGCAAATAATGTGTCCTTGTATGTCTATGTGGGCAGCGTGTCCATTCGATGGCGACAGGTAGTGATTAACCCGTGCATCTGTGTATCAGAGTGATTAGTGACGCTTTGCGTGATACATTTTTTAAATAAAAAGTACTTGTATCTGCGTAAACAAACAGGCAGCGTTGTTGAAAACTACAAAGACGAGTGAGAAAGCAGTGAAAGCTGCTATAAAGTTGCTGAACTCATCTTTAAATCCAAACAGCCGCACAGCGTAGCAAAACATTAATACTACCTGCCGGCAGAATCATTGTAGAAGAAATGCTCGGCTCTGGCGTTGATAAAGAAATAGCCAGAATTCTCTCAAATAATACCATTTTCAGACATATTGATGACATGTCTTCAGATATTGAAAAAAAGTGTTCTAGAAAAGTTGCACATCAGTGGGAAAATTTGCATTGCAACTTGACGAATCTACAGATATTGGATATATTAGATTTCACACTAAGTAAATTGAGACTACAGTTTCATTCTAACTCGTAAAAAAAATGTTTTTGACATATTTATTTGGTGGTGTGATTTTTCTCATGTAAAATATGTGCCGTGGCTCAAAAAAGGTTGGTAAACACTGCTAGATGATACGTTTACGATGACTTGAACGCTGTTTTGCAAAAAGCCGCGTCCAAAGAACGGCGCTTTTTTTTTTTTTTTTTTTTTTTACAAAACGCTGACGAATCTGAAAAAGTCGAACGGTAATTAGCAAGTCGCAGAGCAAGCAACTCTTGTCCGATTTCAGAGCGGCCCATGTTCACCAAGCAGCCGGTGAACCAGGTGGTGATGGCGGACGACACGGTGGACTTCTTCTGCGAGGTGCACGGCGACCCCGCCCCGACCGTCCGCTGGCGCCGGGAGGAAGGCGAGCTGCCCCGGGGAAGGTGAGAAAGAAAAACCCTGACATTTTATTATATTGCAAAAGAAAAAGAAATGTAAAAAAAAAAATGTATATTTGCAAGAAAATTCCCTGGAAAAATTAAATAATATCAAATTTCATCATTAAAATGAATTGGTCCGGCTTAGAGTTATTGGTACGTGTTTCTAAATTAGAAAAATATACTGAATAAGTAACAAATAATGCTTGAATGATAATAAGATATAATAAGAGAGAATGTAAAGTAATAAGCTTGTTTTTATTGAGTGTATTTACCTCCATGATCGGACAAAGATGGTGGCAAAGTTCTTTGTTTGGTGCTCTAACGCTAATTTAACGTAGCGTAATTTCCTGGCTATTCAGCGCACCTGAATATAAGTCACACCGTCTAAAGATAACTAAATAAATACACTGCTTAAAAGAATAAAAAGGAAAATAACTCATCCTAGATCTGAATGAATGAAATTTTCATATTAAATGATTTGTTCTTTACAAGGTTGAATGTGCTGACAACAAACTCACACAAATGATCAGTGGAAATCAAATATATTTGAGTCACACGCCAAATGAAAGTGGAAAAACAGACTACAGGCTGATCCAAAGGTTCAGCCTTTGGATCAGTAATGTTGTAATGTTCTTAAAACATGTAATATTCTTAAAACAAGTCAAAATGAATCAGTTGGACACTTCGATTTCACACAGGTGTGATTGACTTGGAGTTACATTGTGTTGTTCAAGTATTCCCTTTATTTTCTTGAGCATTATATATATGTGAACATATACAGGCAGCAGGCGTCCACTCTGTAACATATTTACACAGAAATATTTATACTTTTAATGAAATACCTGCAAGTAACATCCACAAATATGCTTTTTGCCTGTAACACAGCTGATGAAAAAGATTAATAACACCAGGAAAAGTCCATTCATTTCCTATTGGTCCTGGCAAGATAGCTGATCGCTATCTTGGTCTAAAACCGTTAAAGTCGTTTTCTTCGGTGTCGGAATTGAACGGCCTTAGAATTTCACGGCAATTTCATCGGTCCGATGTGACGAGGCGAAATGTTTTGGCGGCACGAAGCCCCTTCGCCCCCGAAAAAATCCATAAATTAGCTGCAACGTTGTTTAAGACACAGCGGTCAAAGCGTGTGATAAAAGTAGCGGCTTATAGCCCGGAATAACGCTATGAATAACAAATAATGTATGAATAATATTTATAAATGACAAAAGTGAGTGTAAAGTAATAAACTTGTTTTATTTAGTGTATTTACCTCCATGATGAGATGAAGATGGTGGCAGAGTTCTTCCTTTGGTGCTCTATCGCTTAATTTAACTTACTCGCTACACACTTTAGCGAAATGTATCCTGCACGCTTTAATACACATTAATGCTAAACTTTATTTATTGATGGAATGAACGCTGTCGTCCGTCGACGTTCCCGCCGTCCGCTGCACCGAATCCCCGTAAATGTCTCCTGCCTTCTCACCGATGATGCGACATCCGACAAATTCTCCACCTTTTCTTGGGCGAGTCCACAACATGCACACTTTGCTCGTTTTCCATGATTTTCTCTGGGCTACGTCGGTGTCAAACACTCATGCCGCTCGCTCCTAACGCCGATTTTGGCTCAAATCACGAAGCAAAAAAATCCAGAGCGGCGGCTCGTATCTTAAAAAACTCGTAAGCGCTCACGAGTCAAAGTTGCGTGACGTGCATAACGTGTAATAGTTGCGCACTGACTCAGCAGAAAGTGATATCGCCGATTGGACCTTGTTGATAAATGGTCCTGCAGGAGCGTCGTCGGAAACTGTAATAGCCCTATTTAATTCAACACATAACTCAAGGAACTTCCTGTCGATGCGAGTTTGTTGCGGTAACAAAGCTCCACGCGGCGGTAATGATTGCGATGGATTGAGAAGTTTGACGCGAACACGCCTCGGTTTCCGATTGAATAAATCTTTCACGATAATGTGATGGAGGAAGGGGTTGTTTTCTGGATTTCAGCCCGCGCGCCGACGCGCGCATTTACCACCACCCAAGTAACCGTCATTCCCACGCAAAGCGCCGCCCGGCTTGAAGACAGCGATCGCTGGTTTCGCTCGCTCGGTTCCTCGCTCTGCGCTAAATCCCCCCCTGTTGACGTCTTTCCAGATTCGAGATCCGCAGCGACAATAGCCTGCGCCTGAGCCAAGTGCGAGCGGAGGACGAGGGCACGTACACCTGCGTGTCGGAGAACAGCGTCGGCAAAGCCGAGGCAGCTGCGACCCTGCAAGTGCACGGTAAGGCAGGGACCTTGCTCGATGCGCACACACACACACACACACACACACTCACGCACACACACACACACAGACGGAGAATCCAGCTGAACTTACTCAGGAGCGTCAGCTCAATCGTGATGAAGGAGTCGATTAAGGGATAATTAACAGCGAAGCCGGTCCGTGAGGGTTTTTTTTTTTTTTTTTTTTTTTCCAAGGCACAGTTTTTGCCAGCTCGCTAATCATCTGATCAGATGATCAATACGCTTCTCGTCCAATCAAAATACCCCTCCGTTCCACAACAGGCCCGCGGGGCTTGTCATCATTTTCGAGGATGGATAAATAGATTCGGCTGCCAGCCCATATGCCGGTTATCCACTTTTAGAATTTTAAGCTTTTGTTCTGCATATTAACGTAATCTCCGTCAGGAATTGTGCGCATTTTATTCGGTTGTTTCGGGCCGATTTAGCGAACGCACGCCGGCGGCGGCTGATATGTCGCGTTGCACGGTCCGCATCAGCAAACATGATCGGCGATGCCTGATTAATCGCGCATTCGTACGATTGAATTTGGACTCGGCGGCAGAATAAACTGTGTGAAAGGCACACAGAATAAACTTGGGAGTGAATTCATTGTTTTGCTTCGAGCGGAGCACTCTTAAACCCCCCGACCTCCGGGGAGGCACACGTCCAATATCCACGCTCGTGTCCGATTCGGCCGCAAATCCCGTCGCATTTTGTAAACGATTGCATTCCCGTTAATCCCCGGTTAATGAAATGAAAACGAATTGATTGAATGCTCCGCGAAAAAAAGAACATTTTCCCGATTGGGCCGTGAAAAAACACGGGACTTGTTTTTCGGGACTCGTCGGACGCTATCTTCAAATGTCCAGAATGTTTACACCGGGGGATATTACCCAAAAGAAGCCTGGAAAGTGGACAGAGAGACAGACTTTGCATTCGGTTATTCAGTCACCAGTTACAAGCTGTTAAGTGAGACTATATAAGAGATGATAAAGGAGGGAGGGTTAAAAAAAAAAAGATTTTTTAAGTTCCTTTCATGCCCCGACTCATCGAGCCTCTGGAGAGAGCGCCGAGATCAAAAAGCATTGAAATTGCATTAGAATAAAGTCGGTCCCTTGAAGAGAAGCACCCGGATGAGAAGGCTGTCATTCGCCGTGATAAAAGGGAATACTTAGAGCTTCACGCCATAGCAGTTGATTCCGGCAGCCGGCCCTCCCGTCTCTCCCGACACCTTTGACGTCCGTCAACGCGCGGCGTCCGGACGCTCGCGGATGCATGTTCGCGCGCCTGCATAAGCCCACACACACAATGGGCTTTGTATCAAACCGAGAAGGCATTTCCTCAAGCAGCTGTTTGGCAAATGAAGATTGATTGTGGGTTTTTGCAGGCGTCGTGGGATAATCGGCATAGAAGACACAGACGCACACAAAAGGAAAGGAAAATGACCTTTACCTATTTATCCACATGCCGTTCAATACTTTTCCTCCCACTCATCCACTGTTTCTTTAGGGATCGGCGGATTAATCAGAGGCAGAACGACCTCCTTTTCTACAGCGCAAGCGCTTCCGTTCTCACCGCTTCCATTTCACTTCATTTGCATTATTTATTAACTCACGTCCAACCGGTTATATTTTTCATGCAAACCCATGTGTGTTTATGCATATATATATATAAAATGACCATCTCATATTTCACATCATTTCACCTATCTGAAGCACTTCATCATGTTTCCTACATGGACCGACTGGGCTGTCAGTTTGAATTGAACCGGTGTGTTTGCTAATCTCGGACAGACCCAGCTGCCCGCGGCGCCGCAATCCGTCAAATGTCTCAGCGCCCCGCAGTGTATCATATAAATCTGGGCGAGAAAGGGATGACGCCACGCTCGCTCCTAACGGATTGATAATACGCGCTCGCAAATAACATTTCATTCTTACAGGATGCGTCGTGCTGTTTTTGCCGTTTTGTTACAAAACAAGTTTACGAAAGAATTTGCAAGACAGGTTCTGAAATCTGGAAAGTACACAGGGAAAATAAGTGTTTCCCCAAAGAATTCTAGGTCATTCTGAAAAGGCCTACACCCAGACCAAGTGCTTATTAAGTTGCACAGGGTAAAATTCTGGGTTAAAAAATATTCCTGTCATGAAAAAAGGGCCCTAAAAAAAGATGGAAACATTACCGACTGGAAATTGGTGGGAGTTTTATATGTTAAATGATTTCTGTTTGGATTTTTAAGGTCTGAAACACCTAAAAACAGGGTCTTCAAGTCACATACACAGATTGAAAAGAGTGATACCAAAATAGTGGCAAGCGCAGGTTTTTTTTTGTTTTTTTTTGTGACATGAAACTGCAATGTTTTGTTTACATGTTGTCATCTAACATCATCCGTCCATCAGGCCACGTCATCTCATACATCTTTCTTTTTCCCCTTTCTCCCCTCCCCCTCTCCATCCCCTCTTTGCTTCCCTCCATCGCAGTCGGCTCACCCAGTAAGTATCTCATTTCATGCCATCTTTTTCTAATATGTGTGTGTGTGTGTGTGTGTGTGATAAAGAAATGGAATTGGAGCCGTAACCTGGGCTGCCAATATTTGCCTCCAGACACTGAGATCAATCAGGAGGATGGAGGTGCAGCTTTCATTGTCACAACATTTCTAACGCGGTCTTCCCTGCCTTTAGTATTCAAACACTCAAAGGAAAGTAAAGCAAAAGCGTAATGGGAGTGAAGTGTGTGACACTTTAAATCCCTCCCCAGCCCCGCACCCCAAAATAATTTGAAAAGGTATAACAGTGCCGCGGTCGTATTCAGTTTGATCGCACATGCTCGAAAATTCAATTTCCTCCGAAAAATAGCTTCTAGGCTCTTAAGCTGTTTTTTTTTTCTTTTTTTTAAGCTTCGAAATTGCGGTGTTTCCCTCCTCGGTCAGCAGATCAACATATATAAGGGGAAACTTTGTGGATAAAAGCTGTTTTCTTTTTTTTTTTTTTTTTGGTATTGTGCCGCCAAACTTAAGATTGAAAAAAACTACAAAAATTGAGTTTTGTAGTTTTCTGCAGGCCGGAGTCGTTGCAGCGCAGTGCGTCGCTGAGATGGACTTGACGCTTCAGAGTAGTGCCATCAAAAAAAAACTTGTTTCTCTTGGCTCCCTCATGCGGGGACGAATGAAACTTTTATGCGGCGAAGAGTGTTGGCAGAAGTCATCGACACATTGATGTGCGTTTGAGAGACACTCGCAAATAAACCGAACTCTCATTGGTCCTCAATGAGACCCTTTAGCTAGTTCCTGCGCTCCTTCCCGTGGCTCAGTTGGTGGATCGGTCGCCCCTCCATCGGCTCTTGCGCGCACAAGTGTCCGAGGGCAAGAACCACTAGTTGCTCCCAATGGTATGCTTAGCGTCCTGCAGTGCATTGAACGCTCTATACAAGTTTTTCTTTCTTCCCCTAAAAACATCCCATATTTATTCTTGGAATCAATCGCGTGTTCTGCGTTTTTTCCTTTTTACACCTCTTGAACAAGTTGGCAAGGCAGAAAGGAAAATAGCGGGACCTCTGCACAGCTAAATGTACCACAAAAGATTGTGCAATTCCCTTCTTTTGCGATTGTCCTCGCTGAAAGCAAGCAGCAGAGATGGAAGCCGACTGCAAACTCTGCCGGTGAAAGGCAATTGTTCCAGACGGTGTCTAAACTGTGCTTCCTTCAAACCATGTTAACACAAATGGACACTGCTGTTGTACCAAACATTGCAAAAAGTCCTCCCCGCGAGAGGCGCCTGCCGCCATGCGTCCGCAGGCGCCTCTCGCCGCGTATGCAGATCGAAAACCCGACTTCCCTCTCAACAATGGACTTTACGACAAACTGTTTCGGTTGACCGGCCCTGTTTCGCCAATTCATGCTTCTAATCAGGACAGAGAAATGTAAGGCTTTGCACCGTGACAGTGAGGAGTGGGTGAGCGCATTGCAGAGGGAGGCACCTATAGAAACGCTTGCAAAGAAGGTGGAGTTTTGGTGGTGCAGCAGAATGTTGCCTCCAACATTTATTCCCCCTTCGATCTCAGGCTATGTATGTGAACTTATACATCCCTTTCTGACGTCATCAAACACCCCTGCCCGCATACTTACCCATGAGTGCGTCGTTGGTTGTTGTGTGTCGTGGTTGTTGAGCAGCACATCTGCCCGAGGACGGTGTAGAATTCTGATTTTGCGCCCGACAAACATGGCATCGTCGGAGGATCTGGTGGTAAATGTTCAGGTTATACCGAGATAAAGGCTTGAAAAAAAAGCCATCTCACCAAGAGGGCTCCAAAGTGAAGATCATATGCAGTATACCCTTGTTTATCGCGGGGGCTACGTTCCAAAAAGAACCCGTGATAGGCAAAATCCGTGAAGTAGAAACCTTTATTTTTTTTTTTTAGAATTATTATACAATTAAATACTCTATTATACATTGCCGCTGTCGTCCTTATGTTTTTTTCTTCCTTCTTTATGGAACGAACGGAAGATTCATTCATTCCGTAATGCCGACCTACAGCCGCATAGCTTTTACCTTCCCTTAGCATTTCCAGAAGTTTAACTTTATCTGCGATAGATAGCATCTTTTGTCAGTCCAGAGCGTTTTGTCAACATTATGGGTTTTAGAGAAACTGGAAATTGCAAGAGAATTTGCACGTACGTCATGTAAATTTGGCAAGCTGTTTTACGTACATGTACATATTAAACTGCAACGTTATTGACGCACAGGTAGAGAAGAAGCGGAGTGACTTTTTAGCCAATCAGAATACAGATCACAATGCGCCATGCAAATCCGTGAAGTAGCGAAACCGTGAAAAGTAAACCGCGTTATAGCGAGGGGTCATTGTATTTCAGCATGACGTTTCGAGTCACATTCGTCTGTTCTGCCTTACAAAAATGTTATAGTGGCGCCATTTTTAAAGTGTATAATCATGTGATTCCTCACATCTGCTGTCCATCATAAATAAAACACAGGAACCCTGAGTAGGTATTTATGTTCCTACCTCGGGAACAACCAAACAAAAGGCGGGTCTTATTAAATATATATTACCTTATTTTCATCTTGTTCCGAGGCATTTAAAGAGATGGAACATTACTGAACATTATTGATCAGACGATTTGAAAAAATAAATCTTGAAAGTTAAACCTTGTGGGTTCAGTGTTCCCTGTGTGGACATCCAAAACAATTCATGTTTAAAAAGGATAGAACTCAGGTCCCCTCACTTCTATGAGGACATTTTACGGCCTGAATTGCGAGGTACTTTAAGCTGGAGACATTATGTTTAGTTTCTTTAAAATGTACCGCTAAAGGGCGCGAGGCCACTTGATATCTGATGGTACTGCGATGTTCAGCAATGCGGGTGTTGAACTATTTGTTTTTCCAGCGTATGCTAAACCACATGGGCGTTTGAGCATATAAATTATATGTGTGAAACATGTGTGGAACATGTTGTATTAAATAAAAATAATAAAAAATGTTAGTTTTATATGAGATACGGCGTTATTGACATCGACCGCATGGATAATTACCTCGGGGGATAGCAGAAAGAAAATAAGGGGGGTGATTGGGGGGGCTTTTTAAGACCACCCTGGGAGATTTGAAAAACAGTTCCTCTGCGGCAATGACGTGCCGGGAATCTTTTCGTTGGCTTTTGACGGCGCTCGTACCGAGAGCCACGTCATTGTCGTCTTCTCCGTTTCTTCCGCCATCCTACTCCAGCACGCCGCGCAACACTGCGACCTCTTGCGCGACTGCTGCGTGTTTTGCAGAAAACGTACAGAAATACACAGGAAATGAACACACTCCCGCGTTTTGTATAAATATCTTCGGACTGATCCGCCCCCCCCCTCCCCCTGCCAAGTCCTTGTATTGATGTTGAGGAGCTCCTGGCACAAAACGGCAGCTCTAAGTCAAATACAAGCTCTGGTGGGTTGTGGTCCAGAAATAACCAGAAATAATGGAAATAACAGAAATAACCATCTCGGCAATTGTCATAGAAATATTGGGAAAAAGCGTGACCCTAGCTACTTCGCAGATTTTTTTTTTTAAATTGGGGGGAGGGGATTCTTGCGCTTTATCGTCCTTTATTGTTTGTTTTTTTTGCAGTATTTTTTTTTTTTTCTGTGCTGAAATAGCCATATTCTAACCTAAGAAGAAAAAAACAGTGAAAAGTAAAATGTAACTAAAATTCATTTTATAAAATGAATAAAATACGAGCTGTCCTTTGCTAAACAAAGATACCCGGCGTCTTGAACTCTCGCAAGACTTCGAAGATACTTTACCGCATGAAGAAGCGGCGCCAGAAGCGACGTCGGAAGAGTTGTAAAGCTCTCATTCGCTCTGCGGCGCCTCATCAGTATTTACAGCCATAACAACTGCACAGCAAATTCATCATCATTCAAGTTTCGGCGCCCCAATGGTGAGTATTTCAATGTTTATTGTACGTTGCAATTATCCAAAAGTGTTTAGTGTACTGTATAAGAGTGTGGGAAGCGTAAACCGGTTTGCGGGAGGTTGGTAAAGGGTCGAGTGAGGTTTGTCGAGGCTTAATTTATCTGTAAATACCATCAAAATGATCACATCTTTACTTCGAAAATTCACTTTTCGCGGCGGGTCTTGGAGCGTAACTCCCGCGATAAAGTGAGAATCCACTGTACACTGTTTTTTCTTTCTTCAATCAAGTCTCAGAAAAACCCTTTAAATCTTATTCAGTCTTTGTATTTCATTCTTCAACAACCCCCCTTCCTCTTGTCTATCAATTTCCCGGACTCTGGTTTCCATCTGTTACAGCGATTTGGTCATCTCTTGTCACTTTAAATAGGTTATAGAAATTAATTCGACTTGACGTGAAGGGACGGGAGGGGGGGGTCGCGGCGGCGGCGTGAGTGTTTACTCAAGCGTGCATGTGTGAAACACACCGCCTGCGCCGGTGTGGGGCTTCGACAGCTGCCTGTCACGTCCAGGTTTCCCCCAGGAGCACCCATTGGAGTGTGCGCTAACTATGTCGGTGCCAGCGAGGGTGTCGAGGGTGGGCGGGGAGGCGAATAGGAGCCCGGGTAGCTCGGCTTGTAAAGCGCTTTGTTATCGAGTGACGCGCCGTGGAAGCGCTCGCTCATTTTACTACCGCGTGACAGTGTCGGATCCGGGATGTGATGCCGCACTTTCCTAAACCCAACCAGATCAGAGACTGTCTCTGCAAAAGCTCCTTCTCTTCAGATTATAGCTTTCCAAAAATAGGGCGGGATAAAGATAGAACCCCTCCAATTCCTATTAATTTGTTGTTTGCCCGAAAGGTGAAATCGTTGAAGAAGAGAGGATGAAGATGTGGAGGTTCTCTGTGGGAGGATAGCATTTGGAACGAGTCCATCGCAGGGACAACCTAGATCAGGGTTGGGCAAACTACGGCCCGCGGGCCACATCCGGCCCGTTGGTCTTTTTAGTCCGGCCCGCCGAAGATCGGTTAAGTATTCGTACTTGATGTGAATGATTGAATGATTGAAACAGGCCCTTATTTCATTTTTGGAGCTACTTGAGAATTTTCCTGAGCTGAATGACACAAATTGGCTTTGGGTTTTAGCCTGAACTGGACATACCGACACACATGAATGAGGTGGACGTGAAGCTACAAGCGAAAAACCGGTTTGTTTATGAAATGAAAGTAAACGTCAGATGAGCCTGATATGTACTTTTACCAATTCCTTTTTTTTTTTTTTTTATATACATCGCATCTTGTGCTGGCCTGACCCATCTGTCAAACTATAAAAGTCAATGCGCTCCCTGGGCCAATAAGTTTACCCAACCCTGACCTAGATGTTCCTGAGCCAGACAGATTGTGGCTAGAAAGATGCTGAGGTTGGAGGCCGGGAGGAAGACCGGAGGGGAGGTTTATGGATGGACACAAAAAGAAAGACGGAAAGGCAGTTAGTTGGGGGGAGAGGGTTAGATGGGACCAGATGATTGGTTGTGGCCACTTCCTGTAGGTCGCAGCCCAAAGAAACAGAAGAAGAATCCAGCTCAAACAATCTAGCTCAATCCAGCTCAAATGAATGGTAGATAAGATAAGATAAGATAAGATAAGATAAGATAAGATAAGATAAGATAAGATAAGATAAGATAAGATAAGATGAGATGAGATGAGATAAGATAACTTCTAAGATAAGATGAGATAAGATAAGATAAGATAAGATAAGATAAGATAAGATAAGATAAGATAAGATAAGATAAGATAAAATGAGATGAGATGAGATGAGATGAGATAAGATAAGATAAGATAAGATCTAAGATAAGATAACTTCTAAAATAAGATGAGATAAGATAGTATAAGATAAAATATGATCATTCTTTTTGTCACAGCAGCATAACAGTTATAGTGTCAATAAATATGAATATAAAAAGATAGACAATTAGAAGATAGCAAAGGCTATCCACAAATAAATGGACAGCAGAGACGACAACAACAACAACAACAACAACAACAACAACAACAACAACAACAACAACAACAACAACAAGGATAAGAATGGACAACAGAATGGAAACAAAATAGACAACCAAAAACGATAACAAGGATAGGAACATAAACAGAGTGACAATAGTAATAGCAACAAAAATCAGCAAAAATTAGCAGGATGTAAATGTGCTGACACCAACAAGGATACAAATAGACAACGGAGTAAGGGTATGACATGTGAATGGGTGAGGTAGTGAGGTTGTGGGAGCACAGATGCACCTCCGGCCAAATAATAACTGTGAATGATGTTCTGATTGATTTATTTTTCCTTTTTCTTTTAAATTCACCAGATCCAATCATTCCTCAAAACACCTAGAAAACTGGAATCCTTTTATCCGGACGTATGTCAGTGCTCACCATCATTTCTGCTAATGTCTGACAAAGGCCTACTGTCATGTTTTTCACTTTTATTTGACAGCAAGGTTTTATTTTCTCTGCACAATTTTGTGCAAATAGTTGCTCACCACATGCCAATGTTGATAATTGCACGTGTTTAAACCATCGCTGCAGAGCCCTCACATTTAACATGCGTGGTTTACGTTGCCGTGGCAATACATCCACTCCAGGATAGTGCTGAGTTTGGAGTTTCAGAGTTCACCTCCAAGTCCTGCCATGAAACACAAAGTTCTTCTTCCCCGAAGAAGGCTTTTCAGCCAGCAACCAAATTGCGGTTCATTTCAAAGGCCAAAATACCCCGAGGCAAAGACTGGCACACCCTACAGAAGAACACCCAGGCATCCTCAGATGGAGGATTCGGTGTCCGCTGTCACCTGCAATTTGGATTGTGATGACGTCCACACTTGGGAGTCCCCAATGTCCGCAGTCTACCTATGCCTGAAGGACAAGGGCCACTCCTTGGAACACAGCAATGTCGGCATTCTGGTCAGAGAAGACAGATGGCTCGAGGGAGGAGTCCAAGACTTTGAAAAAATGTCTCTGAACAGAAAAGGGGGGCGGGTTGCTTGAGCCTCACTCTGAGGGAACAGCATTCCAACAGCTTTCTCTCTTTTGGTTCTGAATTTTGTGCTGTACCTATTCATATTCCAACTCAGATAAGTCCCCCAAAAGCGGTACCTTTCTTTTCCCCCGACGACACCCTCGGTAGCGAAACGACCACATTCAAGCTTTGCAAAACAAACTCTCTCATTAACACAACAAGTTGTCCCGGCCCCCGACCGGGGGGCTTCCTTACATACGGAAAACTCCCGGCGGTCCATTCGAACTGAAGAAGCCTCTCAAAAGGTCAACGTTTCCAAGAGAAAACACTCAAGTTGGCAGTTGCCACAAAGATTTAGACCACAATTAACAACAACCTGGATGACCGAGAGCCTCCTGAGACATACTTCTTCATTCCTGGTGATACCGATCCGACGTAGACTTCCTCTTCTCTGCCCCTTTCCCTGGTCGGACTTGAGCAAACCGCAGTTTTGCTGGCACCGCTGCGTTGGCAACGCAACGTATCTGTCGTTGAACACAAATGAACCCTGGCTGTCACGTCGAATGCAAAGCGGCGGTCATTAGACACTTTTACATCCGCCATAATCCTATTACATTTTAATTAAGGAGTTGTAATTAATTGCAAACACGACTGTTGATGTCATGCGTGTCGTGACAACGATAAATTGGACGTCATGTCGAGTTGGGCGAAAGCAAGAGTTGTCGCAGTCGGGACTAGAATCCTCAAGAACCGGCTTGTTAGCGTGAGTCTGTTCTCCAAGGCTGGTTTCAAGCACATGAAAGAAACCTCCGTTCTCCGTTGGATTCCAGTCTCAATCATTTCCCCATTTAACCTCTGGGACATCACTTGCTACGGTTCTCCGTTTATGTGCCATTATGTAGGTCGGCAGTGGATCGCGCAGACAGGGTTGTATATTTCAGAAAATTGAGAAAATCAAGGTGCCAAGGTGTTTGATAACCTGTCTTTTTATGGCATGTTAAGCAAAACAAGCTGTCGTAGCCAAAGGGAAGAGGCTGAGAAAACAAAATCACACACACACACACACACTCGGCGCCAACGGTTTCCATGACATGCCGTCATTGTTTGCTGATTTTTTTGTCATGTATATTTCAGCTGCTCTCGTTCAAACCATATCCACGTTTGGGTCCCATGTGAGGATGCTAATGTTCCTCCCTGCCCTAAATCTAAAGCTCAGTGTCGCGCGAGTGCACCCATTATTGCTAATTATTTAATACAGCCCCGGGCGATGTGCCGGCATGCCTTCTCAAATCAAACATTGTTATTATCCAGACAGAGCAGTACGCAGCACCAAAAACAGAATTTTAATAACCCGATTGTTCCTTCCTGTCGCCGTATTTGGGTCAAAGTTGTGGCGTCGTGCCCGACACGCACAGGCGAAGTGTTCAGGTATCCGCTTGGTGACTTTAGCGCGAATTCGGTGTATTTTTCTAATGCGCGCTCATCACATCCGTGTAGTCACAAGCCCCGGGTCGCGTTACATAAGCGGGATGTTTTTACACCGCATTTCTTTCATATTTCAGGCCTTGCATCAGTCTGTCGTTGAGGTATCGCGGGAGACGGATTTTCCGCGCTCCGAAACCTGGATGCGCGCTTGCACTTTGACCGTCGGACGCGACCTCGCCGACCCCTCCGGGTCGGATCCGCTTATGTGTGATTTATCCCGCGTTTGACATATGGACGCCTTCCCGCTGTGCGAAGGGGCCGGCGGTCGAAGCGCTCGGATAGGAAAAAGCAGTCAATCAGCCACATATGCAAAGCGTGAAATCGAACCCGGACAACCACCTGGGGGAGAGGATTACAGCGAGCAGAGCGGCTCCTCCTCCAGGTCGGGGCGGCGAAGCTTCGGTTATCTCCTCCATCTTTCTCCTTTAAACCCCGGCCTCTCCTTCGCCGGATGAATGACTCGGTTACCGTATCTCGATTTCCACGCTCCTCATTAAGCGCCGGACCGAACTTGAAACGTCTGAAACGGAAGAAAAGAAAGAAATTGGCCTGTTCTGAGGTAGCTAATGTCAGCGGGCACTTCTTTAGGTGTAATTGCTTTGGTCTGAAGTCGTGCTGCGTCGGAAGCCTGCAGCGGAGAAAAGGAATAGAGTCCGGGCTTTAAGAGGCGGCGCTTGCGAGTCAATTTTCTCTCACCAGAGAATTTGCAAGATCCTTGTAAGACGATGCTTGGCTGGGTTCCATGGGAGTAAACAGAGCCGAGGTAATGCCTGCCTAGTTAGCGATTCCACAACAGACCGCGCGCATCCGATGCTAGGATGTCCTTTTTTTTATACATCCGTCACTCCTCCGGCGGCGGCTCAGGGAGCATCCAGTCTCATCGCTCCAGCCGCCATCACCATATAATGAACAGGAAGTGTCACAGAGGTTCTTCTCCCCCTCCCCGGCGAGGGGATGTTTAAATTGGACAGCAGGAACGCTCCCTGCCACGGCCCGTTCATTCGCTCCGTTTGTTTGCATCGTTTGATCCGGTGAATGGGTGGAGAAAAATGTCAGGGGTACTATGTGATAGAAGACTCTCAGCCAGAATAAAAGGAAAGGTGTACAAGACAGTGGTGCGACCAGCGATGATGTTTGGACTAGAAACTGTTCCAATGACCAAAAGACAGCAGGCAAAACTAGAGGTTGCAGAGATGAAGATGTTGAGGTTCTCTTTGAGAGTGACCAGGATGGATAGGATCGGGAATGAGTCTATCAGAGGAACAGCACATGTTAGATGTTTTGGAGAGAAGGTCAGAGAAGCCAGACTGAGATGGTTGGGTCATGTACAGAGAAGAGATAGTGAATATATTGGTAGACGGATGCTGGAATTGGAGCTGCCAGGCAAGAGGTCTGGAGGAAGACCAAAGAGAAGATTTATGGACGTAGTGAGTAAATACCAGTGGTGGGCAAGGCCTGCAAGGCCTTCTCTGCTGGCCTAAAAAAAATCTGAATCACAAACTGATTTTAATTACACTTGAATCTTAATTCTATTTTGAATCTCAAATCTGGTAAAATAATTCCGCTTCCTTTCATAGCTTTTTCCCTGACTGTGCTGCTTCCAGACATGTATTTATTGAAAAAATAGCATTAACCAATCAAATTTCAGCTGTTATTTGTTGCAAGGCAGGGTCAAAGTCAGAAAAATCCGCCCAGAGGCCTGCGGAATCTGATTCACAGGTGCTCTGGTGAAGAATAAATGTCGATGAAACTGTTGCTTCAACCAATCCGATTTTGAAGAAGAAGAAGAAGATCCGGTGTGTTCTCTCACGCCTGTCGGACTATCGTGACCTTGTGTTCGCCGTTCAAAACCCCGCGCGGTCCGGAATGAACTTTCGCTCCAGACGTCCGTCGTGGAGAACGCAAGCGCAGGGAAGAACTGTCCTCCCGCGGCATCTTTTTCTTCTCGTCCAAATTCCACATGGAAATGGTGCACGGCGCCTCTCCTCCCCCCCCCCCACCTTGTTTGCATTTTCCTCGGTCCTGCAGGAAGCGCCCGCCCCTCCCTCTGTCTCTCTCAATGCTAATTGAGGACGAGAATGAAAGAGAAGCGGGAGATCAGGTCAGAAGATGAGAAATCAATTACGACTGGCAGGGGCATCATTATGCATTCGCCGCCCCCCTCTCGGCCCAGGGAGGCCTGTCACTTGCTGCGAAATCAATAGAAATCAAAGAAGTGTCTCTCTCACACACACACACACACACACACACGTGTACATACTGGGTGGTTTGCAACAGAAGAGTGAAAGTGAGCCAGCCTGTCCTTAATATGCAACCTCTGTGTCCTCCTGCCCTTCAATCTTTATTCAGAGACGTCTGGTCGTCTCCGCCGCCGCAGCCGGAAAGCCTCAGTGGGAGCACTTTTTGGTTCTGCGCTGCCACTTCTGGTTGGTTTAACACCACAGCGTGAGATTAATCCCCCCAGACTACAACTGAAAAAACGTTTACCTCTTTTTTTTTTTTTTTTTTCCCAGCCACAATCATGTTCTTGAAAGGATTTAAGGACTTTTAAAAACATTACTAAATGAAAGTCTTTTTTTTTT
Organism: Fistularia commersonii; assembly: GCF_037954325.1. Taxonomy (NCBI): domain Eukaryota; kingdom Metazoa; phylum Chordata; class Actinopteri; order Syngnathiformes; family Fistulariidae; genus Fistularia; species Fistularia commersonii. The sequence goes on along the minus strand of NC_141298.1, from coordinate 15,958,641 downwards.
CCCCTATACTCAATTAAATAAATGTGTTCCTGAATCAATAGGAAACATAATGTCACTGATATCTGCCTTTTTTTTTCTTTTTTTTTTTTTTTGCAATAAAAAAAAAAAAAAAAAAGAAGCCTTTTTCTTCAACTTGTAATTAACTTGAAATTATACAGGAGTTGCTGACTAATAAAGTCTTATCTGTCCTTTGCGAAATGGGGAAAAAAGAAAACATCACTCTGCCGCTTTATCTGCGTTTGAAAAAAGAAAACCCATCACATCCCTCCTTCAGTTAAACTCTGCATGGCCCCGGAAAGCAATTTGTTTCAGAAGTCTTGGCTCGCTGCTCGAGACCTCGATTCATAATTTAATTAATGGCTGTTCCCGCAGTCGTCATTTTTATTGATTTATCCGGATCTGCTCTTAACCTGAAAGTTTGGCTACTTCCGACAAAAAAAAAGAAGTCGAAATCGCGGCTCGGTGGTTGCAGGGAGAGAAAAGCCTCAAACGCCGAGCTCCAGATCCCCGTTTGAGCCGACGATGTCTCCGGATGAGAACATCGCAGGACCGAGAAGAAACACATTGGATCGTAGCCTCTGAATAAGAACGGCGCCTCCAATCCGGGTCCTGGCAAGTCAATAAATGCGGCTAAATGCCCGGAAAGGGATCCAGCTGCTGTCACCCGTGATGCCAAATGGCGGCAGGTCGCCGCCACGGCTTCTCAGAAGGCAAAGCAATCTCAGAAGCGCGAACCGCCCGCGGAGCGGGAGTTCGCCGAGCGAGAACGGGACAAGCCGGACAGCTGTCCGGTCCCCGCCGCCATTACTCAGACGGAAACCTCTTGGCTGTCTCCTTTGTTTACTCCTCCGCTGCTCGACACCGGTGGAAAAATTGGGAGCGAGTCAGCAATTTCGAGGAGATAAATTGTTCTCCTTGCACCCCTGGAAGGGTCTGCTGCTGCCTCGAGGTCCGCCGGCGAAGCGTTTACCCGACTGTTCACCAGATTGGACAGGATTTTTATATTTTTTATTTTACTTTATTGATCCCTTGTGGGAAATTCCTTTCTGCATTTAAACCATCATGTATGAACCATGAGCGGTTAGCTGCTATCTAGCGGCGCAGTTTAAATTCAGTGTCTCGCTCAACAACACTTCGAACTTGGAATCGAACCAGGAATGTTCGGTTCCAAGAACGATCGCTCTTCCCCCGCACAGACCCATTTTTTTTTTGTTTGTAATTTTTATTTATTTATTTAAATTATTTTTTTTACATTTGTTTTATTTTATTTTTCATTTATTTCATTTTAATTGATTTGAATTTTTATTTGATTATTATTGAAGTCAGGGATCGGGATTTTAATTTTTTTTTTTTTTTTTTTTGCAATTTACACCGTGAACACATAAAAGCACAGGATACGACGTGTTCGATTTTGGGTTTGTAAACGTTTGGCTTTTTCTGTGTTTTCCATAAAACACAGAAGAGAAAGAAGTGGGTTGCTGATGGCCCATGAAATTTTCTAATCTGATTTATAGCATAAGCGCCTCCGCCTTGATTCTGACAGGCTCTCTACATGACGTGCAAATGAGTGAGTGAACGGTTTTATATCTATATCAGTGTTTCCCAGCCTTCTTTTGAGCTACGGCAGATATTTTACATGAGAAAACACCACGCAATAAATATGTCAAAAATGTTTTTAATGAAACTGTCGTGCGCGTGGCAACTTTTTCGCTAGCAATCAGAGCGTTTACGCAGGTGAAAAATATTCTTGGTGTTTACTTTGGAGATGGCGTTTAAGTGTGCCCTGAATCACCGCACTGTTGGACAGCTTTTCCCGGCACAACAGCCAAATTTGAGTCGACCCGATCGTTTCCGCTGTAAAATTGAATCGAAACACAAGATGACTTTCATTTTATATTATCTTATATTACTTTCTTCTGACCACCGCTAATACTTGAGCTCATCTTTATACTTTTTCTTTTCAAATATCACTGCCGCCGTCTCACTGGAAGCATCGCCGATTAGCGCAGCGGTATGTCGGCACACTGGTGCATTCTCTTCCTGTTGCCATCTAGTCGAAGAGCATTTCTTTGTTCTGCCTGTCACGACCGAGACACAAATCCGTTATTTCCGGACTAAAAGCCGCTACTTGTTTCACACACTTTGAACACTGTGGCTTAAAGAAAAATGCGGCTAATTTGGGGAATTTTTTTGGAGGCTAACGAGCTTCATGAGGCCAAAACGATTAGCCATCGGACCAATGAAATATGTGACCAATGACCAATGAGGACGTTCAATTCCGACACCAATAGAAGACAACTTTAACATTTTTAGTGGGCAGGAGGAAGACCAAGATTGCGATCAGCTGGAGTAGGACAAAGCTAGGATATAAAATGGATGGGTTAATGGACTTTTTCTTGTCTTATTTATTATTAATCTTTTTCATCAGCTGTGTTACACAAGCTGTGAAAAAAAAATAAAAAATTCTGTGTAAATATCTCATGTTACAACATGGACACCTGCAGCCTGTGTATGTATGCATATATTTATATTGTATATATATATATTTGTTCATTTTTAGCCAGTGCGGCTTATACTCAGGTGCGCTCAATAGTCCAGAAAATCATGTATTTTTGGACCAATCAGGTGAAAATGGGCATTTTTCACAGTGGTTTGGAAACACCGGTCTATATCGGAACCGGACCGCGGATCATTTGTGAAGTTAAAGTCAAGTTCAGTTTTATCATACATTCACACACACAGAGCACTGAAATACTCTGAGATCCACGGTGCAAAAGTAGAAAAAATTATAAATAATTTGTCACACGGAACAACAAACAAGATAGGCTGAGGTAGCCTTTGTAGGGTTTGATTTTTAAAGTGACAGGAGTGCAAAGGTGCCGCTGCAAAAATAGTGATAGTTGGATGAAAGTGCACTTTCATCAACAGTTTACACAGCATTTTTCATTTAAGTGAATAAGTGACTCCATGAAAGACTTTTAAGGTATTTGGCACAAGTGCGCAAAGAAAATCTTTTTTTGGTGCAAATGATGGTTTTTTCATTTGACCTTCTGGATCTTATTTTGAAAAATGATTTTTCAAAAATTTCTAAATTTTCCGCCTTCGCCTTACTGCCGCAGTGAACTCCGTTATACTATTTCACACACCAGCGACCTCAAGCTAGCCCTTGACAAAAATGTGCCAGAAGCAAAAGTCGCTGGAGTCTTTTCAGGAGGAAACGATGAGACTGCAGAAGCGTTGCAGCAAAAAGAAAGCTGCATTAAAAAAAAAAAAAAAGATTCCTACCTAAGTTACAATTTAGTTACACAAGCTCAACACCCGCTATGCATTGTTATTATATTTTAGTACATTATTACATTATCATAATTACCTAATATAAAGTGTAATCATTGTATTCAGATTAAATACTGTGAAACTATTTGAACTCCTGTGCCTCCAACTGGTCTGCAGAAACATTTTCACGCATCAAACTGGTTCTTGGTTCAAAAAAGGCTGGGTAGCGCTGCTCTATATGACAGGAGAGTGAATGGATGATTGTTTATTTGATGTGAAAGAAAGTGTGAATGGTTTCAAGAGGGTGAGTGGTTGTACAGCGGACCCTCGCTACTCCACAGTTCGGCTTTTGTGCAGATTTTTTTGTTATTTCTGTCATTTCATAATTCTTTAGCAATTTTTTTTTTTTTTGCAGTATTTGAATTTTTTTTTTCGTGATGAAATAGCCATATTCTAGCCTAAGAAGAAAGAAACAAGAAAAAAATTGTAAAATTTAAACTAAAATTCATTTAAAAAAAAATAAAGATTACGAAACCTCCTTTGCGAAACAAAGAAACCCAACATTGCGAATGGTACCAATGCGAGAAATAACAATGGCTTCTTAACACCGAGCATCGACCCAAAAGCCCAGAATAGACCCCAAGTGTGGCAGAAAGATGCTGACTATTGCTGAAAAGATAAAACTTCAATATGTTTAAGGAAGGCAGAAGTTTAGATGCAGTTGGTGCAACAAAGCATTTCAATGTTTATTGTACGTTACAATTATCAAAAGTATTTAGTGGACTTTATAAGAGTGTGTGAAGCGTAAAACAGTGGATGGTGGGTTGATAACAGTTTGCAGGAGGTCGGTAAAGGGTTGAGTGAGGTTTGTTGAGGGTCAATATATCTGTAAATACCAGTGGTGGGCCGTCAGGGCCTGCAAGGCCTTCTCTGCTGGCCTAAAAAAAATCTGAATCACAGACTGATTTTAATTACACTTGAATCTTAATTCTATTTTGAATCTCAAATCTGGTTAAATAGTTCCGCTTCCTTTCATAGCTTTTTCCCTGACTGTGCTGCTTCCAGACATGTATTTATTGAAAAAATAGCATTAACCAATCAAATTTCAGCTGTTATTTGTTGCCAGGCAGGGTCAAAGTCAAAAAAATCCGTCCAGAGGCCTGCGGAATCTGATTCACAGGTGCTCTGGTGAAGAATAAATGTCGATGAAACTGTTGCTTCAACCAATCCGATTTTGAGTTGGGACACCAAGCCCTTCTTGAAGGCTGCGCTAATGTCAATGTGGTACACGGCTTTTGACTGGATGGTCAGAGAGGGTACTAGCCAGAGCGAGCAAGCTGCATCTGTTGCGAGCGGCATGAACACAATAATAGTTTGTGCAAAACTTTCCTGGGGGGGAAACCAGAGTGGATCTCGAACTCAGTGTGCGAGTCCGCAGGGAAACGCAGCTCTACAACAAAAAGGTGAAGAAAAATAGGAAAATCTTAAAAAGACTGACAGTTTTACAGCCATATAACACTTATTAAGGGGATGATAGGAGCTCTACTGAAGGCCTGGGTGTGAAATGCACGGCCCGCCGCTGGTAAATACCATCAAAATGATCACGTCGCGGCAATTCACTTTTCGCGTTGGGTCTTGGAACGTATCTCCCTTCGTTCGATCCAGGGTGAACTCACGAGAGCCTGGATAGGATAAGCTGTACAGATAATGAATAAATGACTAGCATACCGAGGTGGCGCGTGCACAAAGTCAGGAAAGTAGCAACAACACCCCTGTCATTCCACACTGTTGTGGTATTTTCAAACCCGGTCTCGTCGTGAGAAAGCGAAGACACGCGGCCGAAGACTCCGGCTATCTTAGCGGTGACGAAAGGCAATGGATGCCGGTTCATGCGATAGTGCTCACTGTTCAAGTGTGTGTGTGTGTGTGTGTGACTATTAGGTGACAGGGAGCGCTTGAGTGAGTGACTTATGAGTTATGACTTTTTTTTTCTGTATCATGACCGGTGACCTTTCACAGTTTAATGCACTCAATGCCACCGCCGGCACATCCTCACCGCTAAGTCAATACACACTCACACACACACACACACAGATATGTCATTTTCGTAATCAGAAGCCATTTGTCTCTGTCCCCCTGTGTTGCAGTGCCCCCCCAGATTGTGGTCCGGCCGCGGGACCAGATAACAGCTCCGGGTCGAACCGTAACCTTTCTGTGCGGCACCAAAGGGAATCCTCCGCCCGCCGTCTTTTGGCAGAAAGAAGGCAGCCAGGTAAGAAACTCGGACGCTCGTCGATGGTTTATTCCGCGAGGAACGGCCGGCGTGTTTGCGCCCGCCGGCGTCCGTCAGGATCACGTGATCGGGTTTGTGTTTGACAGAAGGGACGCTTAACAAGGAGCTCCCGTTAGTGAAAGACAGCAACTCACACGCTGTTATATAAACGGGCCGCCTCACAAAGCCGTGGAAAATGAAGCTGTTTTGCAAATGGGTCACATCACAGGAGCACAGTGTATATATCAGAATATATTATTCAACTTTTTAATGAGTTTAGATAGCGGATGTCAGCGTTTTTCCACAGTCTTTTTTTTTTTTTTCTCTCCTCTACTTTCTACTTACTGCTTAAAAAGTGATCGGATATTAGCACTGTGTTAAAAAAAAAAAAAAAAAAAGGGGTGTAGAACTGAGCTGTATTTGATGAAAATGACAGGAGGCAAAGCAGGAGGTTGCATGGATGAAGATGTTGAGGTTCTCTGTGGGAGTGACCAGGATGGGAAAGATCAGGAATGAGTCGATCAGAGGGACGGCGCATGGCAGATGTTTTTGGTAGAAGGTCAGAGAAGCCAGACGGAGGGAGAGTGAAGAAATTGCTCGACGAATGCTGGAATTGGAGGTCTAGAGGAAGACCAAAAATAAGATTTATGGACGTAGTGAGAGAAGATATGAAGTTAGTTGGTGTGAGAGAGGAGGATACAGAGCATAGGGTTAGATGAGGGGTGTCAAACGTACGGCTGGTGGGCCAATACCGGCCCGTCAGGTGGTCCAATCCGGCCGGTGGAATAAATCTACAATTTGAAAAAAATACATAAAAATCATCCTACTTTTTTAGAATAAAAATACAGTTCCTATATTGTCTGCTACGAGCGCGCCGTGTTAGCAACATGACTTACAGCAGATGGCAGCACTGCGGCTTCTGGGCCTGTAAATAGCATTTTTACTTCTTGCTAGAAATGGACCTGCTTTTCTGTCAGCCCGGACACCCTCATCAGACAGATGTGGTTGTCAAAAAGGAGTCAAGTGGACATCGGGTGTCGGGTTTGCCACTTCTTATTTGTTTGTTGAGGTTAATAAGAAACCTGTATGCAGTGGTGTCACTATGAGACTGGCCAAGGAGAAAAATAAAACAAAATTCAGAGATCTGAGAAGACAGAACTGAAGCATGGTGTTGTTGAAATTGCACTTCATGAATCACAGGTTGTTGGTCATGTACTTTTTTAAAGGAACAGTTCAGTAGATTTTAAGATTTTTATCATTTAGCTGATGTCCTTTACACTGAAACAAAGGAAAAAATTGGACTTAGAGTTACTTTGAGGTAATTACGCAATGATTTTACCGGAGCGGCCTGCTCGACGTCGTATTAGACCGTATGTGGCCTCCGAACCAAAATGAATTTGACATCTCTGGCTCGGGTGGAGAAGGTTGATTCTCTGTGGCAACACCTGAAGGGAAAAGGAAAAGAAGATGAAGAAAGAAAGGAGCTGAACTTGGCACATACCGTATTTTCCGCACCATAAGGCGCACTGGATTATAAGGCGCAACTTCAATAAATGGCCTATTTTAAAAAAAAATGTCATATATAAGGCGCACTTCATTATAAGGCGCATAGAATAGTAGCCACAGTAGTGGCTGGGGTTGCGTTAGGCATCCACTAAATGGAGCTGCACTAAAGGGAATGTCAACAAACTAGTCAGATAAGTCAGTCAAACTTTATTAATAGAATACAAACCAACGTTCTAAAGACTCGGTTACCGTATGTAACGGTAGCTCTTAGCGGTATTTGCGCTGGCTTTGTTGAAAACAATGTATTTCCAACTCCATTTGTCACAGTTCAACGCTTTTCATAAAACAAAAGCACCCAGAAGGATCGCCTCTAAATTCATTGATATTCACATCGCTAGCCGGCGCTGTTGCCTTCATAGGAATAGTGACTGTTGAGACGCTTCTACTTGCCGCTCTCTGTTCAACAACCCACCGTTCCAATTTGTCCTCTAACTGTAGCCATCTAGCTTTGTTTCTACGGAAACTCTGTTTAGTCTTCTTTAGTTGGCGCAGGTCATCTCGTTGCTTCCTCCACTTCCGTACCAATGATTTGTTAATGTCGAATTCTCTTGCTGCTGCTCGATTCCCGTGTTCAACTGCTTGACTGATCGCCTTGAGTTTAAACTCTGCGTCGTAAGCGTGTCTCTTGAAAGGTGCCATTTTGGGGTCTTCTCACACACACACACACACACACACACACACACACACACACACACACAAGTGGTGGGACTAGAATTCCCCTTAGCTGTTTTTACCGCTGCTTCTTCGGCGGCGTGCGCACGCGCGCGCACACACACACACACACACACACACACCAATGGAAATGAAAATGCATGCTTCGCGCAGTCATATATCCCAGCATGCACCGAGCACTACCTCTTCTACAGGAGAAAATGGAGTCGGCGGCTGCTTCCCGTAGTTGCGAGACCTCTCGCGGTTCAATATTGATCCACATATAAGGCGCACTGGATTATAAGGCGCGCTGCTAGTTTTTGAGAAAATTAAAGGCTTTTAGGTGCGCCTTACAGTGTGGAAAATACGGTACGTCAGTGAAATGTTACCCATCTTGGATCCACCATGAGCAGAAGGAACAGCTTGGGGAGCAGTTAGGAGTTCAGAATCTCGCTCAACAGCACTTCGACAGGCTAGGAAGAACCGTTTATCGAACCGGGAATGTTCGGTTGCCACTTTTACCCCCTGCGACACGCAGCCCTGTGAGGATAAGACATGAAGATAAGTTATTTATTATTAGGTGTTATTCAATAGCTAAGATATTTTAAATTTCTTTCCACTGAGAACATCTGACCTCTGACAGAGTTTCTAAAAAAGTCCATCCCCGTGCTCTTGACCCTCATCCATTGCTTTTATCGCCGTATGCTCTAGTTTTACGCCGATGTGACTCATGCTAATACTCACACACACACACACACTCGCCCCGTCATCCTAACACTCACTAAAGTATGAGTCTACACGGCCTTGCATGTCCTCCACAATGCATAGAGGGCTGTGTGTGTGTTTGTGTGTGTGTGTGTGTGACAGAAAGACGGGCCTGCGATAAGCCTCGCCGCCTGTTGGAATGCGCTGAAAGACCCGGCGAGAGCGTGTGGGTGCCCATAGCGTGGCTTCCAGGTACAGATTAGAGTGGGAAGAGTGAGATTTGAAGGAGGCCTGTGGAATTTGTGTGGGAGACGGAGAACAAGAAGAGTGGTGGAGAGCGATAAAGGGAGAGGAACCGTGAAGGAGGGGGAGGCAGGGCAGGAAGTATGTGCGCGGCACCTCTCAGTCAAACGCTAGGGATGTTATGTGTCTCGCACGGAAATGACGAAAATGAAATTCAACGATAAACATCGGGAGGTGGGAAAATAATTGCATTATAATGGATTCATTACCTCACCTGTTTACACGTGTCGTGCCTTATCTTATCTCATCATGCTCCAGACAGAAAGTGTGTGATATGGAGGTAAATAAAATGGCGGCCCGTGTAATGACGGTATGTCCAGGCTACTCCGGGACCGGTGTGTCCATTTTTTTTGGCAGCTTCATATTTTACTTTCACTTTCACTTTTCCAACGGAGATGAACGCGCCCATAGATAGATAGCAAGCTAACGTAGCATCGTCTCCGGAAGAACGCTACGGCTGACACAAGTGAGGAGGGGAGTCTTTCGATGGAGTGGCGCCGCTCTCTGGGAAAGAGCTAGCGCTGACGCTTACGTACGAGGTTTTAATTGATTACCTCTTGCGAGTCACGTTGTGTGTCTTAGACCCACAGCGAGAGCCTCAAAAGGATGTTTCTTTCAGCCAATAAGTTTGTGTTTAAAAGCTCTTCTGCTCCCACGGCAGGCATCGGTGACATTTATCTGCTAGTTAGCGCCAGTCATTAGCATAATCATGATGCGAGAAGCTCTTAGACTGGATCCAAAGGGGCCGTAGAGCTTTGAGATGGAGCAAATAAATAACCTAGCAGTCTTTGCTTGTCGGAATTAACAACCGTTATACAAGGTTTTTCTTTCTTTCTGTCTTTCTTCATTTCTTGTTCCCAAGGATTAGCAGTTCACGCCTCTCTGGCGCTGCCATTGCTACACAGCTTTAATCGCTATCGCCTCTCACCAAAGTGGTTTCGTCCTCTTATTATACAGGGATGGGCAATACTGACTGAATTCACTCAGGCTGTCACTGAAGTGACGGCCTTACCGCGGGGTAATTTGATTTCTTCTGAACATCCGCGAGGGCTCATCAGAAGCCGGAAATAAATGACGTGAATGACCTCGGGTCAATGCGACCCTTTCGAGCAGCTCGCAACGGTCAGTTACGAGCGAGACTTCGGAAAAAGATGCTGGAAATCGTAAAGAACGCTGTCGCGGCGGGTCGACTTGAGCTATTAAGCTTCTTTAAACGCGGCCGCCTGAAGGCCTGGCTTCGGCGTCATCCAGCCTTTGGGTGAACCGCCTTGAGCAAAGCCCTGCAGCTCAAACTAGCGGCGCAGGTGCTCGAGATGTAGATAATAAAAGTGGCGAGTTAAAGAGCCACCGCGACGGCTCCTCTTCAGAACGAGGGCAAGCTGAGGGTCAGGAGAGATATTTTTTCTCTATTGTGGTTTCATGTCAGGTAGATCATTAAATGGTCCAAAGTACCCTTGTATTCTCCTCGCTGATGGTCCTCCATCCATCCATCCCCTGAAGTCGTGTCCCTCAGACTGTTGTAGGAAGCAGTACCATCATTTAATTTATATCTATTTTTTTTTTTGGAGGCGGTCGGTGGTGTTATCTAACGCCCCCGCCCGTCCCCTGATACTCATATTCATGAAGATACCTGTGTAATGAAATGAAATCAAAATGCAATCAGGTATAATCCTGAATTCACTCATTGCGGCTCCCTGCAGCTTTGGAAAATATAACATATTTATTTTAGCCTTGTAGTTTTTTTTTTTTTTAATGCGATTCCAAATGGGAAGATTATGGCAATCTTGTAACATTAAAATAAAACGTGTTTAATTTCTTGCGGCTAAAAATACGTGCCACCTCTGCAGATGTTGCCACAGCCGCCCAGCACGCAGTCTTTTTCAGTTTTTGCAGCTCCGGCGTGCAGACGCTGAGGTTCAGGAGCAGAAATCACATTAACCAGGCTGAATAAACATTTTAATTGTCTCTTTTTTTTCTCGTGTTGACAGCCGACTGCACGCCTCAGCACTCGCGATAACAGGATGATGGCATTTGTAGGTTTGCTGCAGGTGGATAATTCAAGTTTGACCTTTTATTTCGTAAAGAGGACTCAAATAGATGTTGAGTATTTTATTCAAAAATAAACTTCAACCAAGCGTCTTTTGCAGGGTTCAGAATATTTTTGTTTCACACAGAAAGAGAATTTTGTTTTCTTTGCACCACTTAATTGGTTTCATAAATGCAACACATTGTATGTTGTTTTTTTTTTGTTTGTTTTTTTTATTACACGCATCTGCATTTTAGATGTCAAATGGTTTCGTAACTTTTTTTTTCTTCAAATTGGCTCCGGTTCGCAGAAAAATTTCTGGGGGGAGCCGGGCGAGGAACAGACGGATGGGGTATTTGTGCAAACTAATATACATGACGTCGATCGAATAGAATAGAAATATATGTAAAATCCAATGGGTAAAAGGATTTGGACATTTTTTCCGTTGCATCTGTCTGGAGTTAGTTTTGTTGTGGCTATTCTCAGGATGGATCCGAGGATGTCGGCCGGTAAAATTGGATCTGTGACGAGCTTTGTTGCTGTTTGCGCATCGAACCAAACACCGTCAGCCGGTGGTTTACAAACATGGCTAATCGCAAATTTGACGGCCAGCATAAAACTTGCCTCGGTGCTCGACTCTTCAATCGCTTTTTGTCGGTGAAAATCTTTTGCGGAGTCGGTAAATTAGCCGTCAATCTCTGAGCTGCCCGCTCTTGTGTTGACCGCTCACTAGCATAGTTAGCATTCGTCGTGGCAAAGTGATGGCTGATTTTGTATTCCTTGAAAACCGCAGCAATTTCTGGCCGTTGCTCGGACTTCAGTCAGAAAATATATTGTCGTCCAGTCCCTATAAGACACTCGGCACCTGCTGTCCACTGTCCGCTTCCTTGATTCGCTTATTTTTTCAGAAGGATTAAGAGGACCAAGTGAAAAAGTGACGTAAAGAGTAACACGTCACACTCCAACAAATGTCAGTGTGTATGAGGAATACGGATATTTCAGAGGAAAGGTAAAAGAAACTCAAATTTAATCCAAAAAAATTTCAAGTTCGGCGGGCCGTATTAAAAATCGGAGCGGGCCATAGTTGGCCCGCGGGCCGTAGTTTGCCCATGCCTGGTATAGAACCTCCACCCTCTCATTCACACGTCATGTAGAGACATATAACCAATCTGACTTTCACATGTCCTATGAAGCACAAAATAATACTTTTGCTAAACTCCGGCACTCCTTCAGCCCCGTCAGCCGCCTTCAGCATATCTTAGTTGTTTAGAATAAAACTGAGGGTTGTCTCAGCCACGTTGCAGTGCTTGGCCAGATCAGTAGCGCCAATGCCACTCTCGCGTTTAGCCGTTATTTCTTTCTTCAGATTTACTGTAATACACTTAGGCTTCTTAACATCACTATCGGTAACACTTCTCACTTTCTTGGGAGCCATAATGAGGGCTAACTTACTGGAAAAAAAAGGGTTTTAACAGGAAAACGCAATGATAGATGATTTAAACCACGCACGACTGCCGCTATGCCCGTCGACTGGCCTCCTTGTATAGGGTTTGCGTCAAAGATGGCTATTTGGTAGAGTGGTAACTTCTAAATAACGACTACTGGTACTTTGGATCTTCGGTTATTGAATTGTAATTTTTTTGTCAGTCGCTTTGGATAAAAGCGTCTGCTAAGTGACCGTAATGTAATGTAATGTAAAAAGCTAACAGATAATTAAGCATGGATATGTAAACAGTTGCGGTTGTAAAAAGAAACAGAAACAAACAAAGAAAACAACAACTTTATCTTGAGTTGTTTTTTTTTTTTTTTCTTCTGCAGATCTTGCTGTTTCCCGTCCAGGAGCCGTCACAAGCGGGACGTTTTTCGGTGTCGCTGAGCGGCGAGCTGCACATCGCCGACGTCCAAGTCGAAGACTCGGGCTATTACATCTGCCAGGCCATCAGCGTGGCAGGAAGCATACTGACCAAAGCCCTGCTGGAGGTGGAAAGCGGTGAGTGTGAACACACACACACACACACACACACACACATGCACGTGTGGGATTACAGGGGGACTCAAGACACACTTATTTAAAACAGGCTCGGATGTAATTACAATATGCGCTTGCTCAAGCTCCTGCTCCATGACCGCACCTTTTCATTGTGACCGGGCTTTTGCCTCTCCAGCCTGTAGTGGTTGAGTTCGGCTCAAAGGACACCCTGACACCATGAATTTGGTTCATATTCACGTAATCCTATTTTACTGTTGACTGAATGCACTTGCACATTTACCCCCGGCTAAAAAAACCCTGATTTTTTTTTTTTTTTTTTCCCACCACCACCTCTTCCCTGCAGAGGTGCAGCGTCACCTTTGCATTTTAAATGGATTAAAAAATGCAGCAAAGCGACAGGATGACATATCCATATTGGCGTTTATGTGATTATCTTTATTTACAGCCGAGGTTGTGGATAATGTAGCGATGCTCTTCAGGTCCAGCGCGAATGATCTGTGATTTGTCTCTGACATGTAAGATGGTGAAGACGGATTAGAAAAAAGCTAAATTTTTTAAAATTAAAAAAAAAAAAAAAAGGAGATTGCATATTATCACTAGGTTGACCGTCGCAGATTTTATTAAATATGATGCTTGTCTGAGGATGTGGATAATGTACCGATGCTCTTCAGGCCCAGCGCAAATTTTCTGTGATATGTCTCTGACATGTAAGATGGTGAAGACGCATTAAAAAAAAGCTACTTTTATTTTATTTATTTATTTATTTTATTTTATTTTATTTTATTTTATTTTATTTTATTTTATTTTATTTTATTTTATTCAAAAAAAAAAAAGAGATTGCATATTATCACGAGGTTGACCATCGCAGATTTTATTAAATATAATGCATGTCTGAGGATGTGGATAATGTACCGATGCTCTTCAGGTCCAGCGCGAATTATCTGTGATTTGTCTCTGACATGTAACATGGTGAAGACACATTAAAAAAAAAAGCTACATTTTTTACATTTTTTTCCAAAAAAAAGACATTGCATATTCTTACTAGGTTGATCATCGCAGATTTTATTAAATATAATGCTGTTGAAGTGTCCTTGAGCAAATCGTGCAATATTTTAGTACATTTGGCAAGTCGTTCGCATACATTGTACAGATTTTTATGAACGTGACAACGCTGAAAAACTGCTTTGTCAGCCGACGCCTCGCCGACGGCGAAAATATCATTCCATTGAGGGTAAATGTGAATCTCTCTTCGTTTAATTGGATGAATCGGAGAAAAAAAAAAAAAAAAGTCATGACATTTAGGCGGATCAGCCGGTTCAAATAAAACACCCATAATCCATTTGAAACGTCTGCCCATCTATGGACTTTGCATCCGAATAGACATTTTTCACAATCCGCTGCCTCCCATTTTTCCCCTCCTTGCACCGATATAGAACAGAGCGGCTCTTGAATCTGTCTCAAATTAGAGTGTCCCTCCCCCACACCGGCGAACGGCAGGAGGTCTCATCTGATGTAATCAAAAGGGACAACTGGTGATCGCTCTATGCAAATAAGGCTGCCGCAGCATATGCCTCCCCTCCCCGCGTCCGCCGCATTCACCGAGCACGCAGGGGTTTTGTTCCGCACTAACTCCTGCGTGAACTCCCCGCACCTCCAGTTAGCTTCAGGTAGCCGGGGAAAACCGAGCCGTCCGCGGCCGGGAATACAAATGAGCGTCTGCCCCGTCTATGCGGGCGTTTTTGTTTTTTTTTTTATTATTTTACGGCTGGGTGAAAGATAGCTTCAGGTTTTTCTGCTCCGTCACTGCCAGGGCTTTTTGTGAGTCCCAGCTGCCGCCACGGAGGAGCGAATAAGACGGAGGAAAGCCAATGACAAACAGTCGCAAGCATGTATTTTGCAGGCTTAGCATCTGGCGTGGTCAACTGGGACCCCGGGAGGGAAAGAGAGAGAGAAAGCGATCGACCCCCGACTCTTAACGTCTGCCATTGATTGACAGAATGTTGAGAAAACAGTGTTTTTCACAAAGCGCGGGGGTTTGTTTGCTTTTTTTTTTTTTTTTTTCCGCGATTCTTGCCATCATAATATTTATCTCTCGCAGATTCTCAGCCGTTTTAATGTTCCAGACCACCGAGTTAAGTCTCAAAGCCTCAAACCCCTATTTGAAGTGGTTCTGCTCAACAGAGACGCTCGAAAAGCGGCTATTTTGGTCGAGGCTCAAACCCCGTTCAGGAATTTTAAATGTGCAAAATCTCATCCAGCATCTCTTATCTGGCCCTCAAGTACAACTAACAATTTCAGAATATTTTGATATCATATACATATATATTTATATAAAATATTCATCATCCGCAATTTCCCCATAATTAACCGGAAGATTGATGAAAAATGAACCCCTTTTGTCAAAGACTTCCTCGAAGACCTCAAAAATTCCCTCTCGTCCCTGTAATTTTAGTCTCCTCCAAACAGAGGGGATATTATTTTATAAAAAACAATAAGCCAACCACCATTTAGACGATCTGCTCCGGCCCCCCCCTTCGGCACCGGGCATCTATAAATGTACCGAAACGTATCCGGCTTGTCCAAACTAAGCATAACTCTCATACCGCCGTATTTACATCTAAGGTCAAACTCACAGGCTCACAGCCGTGCAAACATGGCCTTATATGTCCTCGGGTTTCCTTGCGGTGGCAAACAACATGTCAGGGCGGTTATGAGGAACGCGAGGGTTAAGTCGGAGTTGCACGGCGAAGGGCGACCTGCTCATAGCCTGTATATTTTTAAATAACTCATCGGCGCTAACCTTCGTTTAAAAGGCCGCGCGGCCGTTGCAAATATCGTCATTTTCGGATTATAAGCCGCCACTTTTTTCCGAACGTGATATCACCGTCTGCTGAGTCAGCGAGTGTCCAACCTTGACTTGCGAGCGCTTACGATTTTTTTCCAGACACGAGCCGCCGCTCTGGATTTTTCGCCTCGTGATCCGAGCCCAGATCTGAGTTAGGAGTGTTTGACACCGACGCGACCGCCGCTACGCAACCCAGAGAAAATCATGGAAAAACAGTAAATGAAGTTTAGCAATACAGGACTGTCTCAGAAAATTAGAATATTGTGATAAAGTTCTTTATCTTCTGTAATGCAATTACAAAAACAAAAATGTCATACATTCTGGATTCATTACAAATCAACTGAAATATTGCAATATTGCTTTTATTGTTTTAATATTGCTGATTACGGCTTACATCTTAATAAAACTCAAAAATCCTATCTCAAAATATTAGAATATTATGAAAAAGTAATTTTTGTTTTTTTTAATTACATTAAAGAAGATAAAAAATTTTATCAAAATATTGTGATTTTCTGAGACAGTCCTGTAATGTGTGGGTTACGTTTTGCAAACGTGTGTAGCAAGTAAGTTAAATTAAGCAAAAGAGCAGTTTATTACTTAACATTAACTTTTATCATCTATAGTTATTATTCATACATTATTTGTTATTTATAAATTAGCATAATTCCGGATGATAAGCCACTACTTTTTTCACACACTTTGATCACTGCGGCTTAAACGATGCGGCTATTTTATGGATTTAGCTTCATGATGCTAAAGCGTTTAGCCTCGTCACATCGGACAGATGAAATGACCGCGAAATTCTGAGGCCGTTCAATTCCGACACCTAAGACGACGAATTTAAACGGATTTTGATGCGCAGGAAGAAGACCGAGATAGCGATCAGCTGAAGTAGGACGAAGCTGGGGCAGAAAATGAAAAGACGGATGGACTTTTCCACGTTATTTCTTATTACCGTAAATTCTGGACTATCGAGCGCACCTTTATAGAGGCCCCATTGACTCATTTTTAAAAGAAAAATTAAATTAAATTATTAAATAATAATAATAATAATAATAATAATAATAATAATAATAATAATAATAAATTATAAATTATAATTAAATTATACATAAATAAGCCGCAGGTGTCCCCGTTGAAACATAAAATATTAGCGCAGAAAGTTGTTACAGGAAAGCTTATATTGAAAACGTAATTAGATAAATGACAATAACATCTTTAACTACCTTTACACAACCTTAATACTTTTTTTCAGAACAAATGCCGAACTTACGTGCAGCAGCTCTATTTCCTTCTTGGGCAGCCAGACAAATGCATTTCTGCACGTCTTTTTCATGATGTATATGTGTGCAATAAGCGTAAAATGGCTGATCTGAAGAATTATCTTAAATGCAAATGGGTTTGCCCAAACACTTTCAAAGCTACCGTAATTACCCGATAAAAATCTAAAAAGTAGCTTCGTAAAAAATCCAAATGGCGTCAAAAATTTGCGGTTTATATGCCGGAATTTACAGTTATCTTTTTCATCAGCGATGTTAAAGGCTCTGTTTGGAAAAAGAGCAGATTTGCGGATGTTTCCGGTATGCATTGAATAAAAAAAAAATTTTTTTTTTTTTTTGTAAATATCTCATGTTACAACGGCGGCTTACAGACAAGTGCGGCCTATATATGGACACATATATTTATTTAGTTATTTTTAGTCGGTGCGGCTTATATTCAGGTGCGCTCAATAGTCCAGAAATGACGGTATTCTCTGAGAGCGAGAGGGACGCCGATCGATGTGTGCTCGCACCCGGAGCCGATAGCTGCAGAGACAGTTCGGATTAAGACATAAATACTGCGCTCCCGCTCGATTCCCTGTCAAATGGTCAAATGGCTAAAAGAATCGAGCCTCTCGAATCCATGTCATCGATTTGCATGTTGAGTCAGGGCCGGGCCGCAGAGAGGTGGACTCGTGAACCTTCTCGACCGCAGAGGCGCCGCTGACATTTCCCGCCGCACGGGACCGCGAGGTCCGATCGCTCAGCGTCCGAAAACCCCAAATTGCAAACATTAAGCGGGAATTTTTTCGTTGTCAGTTTTGATTTTTCCAAAAAGAACCTGGGGAATCCATGCTGCACTCATTTTCTCAAGTCGTTTCCTCGTATTTGACACGTCATCCCCGTCTCAGGGCGTCATATTGGCGCTGTCTTGAGGTTCTCAGTCGTCCGGGTCGCTGTGAATTCATATCGAAACCTTCTTGTCGTGGCAACCGGACTTGAATTTCTTCACTTGAAGACATTTTGTCACTCATCGCAGAAGCTTCCTCAGTTGGGGGTTTCCAAATATAACCGCCAGGGTTTTGGGCGAGTCTCGCTTATCGATATCAATCAATATCCATCCATCCCATGACGTAGACCCTCCCAAAACACTGGCAGTGATATTTCAAACTCCCCGCAGGTCATGAGAACGGAAGAAGCCTCTGGGAGGAGGGGTGAAAAATCAACAAGTGAAGAGATACAAGTCCAGTTGCCACCATAAGAACATTTCCATATTGGGCGTTTCCAGTCGAGAGGCGGTGAAGATGAGTCGCGAGAGAAAAACAGCGAGAAGCTTCTCACGAGTCTCACATTAATACCTGCTTTAGTCAGAGGTCGTCGTACAACGTACATGTGTCATGCATGTACCGTGCAATGGACGAGTACAAGTACCTATATGGGCGTCCATATGGACAATAAACTAGCTTGGGCTAAAAACACAGATGCCGTATACAAGAAAGGTCAGAGCCGCCCGTTCTTTCTCAAGAGACTCCTTCAAACACCTGCAGAGCCGCGCTGCAGATGTTTGATCACACGGCGTCATCTTCTCCGCGGTGCTGTGCAGAGGAGGTCGGCCGAAGGCGGCCAACGCTAACAGACTAGATAAGCTCATCATGAAGGCCGGCTCCGTCCCGGGAGTTGAACTGGACTCGTTCGTGGAGGCGTCTTGAGAGGAGGATGCTGAAGAATCCGCTCGGTGTCAAGGACGACGCCTCGCGCGCTGGACTGAAGTCCTACCAGAGCACCTTCAGCCGAAGACTGCGACCACCACAGCGTTCTTACCCCTTTCTACAAGAAGGAAACCTGACAGCGCTAAAATCAATATCGTGTTTCAAGAGAACGCGTGTCATGTCGGAGCCTTCCGGCAAAAGAATTTCCTTGAATAAATGATGAATAAAGTTGCATTCTATGCTTCTCTATACTCCAACACCGACTAGAAAGTTGGTAATCCGTGATTTTTTTTCTTCCCCGACAGCTCCTTCCGACCGCGTCCCGCCCATCATCCGCCAAGGACCGGCCAATCACACGTTAGCGCCCGGTACCACCGCGCAGCTGCACTGCCACATCATGGGCAACCCGATCCCCAGCATCCAGTGGGAAAAGGACGGCCAGAGGATCCTGGCGAACGACGGGCGGATCAGCCTGATGGAGAACGGCACCTTCCAGATCACCAACCTGCAGGTTCGGAGGATTTCCGTTTTGTTCGCCAAAACAGGTCGGGCGGGTAAATCCGCAATGACCTTCCTCGCCGTTCCCGGAGCCGGTCGCGCCGCTTACGTCGCTGTTTGCGCGGCGCGGGAGATAAACGCCTCCCGCGTGTGCCAAACGCGGCGTGTTTTTTTTTTAATTACCGGGAAAGTATAAGGCACTTAAACAGAGGACACTTTTACAGTTCCCCCGAATGATTAGCTTTTATGAGAGGAAGCGAGGCAGGGAATATCGCAGAACCACAACTGCCAGGCGTGATCGCCATGATAATGAGCATGCAAGGCCATTAGCAGTCGTTAGCGCTGTCTTACTCCGCGCTAATGAAATCCATTCGGCTCAGAATTCCCCTCCGGGCACGACGCCACACCTGAGGTCACCGCTGCATCGGCGGGACCGAAGGAGGCTCGCACATTAATTGATTGTGGGTTCTCAATGATTAACGATCGCCGAGACTTGTAATTAAATTCTCAGTAGATCACCGCAGCGGAGAACCGGACGGAGGAGAGAAGGAGGGTTGGAGGAGGTAAAGATAAAGACGGATCGGAGGAGACGAAGCGGCGTTTTCCGCCGTCACGCGGGAGTTATAAGAGCGACTCGACAGCCGAGGGGCGCTAACTTTGCGCTCCTGCTTTGGAGTCAAAGCTGTCAAAGCGCACGTCGAATTTCTCCGCGGGCTTCGGTTTGAGATTTATCGGATTGTCAGCGCCGTCGGTCGCAAAACGGGAAGAACGGCGGTTGTTTACGTCCGGAGAGTCCAGATGAATTTTTGCAAAATAAAGTCCAAATCACGGCAACGGGGAAACTCAGCTGATGGTCAGAAACGTTTCCACGCCGTCGAGATATTCCCGTTGCACGCAGAATCCAGGCGGCAAATGCCGATTCCCCCTAAATTTCACACGAACCCGGCAACGCGGTGAGATGATGAGATGACATTTCATAGTCAAAAGGTCAAACCCGTAATGAACGGGAGACGCTTCTGCGGACGTTTTTCCACGCCGTAATGCGAGATTCTTCGCTTATTATAGATCCTTTGCGCTTCGGGTGATGAATTTAAAGCGTCTGCATTCTTTGCAGCAACGCTGCGGCGACTGTTCAGTCTGTTATCGAGAAAATTTCAGGGTGTTTCAGGGCGGGTTTTAGCCGGAATGGACGAGGACGGCGAACACGCTCACCTTGGCGTCTGGCAGAGGACGCCCGGTCTGCTGAAAGCTGGCACGCCGGCTTCCGTTCAGGGCGGCGGGGATCCTGCGCCGCCTGGCAGGGGATCAGCTTTCCCAACATCCTCTGACTGTTCTCTCATTGCAGTTGTTTCGTGTGACCGTGTTTTGCACAAATTCCACCGCTGGCGTGCAAAAGGATGAAGATTATCGAATCAAAGATTAAGATAATATACGTTATATTGATCCCCGTTGCGAAAATAACTTTTGTCATAGCAGTGTAGCATGTCAGAAGGGTTAAGTCGGAGCTGCAAGGCGAAGGGCGACCTGCTCATAGCCTGTATATTTTTGAATAGCTCATCGGCGCTAACCTTCGTTCAAAAGACTGCGCGGCCGTTGCAAATACCGTCATTTTCGGATTATATGCCGCCACTTTTTCCCTGATGAGTCAGCGAGTGTCCAACCTTGACTTGCGAGCGCTTACGATTTTTTTCCAGACTCGAGCTGCCGCTCTGGATTTTTCGCTTCGTGATCCCAGATCTGAGTTAGGAGTGTTTGACACCGACGGGACCGCCGCTACATAAACCAGAGAAAATCATGGAAAAACAATAAACAATAAATGAAGTTTAGCAATACAGGACTGTCTCAGAAAATTAGAATATTATAAAAAAGTAATTTTTGTGTTTTTTTAATTACAAAAACAAAAATGTCATAGTTTCTGGATTCATTACAAATCAACTGAAATATTGCAATATTGCTTTTATTATTTTAATATTGCTCATTACGGCTTACATCTTAATAAAACTCAAAAATCCTATCTCAAAATATTAGAATATTATGAAAAAGTAATTTTTGTTTTTTTTAATTACAAAAACAAAAATGTCATAGTTTCTGGATTCATTACAAATCAACTGAAATATCGCAATATTGCTTTTATTATTTTAATATTGTTGATTACGGCTTACATCTTAAGAAAACTCAAAAATCCTATCTCAAAATATGAGAATATTATGAAAAAGTAATTTTTGTTTTTTTAAGTACATTAAAGAAGATATTTTATCACAATATTCTAATTTTCTGAGACTGTCCTGTAATATGTAGCAGTGTGCAGGTTACATTTCACAAACATGTGTAGCAAGTAGGTTAAATTAACCAATAGAGCAGTTTATTGCTGTACATTAACTTTTATCATCTATAATTATTATTCATACATTATTTGTGATTCATAAATTAGCGTAACTCCGGACGATAAGCGAGAAGCGTCTCCCGTTCATTACGGGCTTGACCTTTTGTCAGAAATGTGAAAAAAAATCAAATAATAGGAATATAAATACATATAAATACATTTGAAGACAGAAGATAGCAAGACATCCACGAATAAACAGACAGCACCAACAACAGGGATAATTTTTGTTTTTTTAGATTAATGCTCTGCAAAGAAGAAGAACGCTATCGAGTCTTTCGCCTGTGGCCTCGACCGTCATATCGGGCTATTATTTGGAGCATCCTTTGTGCAAAATTGGAGAACGGGACCAACGGGTGCCCGCGTATCCATCGGATTATCGAATCAAAAGGCGCCCATTAGCGGCGTCCAGATTAACAAGATAACTCTGTCTAAAACCGTTGGTTTCCAAACCCTCGGCTTCCTCGGCAGGAATCCGCGCAATCCCGCTTGCGGATCCTCCCAAACAAGCTCCGCCGTCCATATTTACTCCCAGCATGACCGGACTATCGCAAGAAACTAAATTTTTTTTTTTTCTTTGCAGCTACACGTCGATAGATTTCACCGCGATTTTAAAGTCTTGATTTTTTTTTAACCCGTTAAACGCGAACGCCGGCTTTCCTCAACTTGATTTACCCCCTAAAAACATTTTAAACGCTGGTTTTAACCCTGAAAACAATCCGGGAAAAAAAAGTCGATCTCATCTGGGCTCCTAGAGGGGAACAGATGGCCTGTTTGTTCCTCGGACGCTGGCAACCAGGAGATGCCATTACCCCGGGATCCTTGCCAGACACACACACACACACACACACACACACACACACACTGCCGCTGCCCGACACAGGTGCCAAGATGTCCTGGACAGACTGCAAGTGTGTGCATGGAGGGATGGGGGGGGTTAAATAGAAGGTTGTGCTGCCGTTCTGCTAAACGGCATCCGCGGCTGTGTGTGTGTGTGTGTGTGTGTGTGTGTGTGTGTGGGTATGGCCGAGTAAACAAAGGGGAAGGGAGTGTGAGAGGAACGCGGTCGCGAGGAAGCAAATTATCGAGAATAATCGGGTTAAAGCGGGAAATCGGGTTGACGCGTTGACTTAAATTGGCAGATATTATGGTCTGTAATCAGATCCCCGTTGTCATTATTAACCCTTTATCTGCTGGTGGCGCAGAGAGCTGAGGAGGAGGAGGAGGACGGTTAACGTCTCACGCTTTCTGAGATTTGAGCGCACAGACAACTGGAATGTCACAGCCGTAATCAAGTAAAAAGAAGAAAGAAAAAAAAAAAAAAAAAGGCGAGCTCCTCTTCTTGTTCCGCTTCCCCGTCGCCTCATCCAATTTTCAGCAATCTGCCCGCCGGCTTTTGATTAATAGTCAGGTGTCCGGGCCGTTTCCCCCCCACCTGCCGCCCCCCGACCCTCCCACCGAACGCCGCCATCTGGGGGGAAGCGCTCCCGACCTCCGGCGGGGAGGCCGGCGGGGAGGAGCGTCACCCGTCCCTTGTCCTGCAGGTTGCTCCGACAAGCCACTTAGGCTTGAGTAATTCCCCCGTCAGCGTTACAGATGAGCCGGCCCGCGGATGCAGAGGGTTGGGACGCCGCGTTGCGCATAAGGGCTTCCATCGGAGTAAAATAGGAATTATGGAAGAAGGCGATTGCATTCGGGTTTGCGAGAGGGGATTTAAACGTTGCATTTCAAAAAACGTCCACGAGTAAATCTTCGAGAACCTTCGAGAACCGGCTCTGTGAGGTTGATATTGCAAACAAACGAGCTTTTTATTTAAATTAATTTCCCAGCCATATTTGTCTTCTTTTCATAACTGCGGCGGTCTCTGTAATATTAATTGGATTTTCTGCTGCAGCTTAATAAATGATCTACAAAGCTGGTAACACACTTAAAGGTGGATCTAAAAGGTAATACTAAACACAATTAAACAACTATTATTTTGGCCGGCGAACACATTTACATGCACACACGAAAGCCTGTCCTCTCTCATCGTCCATTTGACCGCTCATTTTATATTTTGTAAATATTATATTTTATTTGTTATATTTATGTTGCTGTTGTGTTCAACAATGTATGTCTTTGTCCATTTTATTGCCATTTTTGACATCACGGCCGGGGACTACGGATGAAAAATAGCCTCTTCGGCTAATTCTGGCTTTTTTACTCATGTTTTTATTCATGTGTTTTATGAAATTTCATTGTCCCCTTTTGAAATAAACTAATTTGATTAATTAATTAATAATTCAAAAGGCAAAATTTTGGATGGCTTGCTGCCCTTTTGGCAAAAAGTGCAGAAAATGCAAAAAAAAAAAAAAATCAATTATAACATTCAATAAACAAATACAAAATGTACACTAAATGAGTAAATAAATAAGAAAATCCCCTGCCATATGTGTCTTTTTAAGATAAAAAATATTAAATATAAAGAAAATACAAGTTATTTATGGAAAAAAAAATCTAATTTTATATTTTTAATAAATAATTTCATTGGGTACTCACCATTGAAAATATGTCAAAACTTGAATGATGATGGCTTTCCTCGCGTTGGCTTCGCTTTTTTTAATGTAATGAACTGTAGATTCGTTAATGCTGTCATGACGACCAACTTCAGCAAAACTTCTGCCTTCCTTTAACACATTAAGAAGTTTTATCTTTTCAGGAATAGACTTTTGGGTAGATGCTGGGCGTCTAGGAGGCATTTTAAAGTGTTCTGTTATTCCCCATGAAATCTAGCGTGGGTACGATGGGTTTCTTTGCAAGGAAATCTCGTATTTTATTTATTTTATCAAATTAATTCTAGTTTAATTTTACGATATTTTTCACTGTTTTTACTTGACTCATCACAAAACAAAAATTTAAATACTGCAAAAAAAAAAAAAAAAACCAACAACTGAAAATCAAAAAAAATTAGCTAAATAAATTAGCAAAACCGCGAAGTAGCGACGGTCGGCTGTATTTTCTTTCGGTCCGTTAGCGAGGAAGTGCCGAACGGGAGCCAGAGCGGCGCCTGCCCGAGACAAATGCACTCCGTTCTGCTCTAAATTTGAACGTAATTCAAGCTTTATTGAATAACGCTTAAAAACCGGCAGTTGAGACTCTGGAGATTAAGTCTGCAAATATTTATTGAGGTAATAAATCTGGCGAGAATAGAGGTCAGGCTCCTGAAGATCTCCACGCCATCGGCTTAGCGATCGGCGCTCCTGCGCGCGGCTTCACTTTTCAAACATCCACGCTCTCGCCGTCTTTTACGACGGCCCATTTCGGTCGACAGCTTTATCTGGAGTCTCGCTAAACCCCGGTAAAGCAAATTGGAAGGAGCTGCGTGGCCGCCATGTTCGTTTCCTCGGCGACGGAGGAGGGAAACGTGCAACGGATCTGCTAGATGAGTCGGTTTGAAGCCAAACCACCGGAGACCGACGGACAGATACGTTACGCATTAATATGCAGATACGAAACTACAAAGTGATCTTCCAGGACCGTGTGTTTTGATTGGCCGGTATGATTGGCGCCGCATTCCAATCAGCGTCGAGCCAGATTTATTGTGTGTGTGTGTGTGTGTGTGTGTTTTTTTTTTTTTTTTTGCCGGTTTTGTTTTGTTGCCGGAGCCATCTGTCGGACGAGGGGCCCGACTTTATTATTTCACACGTCGGCCCGTCTGGGTGAACTGAGTGCCACCAACTGCTGTCCTGAGGAATAGCATAAATAAAAAAATTGTCGTTTTAGTAAATTCGGTTCCTTTCCGACGTGTTTTTTTTTTTTTTTTTTTTTTTTATTCCCCGCACAAACATAAACATCTCTGCTTTTTATACTCCCCCGTAGACATCGCATCATCACCCGCGTGTGCGAGTTATTGCACATTTCGGCACGAATCCCCCGACGCCGCCCGTGAAAGTATAAATATACGCGTACGCCGCGACGCTGACACGGTGTTTGACCTTCGGATGAGACACCGCGAAGCTGTATCTTCACATCTTCACCGGGAAAAAAAAAAAAAAAAAAATTGAACTCCCCACTGGGTTCAGTCGCTTATCTGGCTGAAGCAAATCAGAATGCACGTATGGCAGACGGCGCCAAGCTGATTATTCAAATATTATGCGGCTGATGATTTAAAGCGGAGGTTTGTCCAAATCTACGGAGTCCCGGTGCAAATGCTAGAAGAGCCACCGCCAAAATCTAACGCTCATAGCAATTATCAGGCGCCCGGGTGTAGCTTAGAATCAAAACTCTTCACTTTAGCACCAGGACGAGAGCGAAGAATATGGATTTAGAGGGAAAGGATTAATTCGGGGGGGGAAAAAAAAAAAAAGATTTGCCCCAGTTCTAGCGTCATTGCACTTGTTAGCAGCATTGTTCAAAATGGATCTGGACATTTTCCCGGAGACTTAAAGAGTCTCTCCGCGCCCGGGCAGCCGAGTGCATCGCTGAGATTCCCTCCGGGGCTTCGCTCTGCTAAATAAGGTCTGCTGGCAGCGTCTGGTTTAAGTTCAAAGGGCGACGCGGCTTTCGGAGGAACGGCTAAACGCTCTTCCAGTGAATATTTGACCCGTCGGAGCAGTCCATGCTTTCAAATCCCCGATGAAGGCATTTTTTTTTTTTTTTTTTTTGGATGGCTGTTTTTCTTCTTTTTTTTTTTTAATCTGAGCATGAATCTTATCTTTTATTATTATTATTATTATTTATTTATTTATTTATTTATTTATTTATTTATTTATTATTATTACTTTTTAATTCTTCTTCCCTCAGCCGCAGGGAATCTTCAATCTTTGTAGTTACTGCTAACAGTTAGACAATTCATATTTCATTATATTTCTTATTCTTCCTCCTTTCTACTATTATCTATCTATTATTGTTATGTTTTTTCACTTGAAACTCTGGCACAACAATTTCCTTCGGGATTAATAAAGTTGTTCTCATCTCTCTCTCCCTAATCTCATTATTACTATTACTATTATTATTATTATTATTATTATTATTATTATTATTACTATTATTATTATTATTATTATTATTATTGTTATTATTATTATTATTTTCTAATGGGATTTTTCTGTTTTTATGAAAAAGAATGACGGACATAAAAGAGTATTCGGACTGAGCTGTTCTTACGAAATCTGTGTCGCAGTGAAAGGTCTCCCGGTGTTAAAAAAAAAAAAAAAAAAGAAAACGAAAACCCTCATCCTTCCCAACATCGCGCTCAGTTGTAAGCAATTTCACAGCCCGTCTAGCTTCTGGCTTTCCTCCCCAAATATGTAATAGCAAATGCGCACACACACACACACACTCACACATATAGAGGCACATTTATCACACACCTCTTAATTACATTTGCTCGCCGCCTGTCCAGAATGCTAAGCAGGCGATGAGTATAAAGACTGGCGCTTCAGAAATTTCTAGACCTTTTAGCTGGTCATTAAAATTCCTTCTTTGATCCTTCCTTTAGCTCTCCTCTCCTGCCGAGGCGGAATCAGACGGCGAGCGTAAAAAGCCACCGATTCGACTTTGGCCTCCATTCACAATCATTCAGAAGATAGAACCGCCGAAAAATACCATCGGCAAAGTGTTTAAAGTCCAAGTCGGCGGCCGAGACGGACGTGACTCCGTGTCGACGCGGGAACTTTTTGCAATCCAGACAACCTTTTCCGGAACTTGCATTAGAACAGCAGAGGAACCAAGAAGTCGGATCTCGGCTCCGACTACGAGGCGGGGTTTCTTTCACGGTTTCATAGGAAGTCATGTGACGCTGTAGATCGGTGGCACTCAAACGCCGGCCACGTTCACGGATACAGAGAAATCATTTCTGGTCTGAGGCTTCACCGACACGTTTGGTTGGAGACTCGATGGCCACTTTCACACTGCGAGATCTTTTTGCAGTTCTTTTCTGCAGCTTTATCAGCTCCGAGAACTTCTTCTTCTTCTTCTCAGAGGCAGGGTCCAAAGGACCTGAGCGTTTTATGACCCGCTGGGCGCCAAACTATTTTTTTTTTTAATTGTTAATCTGTATTTTTAATCAATATTGCATTTAAAAACTCCTTTTTTTTCAATTTGTTGGGTGATTATTATTTGTATGGATGATTACTTACAAAATAATGTTGGTACCTTTATATGATCATGGATGATTTTTAAGTTGAAATGAAGTGCAAAAAAAAAAATGCAATTATTTAAATAGCAATTTTCATTAAGTTCAATTGACATGATACAGAGTCGGCCCACGCATAAAAATTAAAGAAAAATTTTGGCCCGACAAAATAAGCCAAAATAATTGCACCCCCTTGACTTAGGGCCTTGGTGATTGGTTGAGCCCAAAAACCGCACCCTTTTTTTACCTGATACTTTTTGCAATTGCAGAGCGCTGTTTTTAGAAACCCTAGCAGTCACCGATCAGCCGTTTTCTTGCAAAACAATAGACAGAGCTCTTCTTGAAATCTTCTTGTCGGTTCTTCGGTTCTAATGACCTGCAAGGAGTTTCCGAATATAACTGCCATGCTTTTGGGCGGGTCAAGGTTATGGTGCAGGGGTGGGCAAACTACGGCCCGCGGGCCACATCCGGCCCGCTGGTCTGTTTAATCCAGCCTGCTGAAGATTGGTAAATAATTGATACTTGAGTTGAATGATTGGTTCAATGAATGCGGGAGCTCAAACAGGAGATTATTTCATTTTTGGAGCAACTTGAGAATTTTCCTGAGCTGAATGGCACAGATTGGCTTTGTGATTTAGCCTTGACTGTGGACATGAATGAGCTGGATGTGAACCTACAAGGGAAAAAAACGGTTTGCGAATGAAATTCAAGCAACAACAGAAAACCGAGCTGGTTTTATTTTCAAAGTAAATGTCAGATGAGTCTGATATATACTGTTGATAAATGCTTTTTTTTTTATTTTTAATATGTATCGTATCTTGTGCTGATACGGCCCGTCTGTCGAATTTGAAAAGTCAATGCGGCCCCTGAGCCAAAGAGTTGACCTTGTTGTGTAAATGGAAGAGTTGTTATGCTGTTTGGGTTGTCGTACATTGGAACGAAAGAGCAATTTAGCGGGATTACCTGGATTGGAAATTGAAAAGGTAAAGCGAAACAAAGTGAAACCTGTTGGATCGCATGACGGTACCGAGGGGGCTGGATCTGCTGGCTGTTTTGTGGCTGCAGATGGTCCTGGTCTGCAAGTGCAAACCCGTCTTGGTGTTGATCCCAGTAGGCGTTATTTGAGAGAGATGTCTTCTTTGGAACGACAAAGAGGTCGGAGCTCTCCTGGCCTGCTACGCCTCATTGGGGTGTCCTGGGCTCGCATAGGAACGTCTGCATTTCAGCAGAAATAAATGAGAAGTTAGTTCACAGATGATAAAAAAAACACCTCCACCCATCCGGTAGTCCTAGTTGTTGTCCCTGCTGGGTAGAACATGAACGCCGCGGTAGCTTCCAACTCCCTGTTGTCCATGCCATCTTTCTCTTCGTCTTCCTCTTCTTCTTCTTCTTCGGTGGTTTGTTTTTGAGTGTGGAGCTTGGGGTGCCCTTCGCAGAGATCCCGACCCGGTCCCTCACCGCCGGTGGGGAGCTAAAAGGTCCCCCTGGAGAAGGAGGCCAGTTCCTGGAGTCCAACTGGCTCGTTCTCAAAAGCGGCTAATGAGATGAAAACGCGGGGTTCGATTCACTCATTCAAGATATTTGGGCCGGCGTTTTATGGAAATAACGAACGAGTGAAGAAAAGCAAACTGTCACCGTCAAAGTTTCCCTTTTGCGTTTTCATTTTATATGTCCAGGCATCGATAAATGTCCCCCGTCGTCAGCGTTTTCTTTGTTTGGTCTGGAGCCTCGGCCCCGTCGGTTTTACATCCAAACCATAATAGCGGGTCCGGAAGGTGCCTGATGCCACGGCGCCGACCGGAGGCAACGCCGGCGCTCCGTCCGACCCAAAGAGGTGGTCTGGGTCCGAGTCAATGAACCCTTGAGGAGAGCCGGGTATGCACTTGTAATTAGCCCAGGGAGGAAATCAGACGTTGTCTCGAAAAGGTCGCTGAGATGTAAAATAACCGAGTCCCGCCGCCGAGGTTGGCACCGCCGCTCGAAGTAATAACACGCTAACGGTATTATCGCTTTTTCTTTTTCTTTTATGACAAATATAGATGTCAACATCGGGGGCGGGGGGGCTTTTCTGCATCTATCGTAGGGCACCAGAGGTTGGAGGCCTATCTGGGTCCTGTAGTCAGAAAAAGAAAGGGGAAATCGGGGTAAAAAAAAAAAAAAAAAAAAAGGAGTTCGGTGTCTCGTCGTGGAACGGGAGCAGGTTGGATTTGAAGCCGGCGTTCCTTCCCTGTGAGAGCGGAGTCACCTGGTTGTGCTTTATGTTAATTACAGCTCTGTTCAGCCGGCTTTTTATCCCCCCTGCTCAGTATTCAGAGTACAAACATTCTGCTTTTGAGAGATATGACATTTAGTCTCAATCACCGGTAATGGGTACATTAACACCGCTTCACAGACTCTCACACACACACACACACACACTTGTACACACAAAGTTAAGCTAATGCTATGCACTTTTTTTTTTTTCTCCCCCCCCGCCGTTGCCAGGAAACGGACTCTGGTGTTTACACCTGCCTGGCTTCCAGTTCCAGCGGGGAGACGAGCTGGAGCGGCGTGCTCACAGTCAAAGGTAAAGAAAAAAAAAGAAGAGGTTTTTACAGGATTCTTTCAAAAGGCGTGCAAATGATGAACGTCTGAAGTGGCAGCAACGCTGATGTATGGACGGGAAAAAAAGGCAATGCTCCACATGAGAGATTTATGTTAATATATGTATTTTTCTTCTCTCTCTATGTATATACATGTATATATACACTGCTCCAAATAATAAAGTGAACACTATAATAACACATCCTCGATCTGAATGAATGATATATTCTGATCAGATGCTTTGTTTTTTACATGGATAAATGTGCTGACTAAAAAAATCACACAAAAATTATCACTGGAAATGACATTTATGAACCCATGGAGGTCTGGATTTGGAGTCACACTCAAAATGAAAGTGGAAAAACACACTAATGTTAATGTCATGTCCTTAAAACAAGTCAAAATGCATCAATTTTGCTTTTAAGTGGACATTTTGATTTCACACAAGCGTGATTGACTTGGAGTTACAATGTGTTGTTTAAGTGTTTCCTTTATTTTTTGAGCATTATGTTTATATATATGTATATTGCATTATTTTCCATAAAGTCATTGTAATCTTCTCTCCATCAATGCGTTTGTGTGCATATTTCGCACACACACACACACATGCACGCACATGTGCACATGCACACACTCCATTAGATGCATGCCTTTGTCCAGTGGGTTGAAGTTGTTTATCTTCACATATCTCCTGGTAGCATTTGAAGAGCGATGAATACATTGTGGATAAAATCGTGTGTGTGTGTGTGTGTGTGTGTGTGTGTGTAATATCTACTTAACCTGGGAAGTGAAGGTGATCCAAAAATAGTCATTTTTCAGCTACCGTTGAAACCCAAATGGCATATCTGGGTTCAACATCGCATAATTACGAGTTAAAGTTTAAACCGCAACCATAGCAACCTTATCTAACGCAACGAAGCGTGTGAGAAATAAATCCGTCTCTAAATTCTGTGCAAAAGAAAAATTTCAATAAGATGAAGTTTCGTTAATCGACACAAATGAATCCTCAGCCCCTGAGGCCGGCGCCGTAACCCCTGCTGCTCCCGATGCCGCCGCCGCCGCCGCTACATTTCAGTGCAAACGTGCAAATGTGAAGCACGATGACTTTTAGGGGGAGGAAAAAAAACAAAACAAAAAAAAAAAAAAAAAACGAGCAGCTCTCAGGGATAAACACATTTCCTCTGTAATTGTGAGATGTCGCGTGTCGCCGCCTCTGCTCACAGCGCCTCCTAAATTGAATCTTCCTTCTTTGCGAAGCGCCCTTATATTTTCTCGATAGATCATCGGGCGTTAAAGCATAAAATATTTAGAGAGCGATAGATTTCATTAGCGAATGCAGGAGGAGAAACGGCTTCTCAAGGTTCTCCGATGACATCTTCGGTGTTTAGATGTTGGTGTTATTACGCTTAGATCGAGGACTTATCGGGTATTTGAAGTCTCTTAGAAGCACCGAACTCACCCCGAGGCAGCGATAATGCGGACATCAGTAGATTTACACAGAAGGGCATTATGAAAATGCTATCGCTCGGAGGCAAATGCAATCATCGCTTCATCTTTGTTTCCTCCTTTACGCCCCGTCCAGAAAGCGCAGATTCGTGGGTCGCTCAAGCCACCGAGCCCTTTCAGCTGCCGGGGCCGCCGCACAAACCCATCGTCACCGACGTCTCCAAGAACAGCGTCTCTCTGACCTGGCAGCCCAACGCCCACGAGGGAGGAGCCGCCGTCACGTCCTACATCATCGAGGCCTTCAGGTGATTCTTCAGAAATTTGAACCCTTTTTTTTTTTTTTTTTTTTTTTTTAATCCGATTCATTCAATTCAAAGTTTAATGTTAGTTTTTACACGTGGGCTGGACTGACAAAGAATTAGCAGTAAAGTGCGCTGTTACATGAATTGCACTTAGAAAAAAAAAAATGTATATATGTATATGTTTCTGAGATTGCTATTTGGTCAAGTGGTCACTTTTGTCTTCCGACGACTGGTAATTCAGATCTTCGGTGACTGAATTGCAATTCTTGTAAGTCGCTTTGCATAAAAGCATCGGCCAAATGACTGCAATGTAATGTAATTAAACAGTAAACAATAAACTATGAGGCGTAAAGTATAAAGTGCATGCAGGTACAAACGGCACGAGAGCAGAGGTTTTTTTTTCAATACATTTTAGTGCAAAGGTCAGTAAGTCGTACCGTCATGGCATATGGTGGAGTAGCACATTAGCAGTAGTGCAAAAAAAAAAAAAAAGTGGTAATGTTTCAATATAATATTAGAGTCTACTAGAGAGTAGGGAGAGTTCGGCATATCAGAAACAAAATCAGAAAACGTTATTTGTCCCCAAGGGGCAATTGGGGGGAACATGGGATAGCAGCATTAAAGTTGTAAATATCAAGAGTAAAGTAAAAAAAAAAAGAAAATAATAAAATTAAAATAAAATAAAATAAAATAAAGTAAAATTAAATTAAATTAAATTAAATTAAATTAAATTAAATTAAAGTTGAATAAGATAAAATCAAATAAAATAAAATAAAAATGAAAAAAAAAGAATAACAATGGAAAATAAGAATATAAACTGTCTTTAGGGGTTTGGCTGACAGGATGTCGGATGATTTGATGGGAGGGGTTCACATTCGGGTGCATTCATTCATTCGCTCTGTCATTTGTGCGTCATATGGAGACAAACGTCCATTTATACCCACATCATATCATGACGTGTCTGTGGAGGTTCTCAGTCATCCGGGTGATGCTGAATTCATGTCGAAATTCTTCTTGTCGTGGCAACTGGACTTGAATTTCTTCACTTGAAGATATTTTGCTGCTCATCCCAGAGGCTTCTTCAGTTCTAATGACCTCCGGGGAGTTTCCAAATGGAACTGCGAGTGTGTAGATCAGGGGCGCTCACACTTTTTCAGCATACGAGCAACTTATAAAATGATCCACCCACAACAAAAAATGCAAAACATTCTTTATATGTGCAATGTGTGTTGATTTACCTTGGCTAACCGCATGAGACAATTATTGCACAAAATAATTTTCGGCGGGACGTCCGTTTCGTATTTTCCATGAATGGTCCGAAAATGCCGCTCCACATTTACCCTTTAATTTTGGAGCGCTCTTGGTGTGAAGATCGCTTTTAAACCTTTATACGGAGACGTTCAGTCATGTATTCGCTCTTTCACAAGTTGTGTGGAGACAAACAGCCATTCAGCGTCCGGACGATCTCAGATTGCTTCTGGACTGTGCAAGGAAACCGGAGAACGTGGAGGAACCTCACGCAGACGCAGTGAGAACGCATTTACTTTGAAATGCAAAGTGGATATTTGAGGGTCTTCGGCTCAAATGTAGAGTTTTCGGGACTCAGAGACACCAAATATTAGTCTTGTCAGAATGGAAATCCTTTCAATTGTTGTTGTTTAGTCTTTTGGCGCTTCTCCTTTCTCCAGTCACAGCAACTATTTCAGCTCGCGATCCACCGTGTTGCGGTTCGCCGTTTTCGTCCGAGACGAGCCAAACGTCGGAAAGAAGGGGTTGTTTTCCCCGGCGGTTCATGTGGTCATAGCTTGCGGTCCAATAGGGGTTTCAACCGCGAGTGCGGCTCTGAATAAACTGGAAACAAAGATGGATTCAGACGAGGGAGGTTTCCTCAATCGGACTCCTGGATCCTTTGCGAAATCTCAAGAGGAGGCCTCGCAGCCATTTCGGTTCTACCGGTCGTCACTTGCGATTTCTAAACTAGCGATCCGCCTTCTCACAGCTCAGCAGCAGAGCGGCTCCCGCCAGCGAACCGCGTGCGGAAGCGAAAATGCAATGAATGTCGGTTATTCAATCAAGATTACCAGGGGCACCGATTTAGAGCGTTTCTCGGAATCATGTCGGTCTCCTCGGAGGCTAATCTCGGACACTCGCGAAGCTAAGTGCTTTAGAAACCTTCGGGTACTGTCTCGTTGGAGGAGGTCCACCTTGAATTAATTAGGGGGGAAAGTGGATTTAACTCGGCAGGATGGGCGGCTGAGCGGATGGAAAGGGAAGATACGCCGCGTTACGGGGGGGAAATGTGTCCGTCCAATTTTATAAAGGGGGGAAAACGGGCAGAACATAATCACATTCAGACGTCCATTGTGGCCCGTGGCAGCGCGAGTAACACAAACTGATTTGTTGTAAAGCAGCTGGAAGGGACCGCTGGGATGTTTGCAATTACATTTGGTCGCCTGGGGTGCGAAGGCGTGTTTTGGGAGAGCGAGGGGAAAACGGTATCTGTGCGGGAACGGTGTGTAATTCGATGATATTTAACATTTTAGAGGCAAACTTTTGCATTCTGCCGTTGAGGGGGTCACGGTCTTCTGTTTGTGAACTCTCTCAACGGAGTCACCTGAAGTAACAGGAGATGCGTATTCACCAGACCCTTCGGTCTCGTCGTCGTCGACGTGGCGGTTCGGCCATTTTTTCCGCTGCAAAAACCCGTCGTGCCCTCGGGAGGGAACGTCTAAAAATGTCAAACAAATAATCGGGGATGCCTTTGTGACTCGAGGGGACAAATAAAATAGGGAGCGATGGGAGGAAGAAGAGGGAATGAGGTTGCAGGATAATGCATCTGGGGGAGTGCCGTGAGGCCAGTAGAACGCCCTGGTTTCCCGTTGGCAGCTGTATCGTCTTACAAGCCTCATTTACATTATTCATCGGCACAGCAAATTGTATCATTTGGAGAAGATCTTCTAGCAAGCTTTCCCTTTATTCACATCTGCTGTTGTTTACTGGATAATAAATATTAAGGCAAGCCCAAAATAGAGCCTCCTATTGCCTAGAGAGCTCCTCATGCATTGATTAATTGTGTTCTGCATATGAAATCGGCACTCCAAAGTCATTTGGATGTTTTCTCTCCGCCATGACTGGGAGAATTATATCTGATCCCAGATTTCTCTGCAAGTATATCATGTCATTTCACGCGCACCGACTCAGGAAATGTTGGGATGTGCGCGGGATTTCAATAAAACGAGTCGGCTCACCGAGACCTCATATTGAAAAGGAGGAACTCATTGTCCGGGATCTCGTCTTCCGCAGTCAATCGGCAGGCAGCACTTGGCAAACCGTAGCCGACATGGTCAAGATCGAAACGCACA
Organism: Fistularia commersonii; assembly: GCF_037954325.1. NCBI lineage: Eukaryota > Metazoa > Chordata > Actinopteri > Syngnathiformes > Fistulariidae > Fistularia > Fistularia commersonii. The sequence continues at coordinate 15,923,356 of NC_141298.1, read as the reverse complement.
CGATCACCGGCCTCCTCCCGAACACCATCTACCTGTTCATCGTGCGAGCCGTCAACGCCTACGGCCTGAGCGACCCGAGCCCCATCTCCGAACCCGTCAGGACGCAAGGTGGGTAGAACGGTAAAACCGTCTCGCGGGGCGGCGTCGGAAGCAGACGTTCATCCCTTGCGTCTCTTCCAGATGTGAGTCCCACGGGTCAGGGCGTGGATCACCGGCAGGTGCAGCGGGAGCTCGGGGAGGTGGCCGTCCAGCTTCAAGAGCCGTTCACCGTATCCACCACCTCCATCCGGGTGTCCTGGACCGTGAGTGCCACTCTTTTTTTTTTTTCGTATCGGCGGTACAAGCTGCGTCACGGTGGAAGATGCTAGAGAAGGTCCTGGTACATTTGGCATTTGAGAACAAAAACCTAAAAAGTCAGTCAGAAAGTAAAAGTCAGATCGTTTTACTGGCGTCGCAGCGCGCTACATCATCTTAACGGTTAAGTATAAGTTGTTTTCAGCCTTTTCCCGGTCTTGGGCTTTCGATGATATCAAAGGTTTTGATGTTATCGAGTCTTTCGGTCTTTAAGGTGATGTAACACAAAACCAAAAACAGGAAACTCAGTAGACAATCCCTTGAGGGATGTTGGCGGCAGAGACGGTATTTGTTGGCGGTATGGAAGAAGGAGAACAGCGATCAATATGGAGCATCCAGAGAGAGGATCGGATGGTGGAGCCGTGGGTGGAACGGCCCGGCTTGGACGATGTCAACACTCATCATGACCAGATACCCGCTGAAAACATTGCATTGTGGGGGGAAAAAAAAAAAAAGACTGCAAAACGAATTTGTAAATAGGGACCCGGTAAGATTCACATTCTGTAAAATCTCATCCTGAGACTTAAAACTCAAAAAACTTGAGTCCATGAGTCTTTTCTAATGTGCAGCTAGAATTAGGTGGATTTGCCTTCCTTATTTGCGTCAACTCATTCTTACTTGCCGCAACAAATAAATTAGGATTATAAGCTTTTTTGAGTGACAATCCTTTACAACAGGAGTGTCAAACTGAAAACTGGGACAAAGTCGCAAGCCAACATTGATATTTATTGAAAAAAAAATCTTCCTCCAGGTATAACAATGAACCTTTTGATGGACCCAAACAAGTTTTGCTTAAAAACTGAATATGAAACAAACAAAGCATAATGCAATAGGAGATAACTTAATATTGCACACATGCAAAATCTAAATTCGAGTCAAAAACACACATCAATGGCATTTATTTCTTAAATAAAAATTAGATAAAAATCCTACGCCTGTTTTTATTTGCAGCCTGCTGAATTGAATTTCAACAGTGACCTTTTCCACAGGCTGAAAATAAATGTAAAAATGAAATAAAATATAATAATAAACCAGTTATCATATAATATAATAATGTATATAATAATATAATATAATAAGAAACAGTCATCCATCATGGAGAACCTGGTCCACCCCCTCCACCTACACTGGATGCTGCTTCTCCAGCAGACTCTCACAGCTCCACCGGAAGCCACACAGCCCTTTTGAAAATTCAAAATATATTAACACGGCATATAACATTCTTTTTTTGCCTTTAACCTATGTATAAAAAAATATGTGTTGCTTTTTTTTTTTAACCAATAAACTGCAGAGAAAACAAAATAACATTTCTTCATGCAACAAAACATTTTAACTCCAATAAAAAGACGATATGCTGAAGGTTACTTTGAAGCAAAATACCTTCTTGTATTTAAAACTTAAATTATCCACGCGGAGCAAACCTAAAATGTTGTCATCCTTTTACTGGCGCGTGCAGTTGCTTATTAAAAAATTATTTTAACACGTTTTATTTATATGTTCACAGATCGCAACCTTCAAATTTGAAATTATGTTTTAAAAATGAACGCAGTAACATAAAATCAATTTTAATGAAATGCTCGGTAATTATTTTATAAAAGCCACAGGGAGCCGCCGTTGATCATTATTTATTCCTGTATACTGGTTAATATTGAGCTTTTTTTTTTTTTTTAGATTACACTTTTACACTTCAGAGTTTATTTATTTTGTATGTATATTTTGATCTTGTCTTGTCCTTGTATGTCTTTCTGCTGCTGCAAAGCTATTTCCTGAGAATCATTAAAGGATATCTCATCTCATTAACTAATAATAAAATCCTTCAGTGAAGGTGAAACCATTCAAACCCATGGAGTCTTAGAGTAGCAAGAAAAAGTGCATAAAGAAAACATTAGCTCAATTTACAACACACTGATCCAATGTGATGTGTCCAAGCAGGACACCTGGCAGATATTCTGCAGATATTCTGCCTCCCATCTGTCCAGAATTTTGCCATTTTTCGGAGAGGTAGCACGGTGCCAGTATTAGCATCAGGTCGCTATGACTACTGTCAACAGAGGGCACTTATGGGTCCTGTGGTGATTTTCGCACCAAAACACCAAATTATTTCATACTATTTCATACTACTATTACTATTTCATACTACTATTTCATACATACCAAATTATTTCATACTATTATATATATATATATATCATACTATTGTGCACTCCTTACCTCACTTGTTACTAAGACACTTATAGTTTTATCAATGTTTACTAAGACACTTTATAGTTTCACTGAGACACTTTATAGTTTATAGTTTATAATTTATCTTTATTTCTAATTCTGCCTTTTCTTTTATTATTTATTGCTGTTATATTTTCTGTAACTCTGGCATAGCAATTGCCTTTGGGATTAATAAAGTTGTTCTTATTCTTATTCTTATTCTTATTTGCACCATAGGCTCTCAGTAGTCACTTAGTATGGCTTTGCGGGCCAAATCTAATGACACCGCGTGCCAAATTTGGCCCGCGGGCCAGAGTTTGACACTTATGCTAACCAACGTGACCTTCTCCTGCTTTTCTTCTACTTGACCCGCGTAGGTCGATCGCCAGTCCCAGTACGTCCAGGGCTACCGGCTCTTCTACCGACCCAGCGGGAGCACCTGGCTGCTGCAAGACATCCACTCCCCCTCGGAGCGCAGCACCGTCCTCGCCAGCCTGCTCAAGGGAACAGAGTACGAGATAAAGATCAGGCCCTATTTTGATGAATTCCAGGGCAAGGACAGTCGCACTCTGCTGGTCCGGACCCCTGAAGAAGGTATTAAATCTCACGAGATACTGAAAAACTAGATAGCCTGTCAAAGAAAGTTGAGTTGAATAAACAAGGATTCTATGTGGTTCCCTGAAATTGGGTTTTTATTGTCCTTTACAGCAGCGGATTTGAGCAAAACATCTGGTCTTCTAGTATCAAGATTAGTTCGTCCCCATTATCTCATTTAAATTATTCCCAGTTCTTCTAACTGTCGTATTTGCTGGTTGACATCCACTTTTCTATCGGCTGATCCAGACTCGAGATTTTCCTCAGCCCTGCCAGCATTTTTAGCCTCCACCGGCGAGGAATAAATTTTTTAAATCGCTTCATGAAACTTTAAACGTCCTTGAGCATCTCCAGTTTTTGCCGATTTGTCATTTTAGATTCCCGTTTTGCATCGGAATAATGCCGTCTCCCCCTCCTCCCCCCCCCGTCTAGCAGTCCCCGGCGCGCCGCCCAGAGCGGTCACTGTGGCCACGGTGAAGCTGAGCAACAGCTCCAGCATCAGCGTCTCCTGGGAGCCTCCGCCCAGCGACATGCAGAACGGCGTCATCCGGGAGTACCGGGTATGGAATTCCGACCCGATTGATCGGAAACGATCGCGCGACGTGAAAAAAATCAGTTGGGCACCCCTAGAAAAAGCTACTTGGAAATATACTTGCTTTCTTCTGCTTTTTACAACCCTTATTTCAGTAAAATTATCTGCCTCAACTATAGATAACGCGTTGGCTGATGTTGATGATAAATATCGCCCGTACGTTCCTGTAGAATTCAAAACTAGGAGGTTTAATGTCGATTTATCTGCGATGTTCACATTGTCGTCGATGACGTAGTTCATAAAGTGCATAAAGAAAACATTAGCTCAATTTACTACACACTGATCCAATGTGATGTGTCCAAGCAAGACACCTGGCAGATATTCTGCAGATATTCTCCCTCCCACCCGTCCAGAGTGCTCTCGTGTTCTTTTTCCCATTTTTCGGAGAGGTAGCACGGTGCCAGTATTAGCATCAGGTCGCTATGACTACTGTCAACAGAGGGCATTTATGGGTCCTGTGGTGATTTTCGCACCAAAACACCAAATTATTTGCGCCATAGGCTCTCAATAGTCGCTTAGTATGGCTTTTCGGGCCATATTTGGCACGCAGTGTCATTAGGTTTTGACTTTATAGTTTATAGTTTATAATTTATTTTTATTTCTAATTCTGCCTTTTCTTTTATTTTTTATTGCTGTTATATTTTCTGTAACTCTGGCATAGCAATTTCCTTCGGGATTAATAAAGTTGTTCTTATTCTTATTCTTATTCTTATTTGCGCCATAGGCTCTCAATAGTCACTTAGTATGGCTTTTCGGGCCAAATCTAATGACACCGCGTGCCAAATTTGGCCCGCGGGCCAGAGTTTGACACTTATGCTAACCAACGTGACCTTCTTCTGCTTTTCTTCTACTCGACCTGCGTAGGTCGATCGCCAGTCCCAGTACGTCCAGGGCTACCGGCTCTTCTACCGACCCATGTTGATGATAAATATCGCCCGTACGTTCCTGTAGAATTCAAAACCAGGAGGTTTAATGTCGATTTATCTGCGATGTTCACATTGTCGTCGATGACGTAGTTCAGAAGCTTTTGCTCCACTGTTGAGAAAGCGAGCGTATCGGATGAAATTAGCACCGCGGCTCCTCGGCTGTAATAGAAATACGAGGCCGACTTCCGTATTGGCAGATGCTTCGCTCAGACGCCGCACCTGTTCACGTCCGACTCAATGCGCACAACGTTAAACTAATGAGATTTCCAGCTTGAAATGTGAAGTCTGGGGGTAGATTCGGGGAAAACCGCCGAGCTGCCGGCGGATTGATTGGAAAGAAGGGGTTGCAATTTCACTCCAGCAAGACGGCGTCCGTATTAAGTTCACCCGGTGCGGATGCAGAAATAAAATCCTGTCAAGATAAAAGAAAAGCCTCCAGGCTTGGTTTGAGTGAAACTCGCCGAGGTCAGATTCATTGTTGCGCCGCATATTTTCAATACGGAATACGTGACTTAATTCCGCGTCAAACTGATCGAGCTTTGTGGTCGGCGGGTTTCATCAGAGGACAAAAAAAAAAAAAAAATCAACCCCGGGTCCCGTTGTTGTCCCGAACAGGTGTGGTGCATCGGCGTCGGCAGCGGCAGCAACAACCAGACGCGCTACTACATCAACAAGACGGTGGACGGGAACACCTTGTCCACCGTGCTGAAGGGCCTGATGCCCGGCGCGCTCTACAAGGTGGAGGTGGCGGCCGTGACCGGCGCCGGCGTCGGGACTCGCAGCCAGCCGGTGTCCATCCTCATGAGTCAGTTGTTTTCTTGAAAATAATGAGCATCTGATGTGTGCGGAGGTTCCTCCGTCATCCGGGTCATGGTGAACGTCTTCCTGTCGTGGCGACTGGACTTGAATTTTATTCGATCGAAGACGTTTCGCCTCCTCATCCCGGAGGCCTGAAGGAGAAATTCAAGTCCGGTTGCCAGATTTCCACAAGAATTCACGGTGCATCTGATGCTATCGAGAATTTTCAACTCGTGTAATGAAATAGCCCGCCAACTGTAAAGTTATTAAATCCAGCGAATTGGGATTTGCACGCTTACTTTGACAGTTGTTAATTCATTTTTGCACGAAAAAAAGATGAAATGAACAACTTGACACTGAAATATGTAGTTTGGGTCAAGCATTATTAGTATTATTATTATTATCGTCTAGATTATTAGCCTTATTATTATTATTATTATTATTAGTAGTAGTAGTAGTATTGCTATTAATATTACCATTATTATTATTATTATTATTATTGTTATTCTTCTTATTAGTTGTTGTAATAGTATTATTATTATTATCATTATTATTAGTAGTAGTAGTAGTAGTAGTAGTAGTAGTAGTAGAAGTAGTAGTATTGTTATTATTATCACCAATTTTATTATTATTATTATTATTAGTAGCAGTAGTAATAGTAGTAGTAGTAGTAGTAGTAGTAGTATTGTTATTTATATTACCATTATGATTATTATTGTTATTATTATCATGATTAGTAGTAGTAGTAGTATTGTTGGTATTATTATTATCATTATTATTAGTATTATTATTAGTAGTAGTAGTAGTAGTATTGTTATTATTATTACCATTATTATTGTTATTATTATTATTATTATTATTATTATTATTATTATTATCATCATTATCATTATCATCATTATCATTATCATCATCATTATTATTATTAGTAGTAGTAGTAGTAGTAGAAGTAGTAGTAGTAGTATTGTTATCATTATTATTGTTGTTATTGTTATTGTTATTAGTAATAGTATTGTTATTATTAGTGTCAGTAGTACTTGTAGTAGTACCAATGTTGTTGTTACTATCATTATTACTGTTTTTGTTAGTAATAGTATTGTTATCATTTTCACTATTATTATTATTATCAGTTGTAGTAGTAGTAGTATTATCATTACAGTTGGTAATATTATTATCATGGCGGTTGAAGTGATGAAGTGCACATGAAAACAGCACCAGAAAAGTAAACCCGCCGTTAAAATGTTCCCCCTTTTGCTATAATTTCGCCCTTCATCTCCTGCAGAGATGCCCGCCGATCACCCGTCGGTGCCGGGGAGCGGCGAGTCGGGCGACGGCGAAGAAAGCAGCGTGAGCCTGGCGGAGCAGATCACCGACGTAGTCAAGCAGCCGGCCTTCATCGCAGGAATCGGCGGCGCCTGCTGGGTCATCCTCATGGGCTTCAGCGTCTGGATCTACTGCCGGCGCAAGAAAAGGAAGGAGCTGAGCCACTACACCGCCTCTTTTGCGTACACGCCGGCAGGTCAGGAAGAGGAGCGTTCCTTGAAGCGCTTCTTTAATCCTTTTATAATTGCTTTTGTGACTTCATTGCGAGGCTGTTATTTATCACAAGGGTGTTAGCGAAGAAAAATTCATCATTTTGTTTCTCCGCCGCTCTAACAGTATCTGTTGGAGCCGCGCGACCCACCGAAACAAACAAAGCGAAAGGGGTAAATATTGAGAAAACAGTGGGAGGGAGAGATTATAGTGCAACGGCCAGAAAACAAACCTGCTCCTTATCTTGGGAGAATATGAAAGAATACGGGCGGAATAATATTGCCAGGTTTTTATGATGACGCCGGCGCAGGAACAATATCGGGATTTGAAATGATGCCGAGCGAATAGAGCAGATCGCCCCCATGATTTAAGTCGGCCCGCCGCAATCCGTGAAATGTCGGAGGGATAAGGAGCGCGTTGAAGGCGAAACCTCAACTTTTAAGGTTTTGGGCGAATTTGGAGACAATTAATAGCTTTCTTACTAAATTGTGCCACATTATAAGGCGCAATATCAACAAACCGGTCTGTTTTCATACATAAGGTGCACCGCGATAGAAGGCGCATTATAAAACATACGGTATATAAAGCCAAACAAAACAGCCAGTTCAGTCCAACTTCATTCCTCACTTTGTTCCTTCAAAAACTTGTGCAGTTCATCTTCTTGCTTCCTCCTTTTCTGTACCATTGATTCATTTTGAATTCTTTGGGAGCTTCTCTATTTCCATCATCTACTGCAAGACCAATAGCCTTGAGTTTGAACTCCGCTAAATAAGCATGTTTCTCAACAGGTGCTATTTTGGGTCCTCATACATACAAATGTACAGTAATGTACTGTCTCAGAAAATTTGAATATTGTGATAAAGTTCTTTATCTTCTGTAATGCAATTACAAAAACAAAAATGTCATACATTCTGGATTCATTACAAATCAACTGAAATATTGCAAGCCTTTTATTATTTTAATATTGCTGATTATGACTTACATCTTAAGAAAACTCAAAAATCCTATCTCAAAATATGAGAATATCATGGAAAAGTAATTATTGTTTTTTTCATTGCGTTACAGAAGATAAAGAACTTTATCACAATATTCTAATTTTCTGAGACAGTCCTGTATTATGTAGAGGTACAGTACGTACCGCTATTACAAAAAGCGGCGAGGTAAGCGTACTATGTACCGTTCTCTGATTGGTTAATCGTTGCCGGCGACAGCAGACACCTGAAGTTAGCGTGAGTTTCGAACAACGTTGTATTCCAGCACTTCATAATTTGTTATCCAACTCGTATTCAACCAAGGATCCGCTTTAATTCAACGTCCCAGGCGGGAACGGTCCGACAATCAATCAAGCGGAGCGGCTTGGTCGCTCACCAAAGTCGCACTCAAACATTTTGACAGATTTTTGAGCGCAGAGCTTCACATAAATAACAATAACCCGTTCCACCGCTGACACTGTACCGGCCCCTCTAATGCACTACCTTGCACTGCTTTGCACAACCAACCAGGATCACCCTGATCTCACTTTTATTTTTCACTCATTTAATACCTGTTACATGTTGTCTGTTTAGCACCGTCAACCAAAGCAAATTCCCTAATACAGCGATCCCTCGCTATGACGCGGTTTACTTTTCACGGTTTCGCTACTTCACGGATTTGCATTGTGCATTGTGTTCTGCATTCTGATTGGCTAAAAAGTCACTCCGCTTCTTCTCTACCTGTGCGTCAATAACGTTGCAGTTTAATATGTACACGTACGTAAAACGGCTTGCCAAATTTACATGATGTACATGCAAATTCTCTCGCAATTTCGAGTTTCTCTAAAACCCATAATGTTGACAAAACGCTCTGGACCGACAAAAGCACTTTGCAGGGCCCAAAAGGCAGCAGAAGATGCTATCTATCGCAGATAAAGTTAAACTTCTGGACATGCTAAGGGAAGGTAAAAGCTATGCGGCTGTAGGTCGGCATTACGGAATTAATTTATCTGTTCGTTCCATAAAGAGGGAAGAAAAAAACAAAAGGACGACAGCAGCAATGTATAATAGAATATTTAATTTTATAATAATTAAAAAAAAAAAATAAAGGTTTCTACTTCACGGATTTTGCCCATCACGGGTTCTTTTTTGGAACGTAACCCCCGCGAAAAACAAGGATATACTGATAAAATCGGTTGGAGGTCAGTAAGCACAACAAGAATTCACACACCGACTTCTAAGGCGCATGGAGGATGTTTGAGAAAATGTAAGGATTTTAAATGCGCCTTATATGGGGGAAAAACACAGTGATTTCAAGTAAAACAGAGCTTTGTTGTCTTTTCTGTTTGAAAAATGGGCTTTTCTTGGAATAACACAAGCTCGGTTGAACATGAAAGTGTAAGACTCTGCTCTTTCTCCGCTGTGCAGTTGGCTTCCCCCACGGAGAAGCGCCAGGACTCAATGGAAGGTAATGATATCTAATATCGAGGCATCGGACCGATATTTGGTTCGCTGAGCTGACAGTCGTTGATGCCGCACCGCGTCCCGAGCTAATGGCGGCGTGCGTCTCCGCAGGCCCGGCGTGCTCGGTGCCAACATGGGCAACTACCCGTGGCTGGCGGACTCCTGGCCCACCACCAACCTGGTCCACAGCGGTAAAGAGGCCATCAACTGCTGCACCACCAGTCACGACACAGCTGAGAGATACTACAACGGTAGGGCCTCCGAAAAGAAAAACACACACTAAAAACCAAGTAATAGCATCAAGGAAAGGCTGCTGGGAGTTATCGAATCAGCTCAAAAAGCAAGATAGTTGTTGATTGATTTTGGGAACAGTCATACTTTGACGTGGGAGCGTCAGTGGTCCCATTACCGAGCCAAACGCGCAAATTAGCTTGGACGTCAGGTGAAATATCCCCATTAAAATGAATTGAAACATTTTAACCCTTTCCACCCTTTTGTTGTGTGTTTTTCAATGAGAAAAATGGACTTCAGAAATAACAAAAATTAGCAAGTATCCATCTTCTGGCGCTAATCCTACATGCTTTTTCCGCATTTGTTGTCGGAGGTCCCCTTGTCGGAATTGAACCAGGGTCCTTCGTGTCGTGGACCGAAGCCACCGCGTCACCGTGCCGCCCGGCTAAAATCATAATAATGCATAATAAAAATCTGGCTCTATTAAGTTTATCTTGAAGATCAGACGAGGATGCGGTTTTAATTTAACTGACTGGCTACACACTTCATGCTAAATGTAACATGCACGCTTAGCAACACAGAATGGCTACACTTCATTTGAAGAAGGAGTGAACGCCGCTTCTCTTTTTAAAACCGTCAAACCGTCTTTGAACGAATCTTCCGTCGCTTCGTCCGTCGCCGCACCAAATCCTCGTAAATCCTCCGTCACCGGATCTCTCACATGGACCTCACCTCATTTTTTTCGACGGTTTTTCCAACATCCCTCTCTCAGATCTCGCCTCGTATCATAAAGCAAAACATCCACCAGGCGACGGCTCGTATCTCGGAAATATCTCGGTCAAATCGATGCACTCGTGAGTGGAGGTTCCACTCTTTCGCTTTATTTGGATTGAAAAGAACGTGACAGATTTGAAATGTGAGAAATGAAACACCCCTTTGATGTGGTAGATGGTCTCCTCTCATGGAGAGCTTTCATCACCTCGCGGTTTCAAAGCACTTTCCACCAGATTGCATTCACCCATTCACACACACACACACACACACACACATACGCACAAACACACCCGCGGCTGCGGAGATGCCATGCAAGGAAGGCGCTTACCTGCTCGGGGAGCAACTTGGAGGTTCAGTTTCTTGCCCAAGAACACTTTGGCATGCAGACAGGAGGAGTTGGGTATCAAACCACCTGCTAATGAGAACCTCCTAATGAAAAGATAATTAGAAAACGATTTTTAAGTCGAAGTAATCTGAGAGTAGTCTGAGAGTCATGCTCGCGTCCCCGTTGCCGTGCAGAAGCTGGAATCTCCAACTACCTGAACCAGACGGAGAAATACAGCATGGGCGGCTCCACCGAGGGGCCGATCTACAGCACCATCGACGCCACCAGCGAGGACCTCCACAGCTTCACCTACGCCCAGCACGCCTCCACAACGCCCTACGCTTCCACCTCCATCATGCCCTTCAGCGGCCAGAGCCAGAGCCAGGGGCCGGCCCACGGCGGCGAGCAGCAGGACGACGGGCACTGGATCACTCAGCCGGGGCCGTCCGGCGCTCAGTACGCCCAGCCGGACCGCTGCAACGGTTAGCATCCGGGCTTCGGTCGCTGAAAATGCTCAATTTCGGGACGCGATTTTAAAAATCCCGGGCGTTCCGGGTGTTTGTTTCGCAGGTAAGCCGAAGCAGAAGGCGATGGGTAAGGCGGTCAAGACCCCGTCCTTGACCTGGATGGAGGCGCTGCCGCCGCCTCCCCCCGCCGGAGAGCTGGAACGCTGCGAGCAGGACGAGCAGCCCCCGGAGCAGGAGGACATGGACATCGGGTGAGTCACGGCGTCGTTCGGACGTAACCGCCGCGACAGATATCGAACCGAACGCGTCCGACCGGAACAACTCAATTAGCCCGGCCATGCTCAATTTCCTTAGTGATGTACAACACAATTAGCCGCGTTCCTCCTTATCAGTCGCTCGGTAGCACCTCCGAGCTAATTCCCGTAGCGGCCGATCTCACCCGAGACGACATAAGTGGAGCCTGGAAGTGCAGCGTAAATCTTTCAGACATCTCATATCTGGTGAGAAAACATGACAACGGATACCGCCCCGTCTTTGCAGCTCAGACGAGGAGTGGTGCCCACCCCTGCCGGAGAGGACCTACCTGATGGAGGGCTGCGAGGACGGGAGGAACACCGCCTCCTCCCCGGCCACCTCCTACAGCCACCAGTCCACCGCTACGCTCACCCCGTCCCCCCACGAGGAGACGCGAGCGTCCCACGAGCAGCCCCGCCTCAACCAGCTGGACAACCAGCAGCCGTCACGGTAGGAGCGGAGATCCCGGAACGGATCTCGATTATTGATACGTAGAATCGTGAGGGCGAGGCCGTTGCTGAATAAAATCGCAAGTTCTGCAGCTCAACTAAACAAGCTCCAGGATCTATTCATGACTTTTTTTTTTTTTTTTTTTTTTTGGGTTGGCGGGGGGGGGGTGGCTGGTTCACATTGAGATATTTCAGACCGTGGATGTTGTTGTTCAACTCCAGTTAAATGTTATGAGTCAGAACATCTCAGCAACACAAATCCCAAAGGTTCCACGCGCCGCATTTTCTCTGTTCTCAAGGTGTTGGCGTGCTTCGTTCAAAGGCGGGATTCACTAAATACGTGCGCGGATCGGAGAGGACTGACCTCACAAACAGAACACGAAGCACAAACACACCGCATTCACACCCGGTGACCTTGGAGCCGTTTGAGGCTTTGTAAGCGGGTCCATTTGCGGACGAGATTCTGGATGGAAGATTGTTTTCCAGACATATCGTGACGGGAGGTTTTGTGTTCATTCATCATTGAGACATGCAGTTCTATATCTATGAGGCTTGTTTATGTAGTTCCTGAGTATATATGGAGAAAGAGGAAAAAAAAAAAATGTTTGGCCTTGATATGGGAAAAAAATCTCTTCTGCAATCTCAGCGAATGGAAACGTTTGCAACTTGACGCCATTTTAATTCGATTAGTTTATGCATTTAACCTTCCGGCTTTGTGCGCCAAACCTCTTGCTATCCTGTGTTCAAACCCAAGGGTGTTGATCTTTAAGTCGAATACAGAGCTGTCGATGTGGCCGCACTGCAAAATACTATACATATTACATATATAATACATATTTTTACAGATTTCCTTTTAAAATGCAGTTTACTATGCATGCACACGCAGCATATAAGGTAAGATGCTGTTTACGAGGAATCGCTTTTTGGGGGACTTCAGGAATTAATTCACCTGAAAGTACCAAAAAACAATTTGTAAAAATATAAATATATGGTAAAAGATATCTTTGACTGCTGAGCCCAAATAGCTTTAAAGCAGGGGTGTGGAAATCATTTTCACCGAGGGCCACATCGGCATAATAATTCAACTGTAAAAGTATAAATGTAACTACTCCTTAATGTTAAATAAATTTGAATTTATTATTCATTCAAATCCAAAATGTTACATTATGCATTAGCACACAGGCAAAAAAAAAAAGTTGACTAGTTGCGACATAAATCCTTTTACATTGTCAGGTTGAGAAACCCACATTACTCCATCACTCAATGATCAAACTAAGCAAGTGGATAAAGAAAAATGTCATCCTACGCTAGTTATGACATTTGTTCAAAACCTTTTTATCATAATTTAGAGGGGCAGAATAACAGAATGAGGGCGACCAACAATTGTGAGCCGCTAAGAACATGTGTGACAGATGTAGAATTTTAAGAAAACCTTGCAGATTTGCACAAAACTGTAAACACTAAATAAAATTGCTACTTTTAATTCTCTGACAATTTGTTGTTTATCTGGAAGGCTCACTTTAGCACACTTAGCTATGTGTTTTGTATGGAAACGCTGACGTAAATAATACTCTTTAGCGACCGACGCTGCCTCATAACACAAAAGACGTACCGCTTTTTCTCCATGAAGCACAAACATGTGTTGGCCTTCACATCGTTTTTGAAACAGCCTTCCATCTGCATTAACTTTTCTCTTTTTGGACATTTATATTTCTCAATTCCGCTTGTTGAAAATGGCATTGATGTGGAAACACTGCGATCTAATGCTGCGATGCCGTCACTTTGCGGGAAACGTGATCGGCATGAATAGTGGGAAATGTAGTTTTATGGTCAACGCACGTGTTTGATTCATTTTAAGAAATTCAGAACTTTTTAAGATGTTCTTGCACATGTAATGATGTGGCGGGCCACATTTGGCCTGTGAGCCTTAAGTTTAACACATGTGCTTTAAAACATTAAAAAAATCCGTTTGGAGAAAACGCACAGAAAACATTGAAAAATATCGCCGTGAATTTGTAGGTTTTTGGGTGATGCCTTGTTTTTTTTTCCCCTGAAGCAGGATTACGTGATCTGAAAGGAGTAAAACATATGGACTCGCGGGGGATTAAACTGCAGCATTAAAACGTGATTATTTCATATGTTTTATAACTGTTATCCCAAAGTCAGATGTTTAATTATCCGTCAACATAAAAAACCCAGTAGGAGAAGCCGGGGAGGGATAAAAACTCACAAGATTTATGGATTATTCCGGGACTCAAACCTCAGTCCGAGCTGGACGTCTCCGGTGTTGATCTGGTTTCTTCAGTTTCCCCGTTGCCTCTACCTCCCACAGCAGAAGGTTACCCTGCGGTCCGGTGCCAGTTCCCCAGGCGCCGAGCCCGCCGCTCACCCAGTCCAACCCCAACCTCTCGGGCCAGCAGCATCACGCCTCATCGGAGGCTGGAGCGCCGCAGTGCCAGAGCCCCGCCCACCGCTGCCTCCACGGCGAAGACAGCCCGTCCACACCCGGTAAATCACCCGCGCTCACGCGAACGCGCCTCAAACGCACGATCGAGCGCTGATGGAGACGGTGTGTGTGTGTGTGTGTGTGTTTTGTTTTGCAGGGCACGGTCGTCCATCCCAGGCAGACGCGTGCTCCCCCTCCAGCCAGAAACCAAGAGCGAAAAAAAAGGTTTCCAAGAGTTCGGCGTATAGAAGAGAAATACAAGGAGGTGAGCGTGGAGCGCACAGACACACACACACACACACACACACACACACGCGCATACACACAGACGTCTCAACTCAATGTTCACATTGGACTTTTCATCACTCGATAATGGGGTGTTATTTTACATCACAGCGTATTGAATGGAGCTGAATATGCAGCAGCGCTGGATTAATGAAGCTCAATGTCAAAATTCAGAGTATTCAGACAGGAAATCGGGGCTTGTGCGTTTTTTTTTTTTTTTTCTGTGTTGTCAAATGAAACTGTGCTTTTGTGTTTGTTTGAAAGAGCACGTTCAGCTTTTGTGGATTTGATGTATCACCAATTCTTTGTATAAAAAAAAAAAAAAACAAAACAACCCTGTCCTCACGTACCCTAAGTTTTTACTTCCGTTTCCCCGAAAGACTTCTCATCTGCGTCCACACTGGTATACTTGGGAAAAAAAATCTCTGTCTCCACAGGAACGCAATAAGAACGCTGTGCGTTACCTTCCATGCCAGCAGATCCTAAGAGTAAATACAAAAGTTAAACCACTTTGGCAGCATCTGTGAAAACTATTAAGACGATCACTGGTCTGGAGAAAAAGAAAAATGAAGAAGAGGCCTTTTAATTAGTCACATCCAGTTTTACATCCAGAACATCATCTGCTAAATTTGACCTCTACATTTTACTCATCATGGATGGACCCGGAGCAGCGGGGAGCCACTTAGCAGCGCCCGCGGAGCATTTCGGGCGTTCAGTGTCTTACACCACTTCAGTCGGCGAGGAGAGGCTACTTCGGCTAATTTGGTCGCCGTCGATGCCGTTTAAATGTAAACGGAGGAGCCAGGATGGAAACAGTGGCGCTAGCGGTGCAAGCTAAACAGCACGAGAGATGGCCCAAAAAAAAAAAAAAAAAAAGCATGGCCTACCCATTTTCTGTCGCTTTATCCGGCGTGGGGCAGCAACCTCAGCAGAAGTCCAACCTTCCCTCTCCCCAGCTCTTCCAGGAGAATCACGAGGCAACATGGAAACCAAAATGTGGATCTTCAGTAGGAGTGGACCGTGGGGAGTTTCTCCATGGAGAACTGCCGCGGTCGGGGGCTGTTTCAGGTTGTGTGGCTTGTCATGCTAACGCGAGCGTTGTTTTTGCAGAAACTAGGTTGAATGGAGGAGAACGAAGGTACAACTTCTGGGGTCTTGCACCTCACGACTTTCCGATCGTAGACTTAAAACTGAAAATCGGAAGTAAATCTTAAGAGTCGTAGCGGAGTCTTCCTGGAGTCGCAGCGGGCGATTGTTAAGTGTGAGCTGGTCGTCGTGGCGGCGTAGTGGTAGCTCAGTCTCTGGGCTTACGACAATATCAAATGGGTTGATTTTATTCCTAGTCTTTGTGTTATGTCGCCGTAAAGACTGAATCAGCCAATAGATGAGCTCCGATAAAACCGGAAACAGGAAAGCAGGCACTGGAATGATGGGAAAACATTGCGCGATGGGAAAAGAATCGTAGTTTTCTCCGAGTCTCAATGTTTACATTGTTAGTCTCTGACTAGGCTGAGACTTAAAACTCTAAAAACTAGTCTTAGAGTATGAGCTGGTGTGAGATGATTGTTTTACACAGTTTTTTTTTTTTTTAAAACCTCAGGTGTAAGCCCAGCAGGGGTTCAAATGTTAATAGATGTAGCTAAAATATAGCTTCTCGACAAGAAGTAACCGTGACCCCGATGACCGGGAACCTTCACAGACACGATATTTATCTCTGTTTATCCTGTTGTGTGAGAGAAACCAGGCTAAAACCATTATCTGAAAACCGACCCTCGCCCCGCGCTTGCACGTCATGCCTGTCAAAAATCCTCTGGTTGGCTGGAATAATTGGAAAGTATGATCATGTGAATTTGCAACGTGCACAAACACGCAACCCTTTAAGCAAATTAGAGACCGCGCACACAAATCGCACAACGAGAACGCCGGTTAGAGGAGGGACGGGTGAAGCCAGGAAATGTGTTAAATTGAAAATATCCCTGTTTTCTGCGGGAAAACAAACACTGTAATTAGTCTCGTGGGCGTTCTCAATTATGCACTGGAAAACAAGACAACACTAACAAACGGCCTCCTTGCTTTTTTAAACCATATAAATCTATTAGGTAACAGAAGTAGGACACTCGAATTATCAAAAAGAAAACCCCCGCTTCCTTGTGAGTGCACTCTGAGACGCCGTGCCAATCTGTTTGCAGATTTGCCGCCGCCTCCGGAGCCCCCGCCCGAGGACGGCCGGTTGCAGGGCTCGCACAGGAGCGCTGAGGCCGGCGGCGTGGCGAACGGCGTGATTTCCTCGCTGGAGAGGAGCGAATACTGCGGCAGCCACCAGCGCAAAGGCTCAGGACAAAGACACGTCGACTGTAAGACGCGGCCTCTCTGCAAAAAAAAAAAAAAACCCGTTTTATGTCACATGTTTTGTTTTCGCTCTCCCGCCACCGAGTTTTGGTTCCTTATCGTCACGTGTTTCATGTTGAGTATTCATAGAGTCGATTGTTTTCTCTTCTAGATGATCCGTTAGCGCGGTTAAAAACAGTGGCTGGGAGCGTTTGGAAAATGGCTCGTGGCGAAAGAGTTTAAATGCTAAAGAAAAGGGGTTTTTAAAAGCCTGTCTGCAGGCCCCGCCGCCGGCAAAGTCAAACAAGCCGGTGGCGTTGAAGGTTCTCTTTTAATCGCGAGTTCCCGTCGTCGCTCAGTTTTTGTGTCACATTCAGCGGATCTTTTAAGTCGTCGCTTAAAATTGTTTCGACATTTTCGGTCCTTCCAAAATAGTTACGATCAAATATTCCGATATTTTAGAGCGACGGTTTCGCAAACATCCGAGTTCCAGGTGAAAATATTCAGTTAGTTGTTCAAAACCAGAATGGATTCAAGTATTTGAAATCAGTTCCGGGTCGTGATGGAGAATAATCGCTGTTTTCAGTCGAATGCCGGCGCTTTGTTGAGAATGATGGGCTCGGATTCAGGCCCGTTCTATCCAAAGTCCTTTTCTGTCTGGCTCCCTTCCAGTTTGAAAGCTCACTGTCTGCCCAGAACGATCCTTCATCATTCAACCTTAGCTTTTATATCCGCTTAACACGCCATGGCGCCTCCTCTCCGCCCCGCAGCCCCACAAAGCGAGGACATGATGCTGTACGGCAGCAGCAAAACTGGTTACCTCCCCAAGAGCCAGGTGTCCAGTAACTGCTCCACCACCGGAAGCTCCTCGTCTCGAGGCTCCACGGGCTCCCGGGGCCTCAACGCCGCCCGCAAACACAACGAGGTGAGCCGCGCAAATGATTTGTGTCACGGAAGCAAAGTGTGGTACGAAACAAATGTTGTCTTTTTTCACCCGGAGATCGACTTGATAATAAATGCATTTGTATTTGGAGGAGCACGGCAGCCATGTGTTTAAGCCAGTGGTTCTTAGCCTGGGTTCGATCGAACCCCAGGGGTTCGGTGAGTCGGTCTCAGGGGTTCGGCGGAGGTCAAGACACACATTGGTGATGACATCACTGGCCGCAGGTGATCACGCTACATAGCTCGGCCTATCCGTGCTGCGGGGATTTTGGCGCGCTCAGTTGTAGTAACTTGTGACTGTCGTGATGGTACGTCATGTGATTTCTTTCTTAATATTTTAATCCCTTCATACTAATTATGTCGGGCAAAAAAAGAAAGCGGTCGGAAGAATACGTACAATACGGATTCACATGTATGACGGAACGCGATTGGAATCGATGTCCTAACTGCATGATTTGGAATGACAAGATGAGCAATTCTAGTCCGGCACCGGCAAAACTAAGGGAAGGCTTCCTTCAGCTGCATGGAGATGGGAACTACAAGAACATAGCGCTTGCTGAATTCAAGGTGAAGGGAGCCAGATTCCATGAAAAGGCTACTCTGCCTGTTCTTTGTACCCATCAACGAAACGATCCTCGATCCAATAAAGAAGGGTTCGGTGAATGCGCATGTAAAACAGGTGGGGTTCAGTACCTCCAACAAGGTTAAGAACCACTGGTCTAACCACTTTTTGATATGACCTCCTAAATGCTAAACGCATGCGCTCACAAGCGTACGCACTCTTGAGCTCCCAGGCTCATTCATATCAACCATTAGCATCTTCTTGCATTTTGCCTTAACAGTAAGAAACAATGTTAAGTGTGTGTGTGCCCGCTGCCCCTTGTCTGGTGTGCACTTGTGAGAGAACACTTAGCAGTGTGAGCGCTCCGCTAAATGCATCCCCCGCGGGCTCCCTCGTGACCCGCCGCTCTTCTTTTACGGCGGAACAAGCCGTTCCGGCCGACTGGAGGGCCGTGCGGGATTTCATGGTTTTGGAGCAACATTTGAAAAACGTTGTTTTGACACAACAGGACCGCAGGTGTGCGGAATTGCAGCCGGGCTGAATCAATTACAAATCGATAATCAGCGACTTCTGACAGAAAGGCATGTTTTGCTCAATATGGTCCAATTCTATAGTACGCTGAACTGCTTCACTGTCCTGCATTTTTTCCAATGTTCATTTATCTGCAAAATAACCTTCTTTTTGCTCCGATAGGTTGTTTTAGGACTCCACGATGAAATGCATGGATATTTAATAAATGCAACCCAGTGTGGCGCTTTTCAGAGCTCGCTTCCTTTGACATCCCCGCTGCACGATTTATGGGATTCATTTTTTTTCTTTTTTTAAACTGAGTGCCTCAAAATGACTTTCTAATCACATTCGTCCTACCTGGCTGTGCACGTTAGCGCACGCTGAAGATGTGTCTCCATGGTACGGGAGATTGCAATTGAATATGATGATAAAACAAGATTTTAAAGTCATTCATAATCACTTAAAAACCGTCAAAGGAATGTAATTACCGTACATTAATTTTGTGGGTGAGCAAAAAAACAAAAAAAAGAAATTAACGGGAAATTAAAAAAGATGTCGGTAGAATGAGTCAACACAAAGTTCGTGTAAAGCAATTAAAATTACCCCTTAATTATCTATTTAATCCTTTTTTAAATGTACAATTCAAAGGATTTTTTACCGGTTTGGTTTTAAATAATGGTTCCCGTTCGAGGTTCAAGTTTAAGATGTTTTGATGCACATCCCAGGCGACAGTCACACACAGCTAAACTTCAAAAAAGCTATTTAAGTGTAGATAATGTGGAGATTTGGGGAAGGAAAATATATCAGTTGGACAGTTACAGCAGAGCGAAACACCTCCCCGTGAATCTTTGTGATCTCCTTGGCACGAAAGTGGCGCGTAACGCAGAATACCGACCAATAAAAGCACTCCCAGCATCCTGGGAAACAGTTTCCTCCTCGTTTCTGAGGGGGGAATCCTGCTCCGCCGCTCTGGACTCCATAGCAACACCGGCAAGCCATCAGTGTGTGACTTTGCCGAAGCGTTCATCCATCGCAAACACAGATTTATGAGCGGAGGAAAGCGGAGCAGCTTTGATGTTTCTTTTAGCGCCGCCGCTGTTAAGTTTAATGCGGTAACCCGAGGTGTCGCTGTAAAGCTGCCGGTGTGTGTCGGAGAGGAAGGATGGCCCTTCGCGGTTCGGCCCTCGTTGACCCCAGGCCCGTCTGACACACACACACACACACACACACACACACACACTTCTCGGGTCGAGGCTTACCCCCTTACGCTTCTCGCGCCTTGCTGAGAACATGAAAGCAAAGGCTCCTTGTAATAAAGCCGGCGGTGTTTCCACAGGAAGTCTGGATTGGGTCCCCCCTCGTCTTTCCGCCGTGTTACGGCCTTCTGTCTTTTGACCTCTGACCCCAGTTTCGCGGTGGGGTTTCATGTCTTCGAGCACGTTGCTTCTCCTGTGATAACAGGGACAAAAAAAAGAGCTTTAACACCACAGCTGAATGGCGCGCTGTACAAGATCGATTTGTCAACGCGTCAGTCACAAAGTCCGCGGAGACCGATTGATCGGGTAAAAGTTTATGTACGAGGCTTGAGAAGATTCGCCGCGCTTGCTAACAATAACATCTTTGTCGTTTGAAAAAGCAAAACCTCGGCCGTCCCTGAAAAGCTGAAACACCTGAAAACCAAATATCCAGTCACAGATAATCAGACTGGAAATGACAGAGAAACAAAAGCATTCTGGAAAATCATTTAAAAAAAACAAAAAAAAAGAGTCTGGCACTTCCTCTTAAGGGTTCTTTCATGTGGAAAACATTTCCATCTGAATCTGCCCAGGCAAAAATATTTTGAATAATGTGATAAAGGGATGAATGTTTCCTGAAGAGGAAAGCAGCTGATCATTTTAGCTGTCATATTTGGTGGGTTGTTCGCTCACCGCTGGAGAAAGCTATGGAAATAAAAGAAGAAAACTTAATTGATGTGATAATTTGAACAAGAATTAGCTGGAACAGGGATCAATAGATGCAGACATTGATTCCTTTTGCCAAAAATGAAAAGTGCTGAAACAAACATTGTGAATAATGTGGGGGGAAAATATGAACACGCACATTATCAAACTAAAGTAGTGGGAACGTTTGCTTCTTTCAAACGTTTTGCGAGCGAGATGTGTATCAAATCGGGTTAAAAACCGCAACGTTTTTGCTCTTAAAGTCAGAAATCAAGCCTTGTCCCGAGGCTTTCACGGTGGCCGAATGCCGCACGTTTCCGCAACATAACACAAATTGCATTGACTTGTCTCTTTGCAGGACATGAGATAAGACCATTGGTAACTGCTAGCGAAACCTCTGATGCCTCCATCCTCCGCCATCCTTCCACTGTGGACACATCCAGCTACATGAGAGGAAAAGACTTCCATATCCTTGTGTCTCTGCTGCGCAAGAAAGAAAAGACAAAAAAAAAAAAAAAGGAACAACGGACTCTACATCCTGCTTTTTGATATTATTATGACTATTTATGAGCTATGGAGTTCACCCTCTCCTCGGATTTGTAAATACCTGTGTCTGTACTGTTCTTTTGTGGGCTCTGGATACAGGGAAAGAGACGTATATTGTATTTATGAGAATCAAAAGGAAAAGAAAAAAAAAACACATGTAAAAAAAAAAAAAGGCTGTTATAAAAAAAAAAAAAAAAAAAGCTCATGTCTTCTTGAATGTGCCAACTTTTTTTTTTTTTTCTGTCAAAATGTATAGTATTCTTTTTGCGGGAAAGCATTAACTACTGTTGCACTCTTGTTGTAATAGCCAAACAACAGAAAATACGAAGCACAAAGTGTGTTTGAGAGGAGCGGTGGGGGGGAAGAAGCCAAATCGTGTAGGTTGTCGCTCCTGGAAGGCCTGGCGAAGACCCTGCACCCAACGTCGTCCGCTAAGAATGTCATACTTTTCTATGTTTTCTTTGGGTTCGTCCGCAGACACATGTTCCACTGCGCCGACACAAACACACACACACACACACACACACACACACACATGGACCCATGCAGGCTTTCTGAAAGTTTGATTGTAAACCCCCGCCGCCCCCATCCTCCTCCTCCTCCTCTCCATGTTCAGCTGAGGGGAAAGATCTGCCGCGTTTGTGAGTTCAAAATTTGCATATACTCCTTCAGAAACAAAAAGAAAAAGAAAAAAAAAAAAAAACATGTCTGTGGACTGACTTTTTGTACTCTTGTTGTTTTGTAAATGTACAATAAATAACATTTGCTGACTCACGCATTGGATGTTTTTCTTTGGAGGGCCACGTGGGGTGTCCTGTTCAGACCAGCGTTGCTAGAAAAGCGTGACCTGCATAATTCAGTAGAAACCAGGCCTAATATTTACCTGGGAAAAACAAAAATATGTTACAGGAAATATATCAAGTGCCTACAAAGTACAGTTAGACAACCAGATCTGCATGGCAAGAAATGAAATAAGGAACACGCTGAAATCACCAAGCCCATCCCTCAACAATAGGATTATTAATATCCCAATACATGTACAAAATCATTTTAAGACTGAATGAGGTTTATTATTAATTCTTTTTACACAGACTACCTAGTTATTGTTGGTGCATTTAATCACATTAATTCAATTCAAGCTTGCAGCAAAAGCTGCCATTTCGAGCATTCACATTTGACACGTTGACGATTACATTTATTTTAACCACACTACAACTTGTTGTAAAATTGCTCTTAGGGTATTTAAAAAATACTCAATGTGTATTAAAAGCAGCCAAATGTTCATCTCCTGCCCAATTTAATGAAAAGTTTCCAGGTCGGGGGCCCAATCTGGCAACGCTAGTTGAGACTTGTAGACTCAGGTGTTTTATCTTATAATTAAGCAATCATTAAGAAAATTCTCTCAACCCCAGCTGGTCCAGCATGCCCTGTGTTCGCTGCGTAAATGTTTAAACCGATGTAAGGTGATACGTTTGGATTTTTCGATTGAAATAATGCCATTTATCGACGCAATGTTTGAGAGGCAACATTCGCAAAGTAGCTAACTTTAGCCATTTGGCTACACAGTTTGATGTAGCTCGCTTGTTGCGCTGCCGGCTAGCTCTCCTCCAGCGAGACGTTTAGGAAAGTCCGTCACCGGTCCAGGGAAATTCCGGTTGGAAATTGCGACAGTTAATCTGTGGGTGTTTTGAGGGAAGCTGCCACGACGGGTTCTGAGGACACTTCTTGGACTAAGTGGCCGTTAACGCCCCGTGTAGCATGCAAAGCTACACACCAGGACCGGACGTCTGCTTTTCGACTAGCCGCTACAGAGACAAATGTATGTATATATGTGTGTGTGTGTGTGTGTGTGTGTGTGTGTGTGTGTGTAAGAGACAGGGAGTATTTACAAGTGTTTTTAAAATCTCAATAATGATCATGCTGGTAAGCCCTGTAAAATGTGCAAATTTAGCATGCTAAGCTAAACGGGCTCCACACGCAGTTATATTTCGATTAGCCGCTAGGGGGCAGAAAAATAGACTAGCATAAAAACAGAACAAATAATATATACTGTGTATATACATATGATTACGAGAGTTCACATTTATTTACTTTTAGATGCCACTTTACTTTTAGATGGGGGGGGGGGGTCAACTTGTTGTAGCAGTATATGTACATTTATCTATCTATATACACACACATAATGAGACAATACTATATATATATATTGGGTGGACAACTTATGGACCTACTTATAAAATATGTTCTTACGAACTGATGAACATATAATAGTAATGTTGTCCAAGTTTGCATAGAATGCAGGACAGTTAATAAGATGATCAGAAATTATTTTGAAACACTCAGGACATCTGGCTAACTCACTGGAAGTGCTTTTTAAATGCAAATAAAAATCTAAAATCAAGATATGTCGACCGCCATTTAAGAGCATTAAATGCAAGAAACCCCAGTTGACATCAGTGAGTGCTCCCTTGTAAAAATTTTTGAAATAAACATTTTCCTTTTCGTCTCCTGCATTTACTGTGTGTGTGTGTGTGTGTGTGTTTAAACACAAACGTTTAAAAACTCCTGAACCAAAGCTAATTCTTCCAGCATGTACTGTATATTTCTCTTCAACTCCCTAGCCACTTTCCAGCCAGACCAAAATAAATAGTTGGGGGGGAAAAAAAAAAAAAAAGTCTTATTGCAGTTCTAGTTTTGTTTGCTTCTTCCTTCAAGCCTATTCTTCCTGCTCCCGGGGTGCGGAGTGCCTGGGTGAGTGCTGCATGCGTGGAGGAGCATGAAATTGCCAAGCTCAAGCTCTCCAGTATGAGAGCGCAGCACACACTCCCTCCCGCTGTCCACCTGAGACAACATACATCACCCTGTTCAACACATTCTCGCCGCATCTTGGCAAACACACACACACACACACACACGCGCGCAGGCTCGGACTCATTCACAGCCACACGCGCTTTCTCTCGGACACACACAACTAGCCCGAAGTGTGTTTGTTCTGTCAGTGGTCTGTGATCAGTTGAACATGAGAAGAAGCTCCAGTCTCCTGCGGAGAAGCTGTTGGGGGTGTTAAAAGGCTTTGCGTCGTGTTATCAGTGTTTTGAATTAATGCCGATTTATGTGTAATCTCTTTCACGGGCTGATCAAGACCGGATAATTGTTCAGATATTCCATGCAATATTAGGTTCATTATAGTTTTCCCTTCATCAGAATTTGCCTGTTCTTGCCTCAGTATCATGATCGTCCCAGTTTCTCACTGTAAATCTTCATCCTTTTTCAGAAATTCTGGGGGTGACGCTGGTACCCGATCAGTATGATCCTGCCGGCAGGCTGATAACAGCGTGCAGCACGACTCACCAATGAATCTTATCCATGGTATGTGACGGCGTCAAGGAGCTGATAGAATCAGAGCTTGTTGAGAAACCCGAAAAAAAAAAAGAAAGAAACGATATTTCCTCCTGAGCCAGTCAGGTGATTTCTTAGGAAAAAAAACAGTCATGAGACACATGAATGTAGCTAGGACAGGAAACAGATTATTTCCATTATGTTTTACCGGTAATTGTGTGGTTAATAAATGGATTTGTGTGAAATATGATGCGTTCGCAAACTGGAATTCTGGTGTGTATTGTAGTTTAATGGTTTTTCAGTAGTTCATTATGTATGACAATAGACCAGTTGTCTCACACAGTGTGTGTCATGTTTACGATCCCATGATCACGTTTAATGAGGCTCAAGTGGTTTTCAGAACGAATGAGGATAAATAATAAATTAGTCAATCAAATCGTATTTGTGTGGACATATTTCACTCAATTCAAATGTAGCAGAAGACACTTAATACAGTGGAACAATAACACATCGTGATTATAACCCTCAGCACTATTATAACGCTCACACACATACATTCCAGCAGGAACACACAAACACAGTAATGACCATGATTAAAACATGAACTGAGGAAACTCAATTGCAAATGAGAAAACACCAGAGGAGGGATAAGAATAATCAAAGCCCCTGACGTTCACACACAAATAAAGCAGCAAATGATAAAAGTAAATGGAAGGTTTAGCGTGCAGGAGGAGAGTAAAATGTTACAAAAAAGGAGTTTTTGCATAACGGTAATGAGAATAAACGGCGGAAGGGAAAGCTACATCACAGCAGTATCGTAATAAATGTCAGAACAAGTGAAAAGCTACAAGAAATGAATTGATAGAAAATAAAAGCAGGCAGCTGAAGGTAAAACCCGGGCTAAATGTGCGACTTCTTAGTTTTCTTTTGATCCTATCACAATAATCCAATCTCTTATCGCGGAAAAGCAGGTGATCCGAAGAGGCAACATCTGACCGTCTCTGTGGATATCTGGCGTCAATCTGCATTCTTATCATATTTATTTCAACCATACACACCGTCATCAAACAGCTGCAGCAGGTTCTCTGTGTCTGCGTCAGAATACACAGAAGGGACGGGCAATTTCATAGTAACACCAAAGAGCGGGAGCTGTAGAGCCCTGCTCAGCCATCCCTCCCTCGGGCGGAGGGATCACTCCAGTCAGGAGGAAACTGACAGTGTTTATGTTTCTCCACAGTCTCACATTTTTATCTATTCTACGGCTTTTTTTGTGGTCTCAATTTTTATTTGTACTTTTTTTTTTCTTTTCTTTTGCTGCATATGCAGCACCGGTGTTTTCCTTTTGCATTTTTTTTTAAATCCCTGTTTACTGTTTCAATCTTAAAATCCTTATTTGTCTGGAAATGCTGTCTTGGATTTCTTCTAAATGTGATTCAAATGAAAAATTAATTGTATAAGTAAGAGAATTAAAAGAACAAAAAAAAAAAAAAAAGCTCAGACTTAACATATCCTCTTTGTGTCCTGATACATCCATCCAAATTAGTAGGAAAGACTTGTTTATATTTTTGTTTTGTAACTTTTTGCTAACAGTCCTGGGTCAATGTTTGACTAGCCGTAATAAATGGACATTTGTCTTTTTGGACTTCTCCTTTGTGGACCTTCAACCCCGGTGTTTGACGAGACTGCTCCAGATATTAGTCTTTAATATTCCCCATGTGCTTCCATGCTAATTTGCCCCATTAATCCCACTGACAGCTGTGGATATGACCACGCAGGGGGATGAGAGAGATGAAACTGGCTAGTGAAAGGTTTTCCTCCAAGGTAGCGGTTGTATCATTTTTTAGAATGCAACTTTTCTAATTCTAAGCCTTTTTCAGTTTCAAGCTGTTTCGTATCCTTTCAGCAAAAGAAAATGAATTTGTTTACAATGACCGTCCTCAGTCACCGATGGAAACGTGAAGACCTGACGCACCGATATTTCTACCGAGGTTCAACTGCATTAGTAAACCTGTGTGTGTGTGTACACTGACCTCTGTCTTGATAGCGAGTTCCTGGAAAAGCAATTTCCCAATTTTCTTTTTTTCTTTTCACCCGCGGAAGGGTTTTCACATTTTTAAAACGAATTATCAAACTCTTGGGTCAGAACGAACCTCCTCCGATGCCGCGTGTGGAAAGTATTTGACTCAGGATAAAGTAATGAAGACGCTCCAGTTTGCAAGCAGAGATATCCATCATGATGCGATAATGAATATTTAAAATCGAAGGAAAATGAAAAAGTAATGTGAAGTCGAAATGATTTTCGTTTTACTTTTGAGCAATAAAATAATATTTCAGCGGGAGGGAATATGAGCGAAAGACGTGGTGTGTCCGATTCTGCACGACTGAAATCCCTGTTGTGACAAGTCCACTGGATTCAACTGGAAATGTGTATTTTTTTTTCTTTTGTCAACACAAGCCGTGGCTGGAATCCAGGCTATCTGAGGAAACGAGTATTCACTACTCAGTCTGGTTGAACTGCTCCTATCTGCTATTTTTTTCTTCACAAGCTCTGTACTTTTTTTTTTTTTTTTTTTTTTTTTCAATATCCTGCAGGCCCACTGACCCCTGAACTTATGGTCGACGTGTCTCCGTTTCCCCGAGACAGGAAGGTCCCTGGCCGAACCCCCTCGGTTCCCCGGAGATCATGTGGAAGTGTCTTTCGGCAAATCGCTTATGAGGTGTGAACAGACTCACCGAATTGCACACAGTTACCCGTCGGCACACACTCGCCGTTGCTGAAGTGCACGTGTAAACATGCAATATGAACGCAATATCGATTCTAAACCCGAAATTTTGATAGAAACATGTACAATGCTTGCAGGCTGGAGATATAAGATGTAAATGATTGCTGCACGTATGACTTTTAATACACATCGTCGCCGATGTCAGGTGTTCGTATTCGAGCTTTAAGCTTTAGGATATTCGCACACCTCGGGTTTTCGCGGCTGATACGGTCTTTGTCCCGCTCGCTGCATTTCCTGTCACGCAGAGGTTTTCGGCCACATGTAGGGTTCTTCGGAGACGGGGGAATCTGCGCGTTTGTAATCTCCACATGAAGGATAATGTAACGCGATGCAAACGCCGCCCCGGATGTAATTTCACCCACGCGGCAGATAGACTCCAGCTGCACTTTAATCCAAAATTGCATCTTTGCAAAACAAATGTAAGACGGAATTTTAATCAGTAGACTCGCCTTTCGGAGACAAAATCAAAGGGGCCGCTATCGAAACAGTAAATGAACTGATGCGGCAGATAAGATGAACCTCGGACGAATGTCTTCTGATCACCTCGCATATGAGTTGTTTGGTCGTCTATCACATTAAAAGAAAACGTGTCCGAGAAATAATGATTCAGTTGAAGGGAAATAAAACTTTCATCTTCTTTGACCAAGAGGAAGAAACGGACGCTTTTAAAGAGCTTGCAATCATTTTCTTTCCCATTTACAGTCTCCTGCTGGTAAATCCCAAATGATCACATCAACGTGGCCCCCGATTGGCCGTGATCCCGGCCCAGGTCTCCGAATAACACAGAGGTTTTACTCCTCATCGCAATCATCTTGACACCGATCTTGAGAAAAATAGAAAAACGCTCTGCGAAATGAGTGGGTAAAAGGCAAACGGCCGCGCGCTCGGCTTTCCCCGCCCACGCTGAGCCTGGATTTGGCCAAAAACGGCCATGAAAGATTTAGTAATATGAATAGGATGTAGACAGCATCGGCTGTGAGAACGAGAGATGTTCGGTTTGCGGCGCGAGAGATGTAATCACAATTAAGCTCCTTTTAATACCTTACTGTGGTTAAAATACGCGTTAAAACCCACAGCCAGACATCCAGGCAGATCGATAGCATCGATCTCCGGGAATAAAGAGGTTCCATGGAGGTGTTTGCTGGAGTGGAGCAAATGTTTGAACAATTTAAACAAACACCGCTAACATCGCATGCCAGTGACCATTTGTTCGTTTCTATCAAACTGATAGGTGTAGAGGAATTGTGGCACGTGCGCGCTCGTGTCATTAAGCAGATCAAAGTGTCTGCCAGCTACAGAGGCAGTTCATTAATATGAATGCAGTCCATTTAAAGTCTGATCCTTCGACCCTGCTAAATTAAAACAGAGGAAATTACAGTCGACTCTGGTAATATTTCACAGGAAGTGAAGGACACTTAGACAAGCCAACCTCTTGTTTCGTATCAGATGTGTGAACTTTCGGTGTCTCGGACGGCTTCATTTCCATGTGTGACAGAAAGTTTTCTGGCACAATGAATGCTGTGTTTCCGTGTCTTTTCTTGCTCCATTGATCATGTAATGATCCGTCTTGGAGCCTCCGTTAGAAATTTATGGGGCAGCTTAAAACTGTGTGTCAGTAGAGCTTTGATGAGCGGAAACGTCGCATATCATTTGGTATTTTGGCTTAATCCATATTTTCTTTTAAAGCTGAGGCACAAACTTTGTTAGAATTCAAAGCTACATTTGGGATAGCAGGTAGCATAATCTGTAGAAATCATCATGAATTGGGATAAACGCTGGCCTTAAAGTTTTGTTTTTCAAATATTATGTTGGAAGATAATCTTTTGGGTTTTCTGAAAATTTATGTCGAAAAAAGGATCAAAATCGAATCATTTGAAAAACAGTGATTTGTTTAAAAGATGTTTTTTTTTTGTTTTTTTTTTCCCACAGTTGTGAATAAAGACACATCAAATGAAAGTGGTCCCAAACGCAGTCTTTGAGGCACGCCGGTACCGCGAGTGGTCGGTTCATAAAAGACACGGAGAAATATTTGACTGAACCCACAAGCGAAAACAAATCCAAAGCGAAACTACGAACCAGAAAATCCAACAAATGTATCCAACAAAGTGAGCGCCAAGATTCTGAATATGAAAGAACACGAGGAACGGGGCAACAGTCTGAGAGGAGAGGAACACCTGAGACAGTTCATGGAGGAGCAGCAGGAAAATCAAAAAGCATGACGGCTTGAAAGAGACACTGGAAGTCAAAATACACCCGAGGACAAAACTTTCAAAATAAAACAGGAAACATTAAAGTCTAATATTGAAGCTGACAGACCGAAACTAAAACAAGTTGGATTGGGAAGTCTATCTCATGGCTGCGAGCTGGGGAGAAAGTCCTGTTGTTTTTGAGAAGAAGTCAGAAATCATTCGTAATCTTTGACAAATGCCCCGAGCGAAAACCTTTTTTCTGCAATTAAACCCTGTTATTAAAGGGAAAAGATGTCTGTGAAGGTTCCCAGTCTTCCGGATCATGATGAAATTCATATCGAAATCTTCTCGTCGTGGCAGCAGGACTTGAATTTCTTCACTTGAAGACGTTTCACGCCTCATCCCGGAGGCTGCCTCAGTCCTAATGACCTGTGTGGAGTTTCCAAATGTAACTGCCAGGGTTCTAGGTTATGGTGACTTGCTATGCAAATTGAGGAGTCGATCGGCAGAAACCGGGGTCGAAGGGGATTGTCATGCTAATGGGGGTGTCATTCGGGGACAAAGGAGCAACTTTTGTGGGATTACCTGGACCGGAATGTGAAAAGGTAAAGCTAGACAAAGGAGTGAACACCGTTGGATCGCAAGTTACCGGGGGCTGCTTCTGGTTCTGGTGGTGAATCTTTCCCGGTTGCCTGGTTGGTGTAGAAGGTCCCGGTCCGTGTGCGCAAATCCGTCTCGGTATCGATCCCAGTATGGCGTTGCACGTTTGTGAAAGGTTGTGTCTGAGGCCCCCCTCCTCTCAGAAATGCTTTTCTCTGTTTTGACAAAGATGGCTTCTTGCAGATGGCACATTGCAGTCTTCAAATGAATGGCCCCTGTTTTTCAGGTGTAAGTGGACCGCTGTCTGCCGCGTTGGGCCGTCCGTTTTTTGCAGAGCTTGTTTGGTCTCTCCGGTGCAGACGCCATCGCGATCCTCAGCACACACACCACATGCTCCATCTTATACCCGGGTGTTCTGTCTTTGGGGTGCACCGGTTTTTGTCTCAGGGTGTTGTGGGGTTTGAAATGTATCGATAAGACACGGTGTTTGTCGAACATCCTTTGGAGTTTCTCCGAAACGCCGGCAACACACGGTGTGATGGTGCTCTTTTGCTTGTTGTTGTCTTCCTCCTGCTCTCTGTTCCTGCATCTTGTGGTTTCTGATTTGGCGAAGGCCCAGTGAGGGCAGCCACAGGGTCTCGGCGCTTTCCTGACGTGTTATACCTCGGTCTCGCCGCCTTCGGCGGTTGATGTTTTTCTGTCACGACAGCGAGAAGATTTAGCTGCAGCTGGAGTCTTTTCTTTTTCTAAAGTGACAGAAGGCAACGGGTCATTTTGTGACTTGTCATTCCTTAATGACAAGTTACGGTTTCACAAATTAAAATATTAAATTGCTTTGCTCCCGGAAGGACCCGCAATTCCACATTTGAAACTATTCTTGAACAACTGTGACGAAAGATAAAGCCGAACTCTCAGAAAGTTGTAATCAACGGAACTTCGCCGGCTTATTTTGGGACTTTCTGTCCCGATCTGGCCTTTCAACGATCCTCCCACCAGACTGCTTTTAGAATCGGAACAACAAACAAGAGCACAAGATGTCAGATTAGAAGATTGGAAGATTTACATTGCTGACCTTCTATGGTTTGACCCGACACCCCTTACCCTTTCCGGCGTCCCTCAATCCCTCCATTCTGTGCTCTCTCCCCGAGCTATAAATCACTGACTCATTCATTAGGCCGGTGACGGGGCCAAAACGCCCATCGGGGGATGGAGGGGGAGGCCGCCGGCTCGAGAGGGGAGGAGAGACATAGAAAGGGAAGGATGGATGGAAGTGGATGGCATCATTTAAACCCTGGTCCCTCTTTTCAAAACGCAACACACCAATTTCCATGTTAATTCGCCCCCTGACAGAGGAGATGGATGGTCCTGGCTTTTTGGCTGATGTGAAGCAAACACAGACACTAGAATAGAGCCGTTTCAGAGGCAGCGAGGGTCAGGTGAAGAAGGTAAATGATAATGTGGCTTCTGAACATGGCTATAAATCCATCAGAGTTTGGGTTGCGTCCCTTTTTTTTTTTTTTTTATATATATATTTGCAGAAAATGCAAGAAAAAGAATTGCAACTGGTCACTCTCGTCGCTCGCTGGCCGCAGTCCAGTCTCACAGCACACAGGAGGAGGTGTGAAATATTGTGCGACGGACACAGCGGCGGTGAAACACAACACACATGCGGCTGCTATTGATTTCCATTTAGGTGAAAGATTAGCACCTTAGCATTTAGCTCGGCTATGTGTCAGCGGGCACGAGTAACCGATACAAACAAAGCAAAATTCTATCAACGACAGGGAAAGTAAAAACAAAATGTCGGAAAACGCGACATTTTACCGCACAAATCGCCATCTCGCGCATTATCGTTTCTTTCGGAAATAACTATAGCGTTATGAAATAGTTCCGGAGACTCAAGACAGCATGAAAGCCAACCATATTTAATATTACAGAATGCACAAGAAACATTTTATTATGTGAAAAGTTTTATTGGACATTTTGTTGTGCCCTTTACCACACCTGCAGTAAATTACTGAAAACAAGTAATAAATGTGCTGTGAATATTACGTCCAGACCTTTCAAAAATAAACCCTGTCCCCTTATCTATCCCTCCTCAGGTTATATTCTTCTTGTGTTCTCATATTGTCTTTGCCTTCGTTCCCCTGTTGAGTCCTATTATTTTTTACGGCTGAAGAACTGACCTCATTCCCCCGCAGATCAATAAAGCCCCATCCCATAAATGCTGATGCCAATATAAAGTAATTGGATCAAAATAAATGCCTGGGTGTTTTGGACTGTGGCAACTTGTGGATTTAAACAAAATCTTGCAAATCTGCGAAACGGTTTAACAGTCAAGTATATATTTTGAGCGGTCACGGAAAAAATAAAAAAATAGGGGTTGTAGTTTGTCCAGGGTCATGTGTGCTGATGTTGGACTGAAAGATACACAATATAACCAGCTAATAATACTAACCTATATTTTATGTCCGGTCTTGGAGTAGTAATTATCCATTGAGTAAAAAAACATACAACCGGATGGACATGCTATAAATTTGTATGTTCCGCTTGGATGTGTGTGTCAATGTGCATCCGTGTGTGTGTGTGTGTGTGTGTGTGGCCAGTATGGTTTCAGGCCATGTCTAACGTGGGTCGTTGGTTTCCTGACATACTATCCAAAGCTGGTATTTTGGACTAAACTTAAAATCTGTGATGCACATATCCTGGAGGTGGCGTGCGCGCGTGCGCGCGTGCGTGCGTGTGTGTGTGTGTGTGTTAACCAGTCAGACGAGCACAGTAGTGCTTGATTCATTAGCGTGTGAGGCTCTGCTGTGTATATGTGTGTGTGGTCTGCTGAAGTGAGGAGCTGTAGGCTTCGTGTACAAACATATGGCTTTTGTGAAGGAGACAGATGAAGGATAATCCCTGTGGCAGTCCAGTACCAACACATGCAAATACACACACACACACACACATATAATCCAGGACTTGCTGTGGTGCATATTTATTGTAAATGTGACATGATGTGAGTGCAGGAGACAAGCTCTGAGGCTTGGTTTTAGCCCACTTTGACTTCTTCTCTAATTGCAGGTCTGCAAGCCTTTAAAAATAGCCACCAATCAAGTAGGGTGGATAACTCGTGCCAGAACTGAAAGCTGCTTAATTACTCAATGTTTTATTTTCTTAAACACAAAAGGAGGAAAAAAAAAAATGACCCCTCGTATGTTTTGTTTGTTTTAACAACCTCAGGTCTGGTTTTGAAACACAAAGAGAGGATGATCCTGCAAAGCCACGCCGCGTTGTAATCAACGAGACAGAAGACGGGGATTATTCAGCCGAAGCTGTTTGTGCGGAAAACTCGACGTGGCCACATTTCGCCCGGTGACAGCTCTACTCAGCAGGTCTCCGGCTACGCGCAGCTGGAAATTAGCTGTCGGCCTTGTGAAATGCGCGTCCAGGAATGCGCGAGCATCCGAGGGAACCCACGCTCACACTGTTTATGTGATACAGATTTCATGAGGTTTTTTTCTCCCTCGATACGCAAACCAGGTGGCGGAAATATCGGGGCCAAGGCCGCGCGGTCTGGAAGTACCTGAGACATGGCGAGAATTCTTGAAAATTGAACATCGAGCGATCTATTGAGAAACAGTCAATGACAGAATTATTGCCGCTGCCGCTTGAGGCGTTGCAGATTACTTTCTGCACATTTGCTTCCAGCAGTTTCTGCAGATAGAATTTGTAACTATTTATTAAATTATGGGTTTAATTGTGTAGCAGTTTCTTTGCAGTTATATGAAACCTACTCGCCGAAACAAGCGTTATCGTTTATCGGCCGGGTGGCTGCGAGTTTCAGCTAAAACGCTTTTGTCGAATCGGACTCGGCTCTTTCACGCGGAAGAAATCCACCAGTCGCGAGAAAACATTGTGAAAAAATGTTTTTAATGATATTTCCTCAAAGTTTTTGTTTCGTAGTCACACCTCTTTTTCAGTCGAACGCCCGGTAATATCCGGAAAGCTTCCAATCTGACCGATTCATCGTTTTTCTCTTGTGTTTTTCAATGGATCAGGATCATGTGACCTTTACCGACCGTTCAGGTGATCCAACCACTATGGAATCCTCTGCGGATGAAACGATACGGCAGCGACCCTCGAACCCCGAGGTAAGTCGTGTTGTTTCATGGCTCGAAAAGGACGTTTTAGGATCTGACGTCAGAGGAATGCACTCTTCAAAGAATCCACGACCACCAGACATCGTCAGGTTCTCAAGAGCAAACGGCAGTTCCACGTACACCCAAAAGCCCCTCTCTGACTGACTATACAAATATAGATAAGGGTTTGACCGATGCTCTTTTCAGTTTGTAATTAGCGGCTATTTGGAGGTTTATCTGCATTGTTGGCTGCGCTCGCTCAAGACAAACTAATGAGCGCTAAATATCACCCTCCTCTCCTGAAGGGCCGGAGGTCAGCCGAGAGAGCCGGGCCGCTGTGGGAAAGTCCGATGGGAAGATACTTCGCTTTCTTTCCTCGCATGATAGCTGATGACATTTGCAGACCGCGTCGGGCTGAAAGGTTCGGCGGGCAGGTCCAAAAAAAAAAAAACAGATGTGGGACACGTCGCCGACGCTGAGAGGCCGTCTAAATTTTTGATGTCCACCCCCATTTAAAAATACAAACCTTTTGCCGGTTTGAAGTCGCATTCCGCTCCGCGCAGAGCACCATATTTCTGTCTTTGTATGAAGTACTTTTAAATGGAGTTGCTCCAGATGCAGTGTTTTATTATCTCCGACTCCGAACGTGGCCATTTGACGCTATAACTCTTCCGTGGATTCACCTGCCCAGGGACTGTCGATAAAATATTACTATCTGCTGTGGGACGGTAAATGTCCACTGTCCCTTTTAAACAAATAAATAGATTCTGCGCCGTGTCTGCGCTCCCCAATCTTCCGTATCTGCCTTTCATTTTCTTTGCAGCCGCTTCAATCATATTCGGCCCAAATCTACATAACTCGTCACTTTGTGGCGGCTCTCCATTTTCCCCGTTGAGCTGAACGATGAGTTGTTCCTCTTCCAGCGTCAGTATCAGAAATGCTTCCAACACTGGCTAAAAATACAGAATCAGCGTCTGATACTTCATAATTCAATAGCGCCGCAGCGGGGCTCGGATATTTCAAAGTATTTTTTTTTTTTCCCCCACTTTTGATGAGTGTGTGGCAGAAAACAACATTACAGACCACAAGAGCTTTTCCGTTAAATTGTTTTTTTTTTTGTTTTTTTTTTTTTTTGTTACTATCCATTTTATAAAAGTAATTTCATCCTCAGTCAGAGAGTCTGACGCAAATATGAGGGTCTTTATTTCACAGTACAGCAAGGACACATCCCAAAATGTCACGTCCTTGCATAGTGGCATAAACAATACTTGTAATATAATTTGAAAAAAATAAAACTTTAAAAGTGTAATGAAGAGTTCCTACTGTCATTAGTGAAAGTACGAACAGTACATTTATATAAAAATAGGACTAAGCTCTTCCAACTCTACACTAGAAATATAAACTCCTCAGTTAGTTGAATAAAGGGGTCTTTTCATAATTGAATTTCAGAAGATAATTAAATGTGGAACAACATTTAAAAATACAGAAAAAAACAAATTTTCCACTGTCACATCCTTTTAAAATCATTAACACGAACTAAGAATGAAAAGGAACGGTTTTCAAAACGATAATAGAAGTGAACAAGACTTGTCGGAAAGTTGAATGCGTCTTCTGGGAAAACGGTTTCGAAGGCGTTTAAGGATCTTTAAATAGCGTCGGGGCGATTCAGCCTGTACAAAATGTCTACGCTACGCTGTATTTGGTATGACCTCAGCTCAAATCGCACCCTGCCAGAAAAAAACACAGGACAATAAACAAAACATCTGCTGAGGGGAAATCTGCAGAACTGCGTTTCCTCTGCCTAATGACTGCCTTCTCGCTGTCTCTCTGCTGTCTTTGTGTCTTTCTGGCCTTTTCAAAACGACGGGTGAGAACGTCCCGAGGGAAGTTTCCCCATTATGCTCTTCTCTAATGAGAGGAGAGGATACGTGGATCCGGGAAACGACTGGAGAAACTCGACGGAGGTCATTTGAAGGATGCAACACGGCAGCGGGACGGCCCAGAGGTAACCGAGCGGAGGCGACCCAATTATATATCCAAACTGGAACTTTATCTTGTGCATTATTCAGAGTCAGAAGTGAAAGCAGATCCCGTCCTCTACTTTTTCTGGCAGTTCGGATTTCTCGGCGAAGCGTCTGAAGTTGGTCTCGTTTCCCCCTCCCACCCCCCCGGCGCCGTCTCTACGCGTCGAAGGGTTTGGGGCTCCGGCCCGGGTATCGGCCTCGGTACTGGGCCTCCGTCCCTCCGACCCAGGACGTGTTCCAGTCCCACGACGACACGGGCTCCACGTCCCCGAAGAGGTCGGCGTCCGCCCGGCGCGACGGGTACAGAGCGCTGAGAGGTGAGGCTGGCGGCGAGAAGTCTGAACACAGGAGAGGGCGACAGGTTGACATTTTCAGTACAGACTGAAGGGGGATTATGGAGCTCAAACCTGTTTGTGCCTTTGGAGAAGGAACCAGAATAATTTCACCGAGGCTGCCGAGCACCTCTCACTCTCTGGGGGAAAACACTTTTAGACTTTACTTCTTTGAAGCAGCTGTCTGTCAGCGAAAATAAAAAAAAACAAAAAAAAAACAAAAAAAAACTATTCTAATATGTCGCAGGCGCCACAACAAACATTGCCACATCAGATCATCCACACTCTGGATTCTTAAATGCACCGGCACATTTAAAAAGACTTGAGAAAATGTAGCTGTCCAAGGAAATACTCATTTATTCTGAGCTGGAGGGTTGACGCCGGTTCAGAGCTGTCAGGCTCGGCTAATTGATGCGAGAATGTGAATATTGCACTGTGTTCCACATCCCTCCTGTCATTAGCTCTGCCTGTAGTCCTCGCTCAGGTCACCCGAAGTACACTGCAAGTTCCCTTTATTAAGTATTGCAAAAGTATACTTTCCAAATATACAGTACGCATAAAGCGGAAGAAGGCGCGCAATTACTTATGTACTTCTTGGGGTTCTTCTAGCCCACTTTTACTGTATAAAACCATCAACTTAAGTGTACCTTATATGGACATTTGGAATTTTTACATGTGCAATTAGTTTTTATTTTGTATTGCAGCAAAACTGCAGACAAGAATCGTCACAGTACATTGATATTAACGTAACGTAATTTACGGACTATTGAGCGCACCTGAATATAAGCCGCACCGCCTAAAAACAAATTAAAGATGTGCACATATATAGGCCGTGCTTGTCTATAAGCTGCAGGTGTCCACATTTTAATATGAGATATTTATCCACAAACATTTTTTCTTTTATTTTTAATTGAACGCTTAACATCCACAAATAGTTACTGGAAATGTTGTTTTTTTTTTTCCCCCCAAACAGCGCCCGTAACACAGCTGATGAAAAAGATGAATAAGAAATAAGAAAAGGAAAAGTCCGTCCATTTTCTACTCCCGTTTTGTCCTCCTCCAAACGATGGCTATCTTCTTCTTCCTCCTGCGCGCTAAAAACCATTAAATTCGTCTTTTTCGGGGTCGGGATTGAACGGCCTCGGAATTTCACGGTAACATCATTGGTCAGATGCGATGAGGCCCGTAAAAATCCATAAATTAGCCGCATTATCGTTGAAGCTGCAGCGGTCAAAGCGCGTGAAATAAGTAGCGGCTTATAGCTTTATAACAGTATTCTAAATACTTACAGGTCACTGGACACGCTAGTGGCCAAAACAACAGATCATCATTTATACCTTTACTTAAAGTCGTAAAATAATAAGCAAAGGATGCAGTTTTTTAGATTCCTTTCTCCTTTTTTTCATGTGCATCCGTAAAAGAAAAACGCACGATAAGACATTAAGAAGATACACAACGGGCTTTGCACATTGGCTCATTTTCGCCTTTGCAATTACTGCAAGTTTTCTTAATTTTTACTGATTTCAAATCAGGCGGTACAAAAAAAAAAAAAAAACAATGGGAGGAATAGAAAGTCTGTTTTTGCTACCTGTATTTATTGTCTTTTTGTTTTGCTGCATAGTTTTCTCTCCAAAAGTTTTACTGCAACTTACAAGCGTCTGAAAATATCAGATATCAGCCTCCTTGACTCACTAATAATTGTTATCAGCCCGGAGTAAACCTTGTGATTAAGGGGTTCAAGGACACTCCACGTCTGTGGAGGAGCAGCAGATTGAATCACAAGACCCACTGATTCAATCTTCTGATAGCCGATTGCATCTGTATCTACACCTCGTCGATGGGAGTGGGACAAAATATCAATATGTTATCTATACGCTGTCTGGAACAAAATATTGATATTTTAATTAAAACAGCTGGTGTTATAAACCGATTCTTGCGCTCCCATTTTGGCAAGTTGTGCACCCAAAATGTCTGCCTGAGAAGGGACCGAGCCGAGGTTGTCGAACGTACGGCCCGCGGGCCGGTGCCGGCCCACCCGGGGGTCCAATCCGGCCCGCGGAATAAATCTAGAATTTGAAAAAATACCCAAAAATGATGAACTGTATTTTGAAATAGAAATGAAGTCCCTCTGTTGTCAGCTAGGGGTGCATTGTTTTAGTCAGTGTTGCAACACGATGTGACTCAGAACTTACAGCAGATGGCAGCAATACGGCTTCCGGGTCCGTAAATAGCATTTTTACTTATTGTTAGAAACGCACCTGCTTTTCTGCGGCCGCGACACCCTCATCGGCAAGATGTCAAAAAAAGAGAGAAGTAGACATCGAGTGTAGAGTGTTCCAAGAAAAATAGGCCACTTCTTATTTGTTTGTTGTGGTTAATAAGAAACATGCATGCTTGGTGTGGATGTAGCAAGTTTTAGTGCCGCTATGAGACGCACCGTGGAGAAAAATAGAGTAAACACTCGTTGATTGCGGGCGTTTCGGTCTCTAAAATCACCAAAATCCACAAAGTAGTCAGCTTTATTTGTTACAATCATTCTAGAATACAATACCGTACGCTGGAATAAAGCCAAAGATCAAAACCGGTTTTCAGTCCCAAGCATTTTAAAAAAATTAAAAATATAAACGTTTTCTTACAAATAACTATGAGAGCTTTTAGAAATGCTGTACGGCTAAATAATAATTTGACTAGTCAATTCAATACGAGGTTGGACACATTGTGACTCACGCGTATTTCACTGTTCCTCTCAATTTGCCTCTTCCTCCTGACTCCGCTTCGCTGTCGCGTCTTTTTCTACTGAAGGCTGCGGTGCAGGAGTCTTTTTCGTC
The DNA here is from genome assembly GCF_037954325.1 of Fistularia commersonii. Lineage (NCBI taxonomy): Eukaryota > Metazoa > Chordata > Actinopteri > Syngnathiformes > Fistulariidae > Fistularia > Fistularia commersonii. Next base: position 15,883,598 of record NC_141298.1, on the reverse strand, counting down.
GAGCTTTTTAGCTTTTGTGCGGATAACGTTGGTATCCAGCATAATATTCTTTTTCCCGCTGTCACGAATCCCCAAAGCCAAAGCAGACGCCATCCTTACAACGGTCTTGTTGCGAACAATCTAAACCCTTTTTGCATCCTCGTTCAAACTTATCGCCGTCATTTCCCTACTTTATGTAACGAACCGAAGATTTGTTTATTCCGTAATGGCGCCCTACAGCCGCGTAGCTTCTACCTTCATTCAGCATGTCCAGGAGTTTAACTTTTTTTGGGGTAGTTAACATCTTAATCTTCCTTTTGGGCACCTTGGACATTGTTGGAGACATTTTGAAACCGTAAATTTGGCAAGCTGTACAGAGTCAAGGCGCCGGAGATTGTTGACACCAGTTTACCGTCCTTTAGCCAATTTGGATGCAGAACACAACACACTGTATTGTAAAAAAGAAAAAAAAAACAGCTGTACTGTTAAAAAAGACTGCACTAAAAATGAATGAATCAACTTAATGAATCTCAGGTTGTTCATCATGCATTGTTTAAAGAAACAGTTCATTACATTGACATATTTGTAGAATTTATAAGGAAAAAATTGGACTGAGCGTTACTTCTAGGTAATTACGCTATGATTTTACAGGTCCGACCTCCTTGACATCGAACAAAAATGAGTTTGAAACCCCTGAACGAAGCCTTTTCACCCCACCAGGCAAATTTTTTGGAAGTGACTGACACAAAAATACGTTTTTCCTTTGTCTGGCACCACTACCTTTATGCACGTAAAGTGCTTTAAAATGCAGTTCATGTGTCTCTGTAAGTCGATCCTGCTGTTGCGCTGAGATCCTCCCACTCCCGAGTCCCAAGGTACTGTTTTAATCATAGCAATATAGATTTGACATTTCTGTTAATCAACCATGTAATTACTACTGATTAATGGCACTTCAGTTTGTTAACAGTTCACCCTCACATCTTTAAAAGTGACTCACAAGAAATTATTAACATACATATATGTATTGAAGCTGGTTTATCACAAAGACACACTTGTGCCTTTTGTTAAGTGCAAGTCCAATATCATTGAATTTTTCGCTCCATTTGCACGAGCGACACAAAGATCTTGGTTTCAAAAATGTCTGCCGACAAGTATCGTCAAAAACAACCGTGGCATTTTCGTTTGCTTGAAGGCGCATCGCAGAGAAAGGTTTTCCAATGGGTGAAATCAATCATTTTGCACATTCTCAAGAAGAAAGTGGTACACGATGGCTGAAATCTTACCTTTACTGAAGAGGCGTTGGATGTTTTATTGATGAGATACAAAAACAACCAAATGGGAATTCCATCCCTGTTTTTTAAGTCTTTGGTGAGACAAAACTAGCATGAGCGTTTGCCAGAAAGGAGGGCCAGCAGAGTTTTGGAAAGGAAAAGGGGGAAATCTAAAGTGACCTGACAAATATGGTGGTGGAAGTGTAAGATGTGGCGGTGCACGTTTGTGTTTTTTGCTGCAGGATTTTAACGACAGGCTCGCGGTGCAGACGGATGATGGACCAGGGAGATCCCTCAAAATGAAGACATGGGATGTTCTTCAATCACCATGTCAGCGCATCTTTTTTTTTTTTTTTTTGCTCTTATTGGATCCAGTAAGTCCACAAACATGCAAAAAACTCGAGGCGGTTGCGTTAAACGCCCGGGTAAGCAAAGGATGCTAGGAAATTCTTATTTGCTGCAGTTTCCAGTCACGTTTGAACCCGAGAAAACGGGCTCCTGGTCGGCGCATCGTTTTTAAATGTCTGCATTTGACTGAATTTTGGCTGCTTTGTGGGAAATCCATGCTGATGGACTGCAGAGGCAAATTACTAGACTTGTGTTTTTGTCCGACACTTATGTACTAAAACAAGATCTTAAAAGCAAAGTATGTTTTACGGAATGCTTTTCCGCATAGTACAACATCCTCAGTACATTTATCTGAAAAGAATGTTTCTCCTCCACAGAGCTTAACGGTGCATCAGTATTGTATGACCACCGAACATTGCAACACACTGAGGCGATTATTTCCTATTGCGTAACTCAACATTCCAGTTTGTTAGACGTGTAACGTTTGAGATATTTTGGTGCTTTTGCACAAAACGAGCCGAAGCGCTGAGTTGGCCTTGACACGGCTGTCATCGAAGAACAAATGCCGCCTCGGATAAACATTTGCTTGTCAGACGGAAATTATGCAGCTTTTGAATCGGGCAGAGACTTTCAATAACTTTGTCCACGATTTGAATATAAGCGAATTATAGCATCAGGTGTAACAACGCCTTACATCCTGAATTTTTGTTGACAGGCCGTATTGTAGCCTTGGATTTCATCATAACCCTCAGATGTATCTCCATTGCTTTTTTTTTTGTCCTGCATAACAAAAGCACTTGGTTACAAGTGATTTTTTTTTTTTTTTTAAAGTAAGAATATTTAAGGGCACATAGGAAGGGAAAAGTAAAATCAATCACCATAATGCAAACAAACAAATATCAGCAAAACAACTCGTAAAACGAAGTTTATGTTTGCCCGGGATGGTTAGAATGACCCGCGTGAAACAATGAAATTGCACCAAACAGGATTCATGGCTTTGTCCTCTGAGAGACATTTGTTGTTGGAAAGTTATTTCTCTCATAAAGCCGGTGCCGCAGGTGGCAGCTGTTCCAGACGCCTCGAAGAGCAAGGGCTCGATATTCTGCGGCAGAGAAGCCGCCTTACAGAAACGGACTTCTATTTTGATTTGACAGTTATTAAAAAAATATGCCGATACCCACTATGCGACTAATGATGAATATCTGGGCAGAATTCCAGGCGTTACCCACAAGTGTTTAATAGCATGTGAGTGAAAAGAAACACACTCATCCCACAGAGGAGCTGGAAGGAGACCATTTCCTGCGTCTCTGCAGCGTCATGGTTAGAGGTTTGTCTGGGAGTCATTTCTTAACTGAGGGCTCCACCTTGTGGGTACGTGAGAGAAGTATGGGATCGGAAGCATCTTCCGGGATCCAAATAAAGCTTATCTGCCGTGATAAGTTGTGACGATGATGGACGGTGACCTGGAGGACTGAGAAGCTTCGCAGGCGTCATACTTTAATTTTTGTTGACGTGTTTTTTAACCTTACGGCGGCACCAGTTGATTCATTATGTATTCCGAATTAAATGTTTATCCTATAGAATAATCTGCGGTGAGGAAACCCAGTAGGTACTTTCTTCAAATGAGAGATTTATTTCTTTAAGCAACTTTGTGTTTCTGCACGTGAAGGGATGGCCAGGAAGGGAGTGACTTTTTTCACTTAAACAATGATGTGGCGAATATAAGGATTTTGGGGGGGGGGGGCTAACAAGCTTCACGCCGCTAAAACATTCATCCTCGTCACATCGGCCCGATGAAATGGCCAGGAAATTCTGAGTCCGTTCAACACCGAAGAAGACAACTGACGGTTTTAATGCGCAGGAGGAAGCCCAAGATAGCGATCGGCTCGCCGGTGCGGCTTATATTGAGGTGCGCCCTATAGTCTGGAAATTAGAGTCAGCATTTTCATGTTTTTGTAATTCATCATCTGACGTCGCTGGTGGTTTAATTCAAATACCGGTGACTGTGAGCACTGTGAGTTTTTTCATTTTTCATCAGGATAATATCCAGGCATTGGGCGCTGCTTCTGCAAAGCTCATTCATGAAGATAGATTCTTACCTGACAGGGAAGCTCCGCTTATGGACTCTGCCGCCGCCGCAGCCAGGATGCGGGCGAAGTTGGTACTGTCATTAGTGTAGCAGCTGTCCACGGAGCTGATGAGGCTGGTACGTGCGCTGGCCAGGTTGCCGTCCATGACCGAACTCCAGGTGTTCCACAGCGAGCCGTCCCACTCGCTGCAGCAGGAGGACGGCGTGCTCTGGAGGCGGGCGTGCCGAAGACCCGCCGATGGAGCCGACAGTTCGGACGCGGTGTCGTCGTCCGCGTGGGAGGCGGCTGGCGGTTTGCAAAGGTATCCCGGGGTGGGGAGGAAAGGGTGGAGCGGCGACGGACGCGGCTCGGGCAGAGCACTGTTGAGACAACGGTTGCAGAGCGACATCTCGTTTCTCCGCGTGAAGTTTCGGTGTCGAATCTTAAATCGGTAACAGCGTCGTCCTACCTGCATCTCTCAGGTTTGGGGCAAAGCTCCAGGTACTGGTTCGCTTCCTCCGCTGTCAGTGTGCCGCCGTGTTCTTCATCCGCCGACATGGTATAAGACGATGTAGACAGGTGGCTGTAAGAGGGGCAGCTGGCGTCGGAGTTCGCAACTTGCGGTTGCACGTGGTAACCGGAAGTGGCGGTCAGGGACGGGAGAGAGCCCAGGTCCACCGTCAGCTTGGTAGAGCGACTGGATCTGATGGGAGATATAAAAGTTGTGGGTTGAGAAACCCCCACGTGTGGATTCAACAACGGGTCAGTTGCAGAATACATTAATAACAATGATGTCTGTGCAATAAACCAGAGGCCCTGCGATGTACGTGCGATCGGGATAGACTCCGGCTCCACCGCGACCCGGGGAGCAGGATAAGCAGTATAGACGATGAATGTTTTATGCTTATCTACTCAAAAATGCCCGCCCGCTCCCTGAGCGTTCCCCGTCAAGCCACTTTGAAATAGGATTCTGAACGGCGAGCGAGACCAAATGCTCAGTGAGTTTTGCAGGGGATGGACTGTTGTCCGAGCAATAGTCCATCCCTTCACCGGAAGGTGACGACCCCTTTGCCATTGTCCGTACGAGACCCCGGAAGGGTTGCATTGGAGCTGACAAAGGCCGTATGCACGTTAAATAATGCAGGGGAAATGGCGACGGAGGCCTGGCGGTTGTCTTCCCTGTTGGGTTCTGACACCCGCGCCCGTTTGTTCCAACCGATCTGAGGATTTGAGTCGGGACCGTTGCTTTTTTTGAAGCATCTTGAATTTACGCTCATATTTTTGTGGAATTTCTCAAAAGGCAAACGTCGCTTCAAGATTCATCGTGCAAAAGCAAGGCTCAGTTCTCTCTTCAAATTTAGCTTCTTTGCTACATAGTCCTCCAGCAGCGCAACTCCGACTACCGTATTTTCGCAACCATAAGGCGCAGCGTACTAAAAGGCGCAGTCTCAGTAATGTGTGCCATTACTGTATTTAACACACACATAAGGCGCACCTGATTATTGGGCCCGGGTTTTATATACAATCCACGCCCACACTTACCCCTTTAATGTTCTCATGGTGTCCTTACAACAACACACACACAAGCATATAAGTGTGTGTATTTAAAAATAGAGCGGGAGCTGAACTGAGTTTGGTATTCACATTTTTTTTCAACAGTAATCGTCGTCAATCGAACCCATCGAAGTCCTCATCCTCTTTTTCTGATTTGAACAGCTGCGCTAAATCTCCATCAAACGTGCCAGGTTCACTTTCTTCACTGTCGGAGTCACTTTCCGAGCCGCGTGGCTCTTCGGAAATGATGCGGGCTTTTGCGAAAGCTCCAACAGCAGTGCCGGCAGACACGTTAGCCCGAGCATCTACAATCCATTAGCAAATTGGGGCGTAACTCGCCCGGCGTTGCCTTCCACTCTTAGCTAAACCGGTCATATATGACTCCCACGCTGCTCGCAGCCTTACTTGAACGGCCGGTTCACACCCATATACAGCAATCATTAATGGATTCATTAATCTTCAATTCTCTCGCGGCTGCTCGATTTCCATGTTTCTCCGGTTAGCTGATGGCATTCAGTTTAAACTGTGCTTCATAAGCGTGTCTCTTTGCCATTTTCAGGGTTGTTAAAACAACCATGTTCTGCATAACGCACATACGCGTTCTTTTATGTACTATCAACTCCCACACTTCCCCCTTTAACGTTCACATGGTGTTCTTTGCTACGTCCGCCTTACAACAACAACAACACACACAGGGCGCACTGCACTATAGGGCGTGCCGCACATTTTCAAGAAAATCTCAGACTTTTATGTGCGCCTTATAGTCGTGAAAATACAATATTCATTTATATCCCCTGCTACCAATCTGAGGTGTGTGTGTGTGTGTGTGTTTGACCCACCCTTCGTCTGAGGAGAGGCTGTGTGTGTCCTCTGCGGGTGCTCGCTGTGTTGGAGGGAGCATGTCCACCAGATGTAAGGATGCAGAGTAGTGCAGCAGGCGAGGACAACCAGTCGTCTTATTACACTCATAAAAACCTGGACGGATACAAGACAGACTATCCAATATATTTTCAGATACGATTACAATTTATTTGGACCGACGGGGTCGCTCTCACTCGCACCTTGCTGACCCGATGGGACGTGACTGAGTCTCTGATTGTAGACACCGGAGGGACAGGTCGTGTTCCTTGTTGACAAAATTGGGACGCTGTTCACCGCATGCAGCTCTAAGGAAAAAAAGAAATAGGTTATATTCAATCCGCTGGAAATATCGCGGGGAAATTCGAAACGTATTTGCCGGGAGGCTTGGATTTATCCGCACATTGTGATTCGATAGTCGCTTCGTAACCCGATACTCAGATATTAAATCTGACCTGAACTCACGCAGATCTACTTAGATTTGTGCCTTTTACTTGAAATGACAGTGATGTTTTTTTTAAGTATTTGACATTTTTTTTCATGATGAAATAGCCATTTTCTAGCCTAAGAAGAAAAAGAAAACAGTAAAAAATATAATGTTATATCTCATATGGAATAACAGCGTGCTATTGGCTGATTGAGCTTGTTGTCCTGTTCCTCATGTTGATTGGTTCATTGAGAGAGAATCAGCTGATATTGTAGGTTGTGTCCACTATACAACGTTTTAAACCTGAATACTGTCCATTTTGTGCTATTTAATTTGTGAAAGCGTTTAATTTTTTTGCGCTGCCGCAACGGGCAAACCTTTTGGCGACAGTCGGGCCCGGGTCACCGCAAGATACGATACATATAAAAAAACGCATTTGTTAATAGTACATATCAAAGTCGTCCGACTTTCGCTTTGAAAATAAAACCAGCTCGGTTCTTAAGGCTCTGCTTGCATTTCATGCACAAACTAGTTTTTCCCTTTTAGCGTCGCGTCACAAAGCCAATTCTGTGCCATTCAGTTCAGGAAACTTCTCAAGTAGCTCCAAAAATGAAATAATCTCCTTCTTGATCTCCCACATTCATCCATTTAATAATTTAATCATTCACATCAGGGAAGAGTTCTGTAGCAATCTTTTGCGGGCCGGATTAAAAATACCAACGTCCAGCATCAACCCAAAAGTCTGGTATAGACGTCGCTCTATACGTTACAATTATCCAAAAGTGTTTAATGTAGTGTTTAAGAATGTGGGAAGAGTAAAACAGTCGCTGGTTTGGTTGGTAACAGTTTGCAGGAGGTTCGTAAAGGGTTGAGGGTTAATACAGTATATCTGTAATTCAATATATTAGTAAATACCATCAAAATCATCAGGTCTCTACTTTGTGTGGAAATTTATTTTTTTTGGGGGGGGGTGTTGTCTTGTAACTCCTGCGAAAAGTGAGGGTCCACTGTAATAGAAATGCGCTAAATTATGTTTACATTCTGAAATTGCAATTTTTGGACAAATAAAACACTTTTGCAGTAAACACTTGACAAAGTTTGTTTATCAAGGGTTGTAAATGTCGATCTCAATGTAGCTTCTGAATTTGGCCGATTTTGTTTCTAAAAGTGTTTTTAAAAAGGCTTTACGAGGCGCTTTTGCAACGATTTGCCACGACTGCAGCTCTATATTGCAAGTTATATTACATTTCCAACTTTTTTTTGATTTTCTACCCCAATCTTCAGCTTTCCTGTCACATCACCACCACCCATACATTGGTGCACATCCTTATGCTGCGCACGTACATCCAGTCCAAGATGATGCATCCCATCATTTTGGGAGTTTCACATATGATTTCCTTATTTTCCTCTTATTGCTTTTGGAAAGAACAAATACCGGCGCCAAATTGAAAACATTCACGCATGAGGCCCCGTGTGCATTTTGTCTCCATTTACATCGGTTTACAGCAAACCGTGGGAAATTGCAATTTTGTACATAAACAAAGAGGGAGAAGTATGAACCCTGTCTAACCTTGCTTGCCGTGATTCTTTTCCCATGATTCTCTCAGCACCCCCATCCTGGGCTGGGGGCGGATGGCTTGTTTCCATGGCAGCGCCTCACGGCCGCTGACGGGCGAAGCCTTTCCGACAGGCTGAGCGAAGATCCGAATTGTCTCGGCTCCTTGTTGTTGAGGAGGACCGTGAGGCATCTTGGAACGGCGAGCGGGACTGTTGAAGGTCTTCAGGCCGCTCCCCATCAGGTCCACGTAAAAGGTGCCGTAGACGCCGCAGCTGTCCGTTACCATGGGAACGACCGAGTCCAAACCGCTGGACTCCTTCTTGGCGGAGACCGGTAAGCCTGATGGGTAAAAACATACTGTTGTTCCTTGTCATATCGACATGGTATTTGATAGCGATGATAAAATAGTTGAAACTGTTCCAGCGTCATAGTTGAATCGAAAATATGCATTTTATTTATGCAGAACAAAAGGAAATAGTTTAATTCTAGAGGCTAAAATGAACGGGCGGCTCTGGAACGCCACGGTAATCGTTTAGATGTTAGAATAGGTAATACATTTCCGCTTCGGCTTGAAATACCCTGCTATATATTATCATTTTATCACACTTTCCAGTTGAGTCCGGAAATAAAACCATCAAATTTCACCTCATTATAACACATTATCCAGTTTGCTTTTGTTCACTTGCTTCCGTCGATGCAAAATGCAGACGTGACGCAGGAAGACGAACGTGCTCTGTCAGAAACAATCTGTCCTTAATGTTAAGCCTGATCAGTAAGACATCTGTGATGTTTGCGATGATGATTGAATTTGCACAGCAAAATGTATATTTATTATTTTCTTTAAACATGGCTGCTTCACCCAGGTGTTCATTCAACCAAAATCGATGCAATAAATATTGTTCGACGTCATCCCAACTCCCTCTGTGGGAACGAAGAGCTCATACAGTGAAAATACTCCCCGTCCTGCCGACTGAGTTTCTTTCTACGCCGGTGTTTTCAAGCGTTTGACTCACTGCTGCTTCTGATCCCGGGATGTTTGTGTCCTTGAGCCCATAAGTCCTGGTACTTCTGGCTGAAAGCGGGCCTCCATCCCCCGGAGATCCACGGAGAGTCTGGAGCGGCCATCCTGTAGATGTCATCGAAAAACATTCAACGTGATAGTTTGGAGCGAGAGTTAAAACATCGAGAGTGAGATTAACGGTTCGCGCTTTGCTCGTTAATGCATCTCCCTCGTCTTCACCTGTGATTTATGATGAGGTCTTCATTGGCGAGCCTGTGCAAACCTTCGAAAACGGAAAGAACATTTTTATTTTGAGCTCTGCATAAGTGGAGGTGTTGTTTTTTTAACAGCAACTTTTAAGTTCCACGCCGCACCTTTGGCTCTTTCTCGTCCGGGTAGAAGCCGAGCCATCCTGCTGTGGCGTTTGAAGAGCCAGACGGCGGCGACGGTCAGCACGCACCACAGGAGGGCGCAAACGGTGCCGATAAACACCGGGTCCTGGAGCAGCGTTAGCAGCAGAGACCGGCTGTGTGTGTGTTTGTCCGGCTCGGACGAGGCGCCGGACTGAGGGTCTGAAATGCAAAGAAACGAACAAGAAGTGCTCATCTTCGCCGAGGTTAGTCACTCATCGCATCTACGGGAGTTCGTCGGCTTACTTATGACGAATCCATGAGGGTCGCTCAATGTTCCCACTCCGGCTCCGTTGACAGCCGCGATGGTAATCCAGTACCGCTTCCCTCGCTGCAGGGCCGAAATAGTCAGATTGCGCTGACCGCTATCTACCGTCCAGTTTTGGAAGAGCTGCTCTTCAGAGTCCACGCACCACACCTGGGCGCACAAGCAGTTTGCATCCCTGAGACGCCTGTACGCAGCGAGGCTTCCGTCGCGTTCGGCAATTTACAAATCGCACAGAAATGCCTTTTTGCGAATGTCGGAATGTTCATTTTCTCTCTAGAAAGTCAAATCGCACCCAGCTGAAGTTGTATCGATCCGGGAACTCAACAAAGAATTCAGTTCGATGGATGATTCAATAACCTTTGTTCACTAAACTCAATACCAAAGCAGTTTAACGAGGCTTTATTTGCTCTTTCTATCACCGCCTCTGCTTCGGAAACCATTTCTATATTTTCACATTGCTCTTTTTTTGCATTCGAAGACAGTGCGACTTATCGGTCGCCCGTTTAAATATATAGCGTAGACGTTTGGAGTAACGCCGCTCAGTGGGAATGCCAGCCATGTGTTGACATCCACGTTTAAGAATAAGAATAAGAATGAAAATAAGAATAAGAACAACTTTATTTGTCCCGAAGGAAATTGTTTAGCGATCTTAACATTGTGTTTACTCCCCTTGTCCTACGGGTCAAAAATGACCCATAAGACAATCTTTGTACCCTAGTGGTGTACAGCCCACATGGAAACATAAACAAAAAAGAAGTATCACCTTTTCTAATTATGGGGTCTCTTTAGGAAAAGTCATAAAATTTCAAGTTGGAAAAAAATAGGTTAAGGTGTTTTTTTTCTACAGCTAAACATGGAAGTGGGTCACTTTTGACCCGCAAGACGACACGAGGGTTAAACAAATTATACACTTGTCCCTTCATGGTTTTGCCACAGGGAATCCACCTCGTCCATCTAAACGTCTGTATTTATGCGCATCAAAATAAAAAAAAATAAAAAAAAAGATGAATACCTGGTAGCCCGATAAGATCCCGTTGTGAGCGTCATGAGGAGGAGGCTCCCAGTTCAGGTGGATGGAGTTATTCTGGTCGTGGCTCACAGTTATTGACACGGCCAGAGGCGAAGCACTCGGCGCTGGGCGGACAAAGTTTCTGTTAAGTTTCTAAACAGGTCGCGATCTGTGATTTTGTAAGTAATTAAACCGAACGCCCTCAAATTCACTCCCGTCTGACCTGTCTCTGGGACTCGGAGCCGCTGGGTGTTGCTCTCCCTCCCGTACAAGCCGCTGCCGTACGGACGAACCTTGAACTCGTAGCGATGCCCCCGCCTTAAGGGCCCCGTTTGCGTCCGGAAGTTCGGCAGCGCCACCTTCCTCGCGGCCCAGTCCGAGCCAGCGGGTAGCAAGGAGCGATAGAGAACCTCGAAACCGTCCAGATAATGAGGTTGAACCAGGAGAGACTGGAGCTGGTCAGTGGGGAAAACACACACACACACACACACACACAAAAAAAAAAAAAAAATGAATGATTTAACGCTTTCCCCGACGCTCTCGCAAACAGTTTTTCCATACCTTCCACTGCACTTGGGACATATTGGACCCCGGAGACACGATGGTGACATTTTCCAGAACCACTCGTAAGGCAGACAGCTCTTTGTGGAGGTCTTTCTGTCCGGTGCCGGCGGCATCTGGAAACACATGGCTTTATTTCGTCTTTCACGCTCTTTACACGCGTCTCATGACACGTGTTACGGCGATCCCTCGCTATAACGCGGTTTTTACTTTTCACGGTTTCGCTACTTCACGGATTTGCATCGTGCATCGTGTTCTGCATTCTGATTGGCTAAAAAGTCACCCCGCTTCTTCTCCACCTGTGCGTCAATAAGTTTAATATGTACACGTCCGTAAAGCAGCTTTCCAAATTTACATGACGTACGTGCGAATTCTCTCGCAATTTCGAGTTTCTCTAAAACCCATAATGTTGACAAAACGCTCTGGACCGACAAAAGGGCCCAAAAGGCAGCGTAAGATGCTTTTGTCAGATAAAGTTAAACTTCTGGACATGCTAAGGGAAGGTAAAAGCTATGCGGCTGTAGGTCGGCATTACGGAATGAATGAATCTTCCGTTCGTTCCATAAAGAAGGAAGAAAAAAACATAAGGACGACAGCAGCAATAAGTTTCGCAGCAGCAATAAGGTGGCGGTGGGCGGAGCTAATCTCCGCAATTTGAAGCCTTCTGTTCACATTGATGATTACAATTATTATTTGACAGTACAGTACAGAAATTATTTGTTGAAAAAAACGTTTCTAAAGTACATTACTTTTATTTGTGAAACAAATGATTGTGCCTGTAAAATGGTTTGTTCTTTCTTTTCAATGTATAAAAGAGTATTTAATTGTATAATAATTGTAAAAACAAAATAAAGGTTTCTACATCACGGATTTTGCCTATAAAGGGAACGTAAAGGGTATACTGTATGCCCGAACTCTGTTGTCTTTTTATCCTTGTTGGTCTCGGCCCATTCTCATCCTGCTAATATTTGTTTATTTTCCTTTTGGCATTGACATTGTCACTCTGTTTAGTTTTGGTTGTTGTCGTTTTTTTCCACATTCTGTTGTCCATTCTTGATGATTTTGTTGTTGTTCTCGCTGCTTTCTATTTATCTGTGGGTGTCTTTTGTTATTTTCTAATTGCCTCTCTACTTATATTTATTGACACTATAACTGTTACGCTGCTGTGACAAAAGATTTTTCCAGATGGGTATCGATAAAGTTTATCTTATCTTAAATTAACTGTTGTTTATTGTAGAAAATACTCTTATTCATGTGCTTGAAAAATCCACTGCAACCTTGCTTATATTTAATTGTTAAAATAACAATGTTGGTGCACACTTTAGGAAACAGTTCACCCAAAGTACAGAAGATTTAGGTCATTAGTTTTTTTTTGGCTCACTGATGTCTTGAAATTCGTCTTCTTCTCCTTTGGGCTTGATATTTATTGGAAAAAAAAACTTCCCCCAGATATAACAATGAACCTTTTCATATGGACCCAAACAAGTTTTGCTTAAAAACAAAATATAGAGCAAGCATAGCTTAATACTGTACGATATATGACTTCATATTGCACACATGCAAAATCACCTTATGCTAATATTGGGGGACAGCATCAGCATAAGGTTGCTATGACTACTGTACACAGTTGAGAGGGCGTTTTTGGGCCCTGTTGTGATTTTCATGCCAAAACACCAGCAGAATATTCTGGGATTTGTAGAATTAGCGATACATGCACTGTAGACTGGTTTTGCAGGCCAAACATTATTACAGTGCGGGCCAGAGTTTGACACCAATGTCTTAAACTAACTAAACTGTTTGCATGTATTCTGTGCTATTTCCATAACGTAAGCATTTGCCACGGATTTCTCCGGGTGTCGAACGCCGGTCGAATTTTAAAAGCGTGCACCGAATCCTTGTAAACCCAGAGCCTCTGCTGATGACATCCACCTGCAAAAAAATCCAATTCTATTTCTTCGGTGTCGGTTTACCTTCTATTTGCAGCTGCGCGCTGGCAGTAACCACGCCTACGTCGTTGACGGCGGTGCACGTGTACGTGTCGGCGTCCTGGGTCGTCACGTAATGGATCTGCAGAGTCTGCTCCGGGTTCACGAGATACCTGGAAATAAGTAAGTCGTTCATTGTACTGTATGTTGTCGTAACGCAAGTGCAGTAGTTTCTCCGGGAAGTACCTGCCGTTGGGGAGTGGCCCCTGATCTCTGCTCCACACAACGGCGGGCGGGGGGTCACCTTTAGCCCGGCAGTGGAAGTGAGCCGACTCCCCCGGTCTCACAGACACATTTTCAGGCTTCTGCACCAACACTGGCTTGGCTACAATAAAAAAAAAAAAAAAAAAGCGCGGTCGGGACTCGGCGCTCGGAAGCGCGTTACGTTATTTGGGAACGCGGAAATAGGAATTTTACCAAGTACGGAGAGCCGGGCCGCCCTGCTCTCTCTCACGCCCTCGGTGTTGCTCGCCACGCACACGTAGGCGCCCGAGTGGTTCTTCGCTGCCGGAGCGACGATGAGCTTCCCGCTCACTTCCTGCAGCACAAACACATATACTGTTCAAAAAAATAAAGGGAACACTTGAACAACACAATGTAACTCCAAGTCAATCACACTTCTGTGAAATCATAGTGCCCACTCAGGAAGCAACACAGATTCATTTTGACTTGTTTTCAGGACATTACATCAAAGTTGGATCAGCCTGGAGTTTGTTTTTACACTTTAATTTTGAGTGTGATTCCTAATCCAGACCTCCATGGGTTAATACATTTGATTTCCATTGATCATTTTTGTGTGATTTTGTTGTCAGCACATTCAACTGTGTAAAGAGCAAAGTATTTCATAAGAATATTTCATTCATTTAGATCTAGGATGTGTTTTTTAAGTGTTCCCTTTATTTTTTTTGAGCAGTGTATATTACAGACAAGAAAAGGAAATACCATAGCAGACATTGTTCAGCGGTGAATGTGGAATTTTAAGGAGTGGTATAAATAATTCAGCTGTTTATGACTCGATGTCACCTTCATCTTGGAAAAGATGCCAGAAGTTATGACGGTCCTGGCCCCGAGTCCCATGTGTAAACTAAGTGTTGTGTGTTTGCCAAGATGTATAAAATATGTTTCCATTGTTTTGTTTTTATCGTTCAAATTCGTCCTTGCTTTCTTAAAAACCTTGGATTACGTAGCACAAGTATTTGTTTGTGCAATTGTTTTCATGTTTAACAGCTTCATCCTCTTTCGTTTGGAGGCCATTGAACTTAATATTTCTTGTGAGAAATTGAAACTCTTATTATTTATTTTGATTTTTACAGTCCTGAAGAAATATGTAATATCAAAATTGAGGTCAGCTTTATTTGCCATTTTCTTTGCACGTACTGGACATACAGAGGAATCGCGAAGACGTTTCTCCCGATCCCAATATTGTGTTTCTACGGTCATATTGTGTTTCTGTGGTCGTTCACAGTCGTAATCGGGGAGATCTTAAGGGATCTGCAGGGAAATCTACAAAAACAAGGATCCCCTTTGTGTCCTCAAGCTTGACTGTAATTTGAAATCTTGCGCTTGATATTCCGGACCATTCTGCATTCTAAAATTACAGCTTAAGGTCACTGCACCGATTGTTATTCTGGACCTCTTAGTTGTGAAATGACACACTTGCTTATTTAATAGTATATAATTGAGTTTGACTGTTATCTGAGCTCTGGTAAATATCACGTAACCCAAACCAATCAAAATCCACCAATTGGCTCAATCTGAGACGAGTTCCACGGCAAGTGAATAAATAAACTTGAAAAAAAATCGATAATATATAAAGTGCGAAGCGCTCCTTTCAAACATCGTAGCATCTAAAATATGTAGATGAAGCAAAACATGATGATCAAGAAAGCGAGGTTGAAAATTACTCGAGCCAAGCTGTGCAGCGGTTCCTTCTGCTGACACACCTGAGGAGGGCGAGGCGTTTTCGGCACCGCTTTTAACAGAATCTACTAATATTTCTAATATTTCTAATATTATCGGTCCTCTTTCAGTCATAGTTTGAGTTGTCTGTGCTATCGGTTGCTTTTTACAAAAGATTGTAAATCTTCTTCTTCTTTCAGCTTTTCCCTTCAGGGGTCGCCACGGCGAGTCAACTGTCTCCATCTAACCCTATTCTCTGTATCCTCCTCTCTCACACCAACTACCTTCATATCCTCTCACTACGTCCATAAATCTTCTCTTTGGTCTTCCTCCAGACCTCTTGCCTGGCAGCTCCAATTCCAGAATCCGTCTACCAATATATTCTCTATCCCTCCTCTGTACATGACCCAACCATCTCAGTCTGGCTTCTCTGACCTTCTCTCCAAAACATCTAACATGTGCTGTTCCTCTGATAGACTCATTCCTGATCCTATCCATCCTGGTCACTCCCAAAGAGAACCTCAACATCTTCATCTCTGCAACCTCTAGTTCTGCCTGCTGTCTTTTGGTCATTGTTACAGTTTCTTGTCCATACATCATCGCTGGTCGCACCACTGTCTTGTACACCTTTCCTTTTATTCTGGCCGATAGTCTTCTATCATATAGCCTCCCTGACATTTTTCTCCATCCATTCCAACCTGCTTGGACCCGTCTCTTCACCTCTTTTCCACACTCTCCGTTGCTCTGGACTGTTGGCCCCAAGTCACTGAAATACTCCGACTTCTTGATCTCCACTCCCTGTAGCTTCACCGTTCCACCAAACTTCCTCTCATTCACACACATATATTCTGTCTTGCTGCGGCTAACTTTCATTCCTCTCCTTTCCAGAGCATACCTCCACCTCTCTCGATTTTCCTCTACCTGTTGTCTGCTCTCACTACAGATCACAATGTCATCCGCAAACATCATGGTCCATGGAGATTCCTGTCTAACCTCATCTGTCAGCCTGTCCATCACCATTGCGAACAAGAAGGGGCTCAGAGCTGATCCCTGATGGAGTCCACCTCCACCTTGAACTTCTCTGTTACCCCTACAGCACACCGTACCAGTGTCTCACAGCTAGCATACATGTCCTGCACCAGTCTAACATACTTCTCTGCCACTCCAGACTTCCTCATACAATACCAGAGCTCTAAATAAATAGCAATAATTCAGTGTATTAATACAATAACTTTGCAACACCTGGACAAGCTGCAAACAGCCAATCAGACTTCCTATATTCCTTATTGAAAGTGATAAACCGGAGCTTGATGCTCTTCAAAGTAGCAAACGTCGAACACCAAAATAGGTATTGTGGATTTGGTTTTAAGAAGAAGAAGAAGGCTCACAGTGTAGTGGGAGTCAGTGCTGTTGATGGGCAGGCCGTCCTTCCTCCATATGACGCTGGGTTCGGGGTGGCCCGCCGGGGGCCCGCAGTTTAAAATAGCCTCGTCCCCCTCCGCCACCTCCACGTCGCTGGGCTGAACGGTGAACTCCTCCTGCAAGACTACCGCAATCATGGAAATGAAAACTATCGTCATTTTAGAACTCAAAATCTAAATTATAATGCACCGGGTTAGTTTCTGCCATTTTTTTTTTTTTTTTGTCGGATTTTTCCGTGGAAATAAAAATGAAATGAAAACGTCCCCCCCCCCCCCCCGACGAGAAGATATTCTATTACAGAAGGGGAGGCGGTGTGTTTCTAATCGGTTTGTAATTTCAGGACCTGCAGCTGCTGCCTGTCAGCGTCCTCACCTAGGACGCGGCGAAAAGCGAGGGTCAGAGGTTAATTGGTGTCACAATCTGACCCCGTCGTCCAAGAAACATAGACACCCCAGTATCTCCCCGCCTCTCCGAACACAAACGTCTCCATCCCCTCCCTCTGTGTGTGTGTGTGTGTGTGTGTGTGTGTGTGTGTGTGTGTGTGTGACCGAGATATCAATTCTGCATTTTGAGATGAGATGCACTTTAATGATCCCATGCTTGGGAAATTGTTTGCCGGCAGCAGCGAGACATACAAGGATATATGAATGAAGTGCTAGAAATAAAAAATACATATAAAAAATATTATCAACTCTGAAGTGTAAAAGTATAAAGCAGGGGTGTCAAACTCAAATACACAGCGGGCCAAAATTCAAAACTGGGACAAAGTCACAGGCCAACATTGATATTTATTGAAAAAAAATCTTCCTCCAGATGGAACAATGAACCTTTTCATATGGACCCAAAATATGGAACAAGCATAACTTAATACTATACAATATGTAACTTAATATTGCACATATGCAAAATCCTGTTTTAGCAGGGTAGTAGCAGGGTGCCTGTATTAGCATAAGGTCGCTATGACTACTGTACACAGAGGAGAGGGCGTTTATGGGTCCTGTTGTGATTTTCGTGCCGAAACACCAGCAGAAAATTCTTGGGATTTGTAGAATTAGCGATACATGCACTGTAGACTATACCGGCGGGCCAGCTCTTATTGTCATTTGGTACGGCTTTGCGGGCCAAATATTATTACAGTGTGGGACAAATTTGGCCCGCGGGCCAGAGTTTGACAAAAAAACTCTATCATATTTCTCAATATACAGGAATAAATAATGCACAAAGTGGGAATGTGACGTAGCGCAGTAACTGATTATTGGGTTAGTGTGTAGGATTATTGCATGAGGTAGGAAAGATTTCCTGTATCTTTTTGTTTGTGACAGTGTGTTGGAGAAGCTGCTCTGCTGTGTATCCAGTGTGAGGTGGAGGTCAGGGTTGTCCATAATGTACAACAGTTTTTAGATTCTACAGTGAAATGAGTTAAATACTGATTTGATCATATAAATTCCCATATTTTAAAAAGTCTGACTTTTCCAAATGGGAATGATTCATGGGATTGGGGTGAAGGGAGGAGTCTCACACACCAGAATTGCATTGGACTGATTGGTGAGCAGGACGGAGGGGATATTTTGGTTTTCATGGTTTGGCTTGTGGCAGTTTTGGTCAGAAGTGCTTGAATTTAACCGAGACTCAACACTAACTCGTTGATGACCGATGTTTGACCTGGTGCGGACGTTCAGTTTCCCCTACAATTATTTATGTTCCGGTCAAACCGCAGCACGATCTGGTCCGACGGTTTCAACACGTCGATGTTCAGTTCAATCTCCCGAATCGCTGCGGATGAACCGAACCACCATGGGGTCGCGGGGCTGGACTTCCGAAGACGACCCAGACATTGCGGCACTTTCAGCTTTCCGACGCTGAATGAGCTCAGCAGCTTTTATCCCTGAACGGCCCGGAGGCTGGCGAGCCAGCAGAACCCACGTAACACGTATATATCGCACCTTATCTATGTTTGCCGATAGCACAAATTTACGTGCTCAAGACTGTTTGAGGAGCAAGCTGATAATATTTCGTCAAAGCCCGACGCTACACACCATTTTGGACTTTTCCGGACAAACACCAGGTCCGTTGCTCAGTAGCAGCTTCGGACACCTGCAACAATGATGAGCTGCTGAAGACCCGTCTTCTGGTTGGCGCCCACTGGTGGATCCGGGTGACCAGAGAAGAGTCTTACCTGCAACTGCACTGGATAAACCGATTGACCGAGATGGCAGGAGGCTGGGAATCCTGTTGGAACTTTCTGCTCCAGGTTTGGGACTTTTTGTTCTCATCATGGCTTCTGTTACTACACTAATATTTGGTGCTTATTTTTGTGCTTGTCGCTTTTTGGTAGACTTTGCTAACTGCCGCTATGATGTGTTTCCTTTTGAAACTTCCCACTGCATGTTGTTTTTCCTGGCTTACATGTTTGCCGCCGGGGATATATACCAACGGTTGTTTGCTGGGTTTCAAGATGACAGTTCTTGCATTTTTTTTTCTTTTTTTGTTCTCCGAATCTAATGGGTGTTCGGTGCGTGTTGCAACCATGTGTCTGCAAAACTGCTGCGATCACACCTTTTGGACTCCGCGGCTGCCATTTGGCTTTAAAGGAGCATCACAGATATTTTGAACACCTTTTATTCTCATTGCTCAAGAGCGTACAGTGACATTTGCATTGCCGTGTTTGTTCTGGTGGCAAATGCATGCGGCAAATCTCATATAAAAAAAAAAAAAAATGAAGTGGGAAGTATACTGATGGCCATATTTACTAAAAAGCAGAGTATTGCACTTTGAGGTAAAAACAATGCAAAACCTACTATTTCCCTTCTGTTATGTTGACCCAAATTAGATTGATTGTAAAGGTGACTGTGCTGAAGAATCACATCTCTGTTGGTCCAAGGTTAGAAACCATTTTTATACCCATTTGTCTGTGATTTAGGGGCGCTATATCTCCTGCCAGAGGGCAGGAGAGAACAGTTTGTGGCCTGGATGTGAGCAGTCATTTATAAAGCTTCTGCTGAGGCACCGTGAACTAGTGATGTTCTCCTGAGATTGCAGAGGGCAGCCAATTGTTTGTTCAGCCTTTCTTATCAACCTCTGCAGAGCCTTTTTTTTTCCCTTATCAGCAACTGAATGGTCACTGTAGCCCATGGAGATGTTGTATGCTCTATATGGTCGACCGGTAAAAGGATCAGCATTTGTCGCCGTTGTCAGGTTTTCCTTGATGCAGATCCTTGAAGATCTGCATCCGTTGGAGACCATCTCCATGCCTGACCAATCACTGGCAACTTTGTTCTAAGAGTTAAGATATTGTCGTTGCTAAATGCTGTCAATTTTAGGGAATTGCATGTATGAGATCCACCCTGGTGGTATCTGCAACTTTGTATCTGCAGTGGGAGGGTGAAGAGCGTACAGGAGGGGGTCTGGCACTCAACCCTGTGGGGAGCCGATGCTAACGGAGATGGCAGAAGAGCAGAAGGAGCCTTTTTCCATTCTGTGGGCGGTTGGTAAGAATCTCTGATTGTGGTGGTGGTCGTCTAGGTTAGACAGTTACCCAACCAGTACGTCTGATGCAACGATATTAAAAGCAGAGCTCGAATCTACAAAGAGCCTCTGGTGGTAGCCTGCCAGGAGCTGTACCAAGGGGGAAGGAAGGCCCCGATGTGATCAGGTCCCGGTCTTTTAAGGCGTTTCATGACAACCGATCATTGGTAAGATGTCTTTAGTTATTTAAGTGCCTGACGGATAGTTTTTTTTTTGGGGCGGATGGTGGTTGCTGTTCCGGCGTTTGACTCTGCGCCGTCAGGAGCGTCATGGCTGGATGACATCTCCGTGGCCACCTCTGAGGAGCACCTGTTGCACTTGCAACTGCTTTTGAGCATCTCCAAGAGCTGATTGCTAATGCTAAATGCTGGCTAATACATCTCATGCTGTGCCTATAGATGGCCGGCACGTAGCTGCTGTTTTGCTTTGTCCAGCTGCAAGCTCAATGATATGGAGTGGAAGTGCAGCATTTTGGCGAGTAGTTCCTGGCCCCTCTGAAATGCCGCGAATCCAGGAGGTTCTTACAAGAAAGCTAAGTTTGCTGCTTTTGTGGACCATAAGGCTGGTTCACATCACAATTTCCTTTTTCTAGAAGTTCTGATCATGGTACGATAGTTTAGCGGTCTTACAGCAGAGAAAGTTCAGAGATACATAACCGCATCCCAGCTAGCCCGTGTCTTACCTGCAATAAATAGTGAGGCGTTCCGGCTCATGGCCGTCCCTGCACGGTTCCTGGCCACGCAGGTGTAGATGCCCTCGTGCGACTGGCCTCGCTTGCCGCCACCCACGCTCAGGAAGAAGAGACTATCCTCCGACAACACCATGGGCTGCCACTGGCTGTCTCCCTTCGTCTTCTCCAAGGGAATGCCGTTCCTCAACCACTCGATGGTCGGCTTGGGGTTGCCCTCGGCCCGGCAGGAGAGTCGGGCGGGGTTGCCGACTTTCACCACCACATCAGAAGGATGGTGGACGACTTTTGGGGGCGTCTCCTCGGCACGAGCTCTGGAGCCTGATAGGGAAACGTGCACAGAGGGGATGGAAAGTGTTGTGCAACTCAAAGTCCTTTCCATCAAATTAGGTTGTCTTAAAGTATCCAATTGATACTCGGTGTTAAATCGCAGGTTACGTTTTGAAGCTTTCTCCACCTTGGGAAGCATACCGTCCGGGTGCAACCACACTTTCTTGGGTTTTAGCAGCCATGCTGATCAAGAGTATCAAATTTTCCTATTTGTCATGCCAGATGGTTTTACATAGAAAGTCCAGGTCATTTTTTTTTTTTTTTTTTTGGAGAAGGAAACAAACATTTGTTCTTTTTAAAAGAAGCCACGCCCCAACAGCTGCTGCTCCTATAAATCTGAAACTCTGGGTTCACTTTGAGTGGAAGCAGTGGGCTTGACAACAAACAAGGGTCAGCCCTTCGAGCAACTAACAATAGCTATTTGCAGCGAGCGGGACAGGAGAGCCATTGTTTTGAACTTCCCATGGAGTTGGATGACCACATTCAAGGAAACAGGGAGGCCGTGATCAGCTTCCTGATAAAAGAGGAAGCTGAGGGGTCCGAGGAACATCAACCCCAACAAAAGCTCATAGGACCTCGCCTATCAACACAATATCCGACACGGAACAAAAGACATTCTTTAGTTGGACTTTTACTCCTGACTTTCTGGCGGCCTAAATAATTTTGAGAACCGTCCTAGTATCGCAGAGATGCCGCGGTTCGGATGCACCTTAACCCCGACGGTCTCTGAAACCTTGGTCTGTGAAAAGGAATTCAAGTAAATACAGGAAGTCCCAATTCCCTTAGTTTCACGTCCTTGGCAACAAGCGTCAAAACAGAATGTAGCCTTGAGGAAGGAGTGGAAAGTCGGAATGGGTGTTTTTATTCTATATCCAAAAAATAAGTAGATCATTTGAAATATCTGACGGTTTTATTTGGAAAAGTCTGGAGGTGTAAAGCCCAACAGTCTCTTATATTTTTAACTAAGCTACTTAAAGAGATAATCCAAAATGTAAGGGAATAATCAGAATTTAATAAAACATAATAATAATTTTTTTTTCAACACAAAACATTAAATTGGTGTGTGTGTGTGAGCTAGACAAAGATAATTGAAAAGTAGTAAATGTTCAGACTTACCTGAAAGTATCATTCCAATAATGGAAAATAATATAACGGTGAAACCCACGCGTGTCATGTCTTCCTTTTTTTCTTTCTAAAAAAATATCTTACGAGCACTTTCAAATGACAATTAACAGCTATCTCCCATTTTTGTAATTTTTTTAGAATCAGTAAAAAAAAAAAAAAGATGAATAAAAGACGCCTGAGTGGAATTCAAATATCCTTTTAACACTTTGAATCCGACGCCAACTTCTTCCCCTCAACCCTTTGACTTCCAGTCTTGTAAAGTTCAACCAGACATAAGAGTGAGATTCCGCTTCCTGCCTCGTGTCTCGTCAAAATAAAAGTTTGTTTCCACTCACTCCCTGCACACTCTTTATAAAATATAAAAGCTGTTCGATTATTATCCAACCATCTGGAGCACATCTCGATTTAATTATGATGTATATTTTTTTTTGGGGGGGGGGGCGGGTGTGATAGAATAAACACTTTAATGTGAAGGTGTTGTTTTTTTTTTTTCTTTTCTGACACCATTAATTCCCTTTTGTAAATTGAAATAGTACCTCACTATTAAAATGAATTTGGATTACCTGGGAAGCAAAGATATGTCATAGTTTGTATATTTGTAACCGGGATAAAAAGCTCCTGATATGTTTGATTCAAACCATACTGATTCAACTATCTTCATTCCAGATCCCTTTTAAATTTCGAGGAATTTTTTTAAAGCATGACTAATTTGAGAAGATTAAATTAAGCTTTTTTTTTTCCCCCCACAGGGAAATATACATTTATGCTATCTTTCCACTGAAATCACTATTATTTATAGCTGCTGGAAGTGTAGTAATAATAATATGCATAATTCTGTGGCTTCAGATTTGTGAGCGGTCGCAGGAAGCCCGGAGGCTCCACTGTTTCCGAACAATAGAAGGAAATTGCGGCCCATCCTCACAACACTTGAAAATAAATGCACATTTTCTCACAGGAAGTGTGAACAGAAAACCTCCCGGATTGTTTCAAAATAGCCGCCGATGCGCTCATGAATGTTAAGCACGTTTTTAAACACCTGCTTTTTACATATTCATCCCCCGAACAGGCAACCTGACAGCCATGTAGATCTGGACTCCACCTTCGTTTGTTTGTTTTGTCTTATTTTGTTTAATTCAGGGTCACGTTCCTCTCTCCGCTCATATTTTGTATGATTTATTTAAAATGATGCCATATATATTTTAGACAAAACACTTGGGCACATAAATCCTGAAAATAGTGAAAACTAAACAAAAATGGATTTTTGAAGGGTGTTTATACCTTAGAAGAATAGTTTGTTTGCAATATTTCTATTCTAGAAACCATGAAATAAATCAGAAGAAACTGCAGTTTGGGTTCATATTAAGGAACAATTATATTTAGTGTGTTGTCACTAAAAGTGAGAAAATGGGTTTTAATTTGCCACTTGAAGCACTTATTAGTTCATTATAACACTGACTTCAGCGAGTCTTCAATTTCCGCCAAAGAACTTGGAAAAAAAAAAACGTTGCATTATTTAATGCCGCTGTGTCATCCCATTACATCATCGAATTCAAAATCATTTATGAAAATACATGCGACTAATCAACTGCGAGCGAAGAACATTGAAGTTCAAACTTGGGTAAAATGACTGGGTGATAAGGAATTATACTTTTTAGTAGCGCTATAGTACAAAATTGAGTGAAAATTAAGGCATTTTAGCTGAAATCGGAGTGGAATTGAAAGAAAACCCCTCCCAGTTCCAAGGGCGACCCCAGAAATAAGTAAACTACCTCGAGTTCATTCCGTCCAATGGCTCCCATAAATAAAGTATTGTTTGGCGAACTGTTCATTGAGCGATGTAAAAAGGCCCGGGGGGGGCCGCGAAGTGATGGATGTTTATATTGATCCAACAACTTGGGCTGGACGGCCCCGTCATCGGCCGGCTTTCAGGCCCCAACAAAAGCTTCAGAGGGGATGAAGGGTGAGACCGGCCTCAACACAAGGCATGGGAATGGAGCCGCCGCCAGACGCGCCCGCGAAGGGAAGTTCTTTCAAGCCGCGGACCAAAGGTCGGGAGAAGCGGCGAAATGGGCTCGGAGGGCGGGAAGAAAAAAAAAAAAAAAAAAAGGGAGAATCTGTCAGCGAGCGTGAGGAATGCGATAAAAAGTGACTTCGGACTAAAGTGTGTCTGGGTGTAAATCGAGTGTGTGTTGAATGGGCGTCGACGGTGGCTGTCAGATGTGTGTTTCTTTGAGAAACAATCGCGTTGCATCAAACGTCGCGGGTTTTCTCCGGGTCCGGAGCTTTTTCTGTAAGGCGGGCTGCTCGTTTGTCTTTTGCAATTAAAGTTAAGATAAATATGCACAGAATAAAAAGTTGTGCTCTAATTCTCAAATCTCAATGTAGTCGGTCAACTTTTTAATCTGTTGGAAGGTTTTGCATCGATAGAACTATCACGTTTTAAATTTATATTTATTTTCACTCAATACACACCATTCCTTGTCTCCCAATAAGGAATTCACGATAACACTTTAATTTTGAATTTTTTTTTTTTCCTTGTTGGTATCACTTCACTCGTATCCTGTTTTTTTTTATTTTTCATCCTATTTATCTTTGTTCTTATCCTTGTTGTTTTGGTTGTCTTAACACTTGTTTTTGTTTTCTTTCATTCTGCTGTCTATTTATCTGTGGATGTCTTTTGCTATATTTCAATTTATCGATACAGTCAATAAAGCTGTTATTTTGTAATGTTCTCATTTTCGGTGGATATCGATTCGCGTTTTATCCATTTCCGGTGAATTCTATGGTTTTCACGCGATTTTCCGAATCGGTTTATTTTTACCTGTCGCACCTGTTTTCTGCGAATGAGGGCAAAGTTTCCCCACGTGCGCCTACCTTTCCTGTGGTGCGTCCTGTGCTGGTGGGCGACCCCGTAACGAAGGTGCTCCTTGACCCGGCTCTTTGACCTCCTGTCCGGTCCCAGATCGGTGGCGCAGAGGTCTTGGCTCCCGGAGAACTCCGCGCAGGTGTAGCACCACGTCAGCCAGAGAAGCCACGCGTCCACCCGCATCTTGGTTCCCAGGGGAGGTCGCCCTCAATCCTCGCGATCCTACAGAACCCCCCCCGCCGCCTCGCACCCCCCTCTCAAACAGCACAACATGATCTGGCCATCGGTCCGGCACGCTACTTTCCTTCTTTCAGCATTGGCGTTCTTCATATTTCTTCATCACAGCTTTAAGCCCTCCCTCTTCAATTTGTCTCCCCTCGGGGAGTCCCCCCCCCCCCCCCCCCCCCCCGGCCGCCGCCTCCTTTTTTTTTTTCTTCCACCCCTTTTTTCCCCGAGGAGGGAGCGTCTTTGGAGGCTAAACAATGATCAGAAAAAACAAGTTTCGGACCCCATGCTGGGCGAAGGGTTTAGGGGACAGAGGGGTGCTGTCTTGTCCAACAACATCTGTGGTATTCATCCTGCCTGGGGAGATGGGGGGGCGCAAAACAAGGCTGGGGCCGCAAGAAGGGCTTGGAGGAAAGGGGGAGGTAACTGTTCTCCAAGTCAGATCATTTTTTATCGATTTAAATATGTATATACACCAATCAGTGAAAGTTCTGGGGTTTTCAGTGCTGTGATGCGTTCAGGGACCCCCCATGGCTGAAGAATGGTGTTTTCCTTTTGGCTCCAAAGATGAGTAAAAGGGACTTTTTTTCTTTTTTTTCCTTTTTCTTTCACCGTCTTGCTTTAATGGGACAATCCAAGCACTAGCCAGGCAAATTTGTAGCTGCCTGTCTGCACAGTATGAGCCTCATACATCAACTTGGCTCGCGTGAAAGACGCTGCTGATTCCAGTTTAACTGCAAACAACACTTTAGTAAACAGTCCACTTTACTTAGATTCAACTTTATTGTTATTAAGGATACAGAGTAACAAAATGCAGTTTGTATCTAATCAGAAGCGCAAAAAGCAGTGCAGTATTTACAGATAAATGCAGTATTACAGAATAAATGCGATTTTTTTTTTTTTTTTTAACATTTTTTTTTATAGTGCAAGAATGGTGGATAATTGTGAAGATTTTGTACAAATAGCGATTTTGGCCAAGACTCACTTGAAAAAGAGGTATTTAATCTCAATGGGACTTTCCTGGTTAAATGAAGAAAAAAAAAAAAAAGATGGCGATATATGGATGGAACTATAAATATACAGATGCCATACAGTAACTCTACAGAAGGGATAATAAAGATATTCTATGAACAATGATCCAGAATATACGGATGTCTTTTAAAACGCTACAGAATGGATAATATAGAGATGTTAAAAGAACAATTTTACAGAATTTGTGTGTGTGTGTGTGTGGCTTATGTGAACCACATGGGTTACAATACAGATGTCAGGTATTCTCACTTTTAAGGCAAATATGTCAAATCAGAATTCCTTCTCAGCTGACTGATTATAAAGTCAGAGGACAAAAAAAAAAAATAGAATTTCAATTCCTAACTCGAAATCCACAGGCGTCTAATAAAATACGCAACCGCGAATGTACACGCCAATCTACATAACCGAGCAACCACAGGAACCATAATCCCATTTATTCTTGGAGTGAAAGGGAGTTAAAGCCGGGATTATCTTGAATTAAAAGGATATTAAACAGTCGGATCTCCATTTCAGTCCGAAGTCAGACGTCTTGCTGCGTTCAAACCGATCCTGTGTTCAATATATTGATGATTATCATCTCAAATGATGAAGGATAAGTCGGACTCTGACCTTAAATCTGCAAGAGTTTCACAAACTGCTCTGCAAATTCTCCACATGTGGCAATTATGATTTCCCTTTGAACATTAGTCATCTTGAATAAATACAAGTGTAAAAAAAAAAAAAAAACAGTCTGATTCATAAATAACCCAAACGGGCACTCTAATGAATTGTGCATGTAATTACAATCTTAATCTGTGCGTCCATTAATGTGATAAATGTGCTTGTTTTTGCATTGGGTCCGGCTCGCCGGTGCACGCAGCGGGAACAAGGTGACGCTGGATAATTGCCGCCGCGGGCTAATTGGCTCATTGTCGGGAGGTGATGTGTCGTTTAGCAAAACATTTAATGTGCAGGACGGAGAAAGAAGGCGCGTGTAAAAGTGTGTGTGCCTGCAAATGTTCTCACATCGTAATCGGTGTCTTTACTTCGGATTCGATGGCGTTCGTCGTCCGAAGCGTTTTTTTTTTTCTCTAAAGTTTAATGAATGAATGTGGAATTTGTGTCGTGACCAACATTGGAATGGCAGCGTCGTTCTTCAACATATTCCTCGACTTTTTCAATCGGCGAGCTTGAATTTGATCATTTCGTGATCCAGACTTGGAGATTTCACGATACAGCTCCCTTATCCGAATATTAGCGTTATCCTTTTGTTCCTCGAATCAAAAACAGTTGGGAGGTTTGTTTGTTTGTTTGTTTAGAAGTTTATTAGGACAGCGTACAAATACATTAAGCACAGAGGCAGAGATGTTTGTACCAGATTATAGCTCATAGCTAATTTCCATCTGTAGTCCTGGATAATACAAATATAAAATCGACAATATATATAGAATATACAGATAGGCAATGAAATAACTATACAATATATAAACAGGCAATAAAATATGTATTTTTGTGCGATATTGTTACTTTGGTCAGGTGTGAGCTCTTGTGGCTTCTGAAGTGCTAAAGCGGGGTATAAAAAAAAATACACAGTGGGTGTATTTATATATAAATATACAGAACAAATATACGGTGGGTTTAAAAAAAAAAAAAAAAGTAATTTTTCAATGTATTTTTTAACTTCAAAATTTGAAAACAAAATGACTTTTTGATGAAAAAACATCTAGTGACATTAAAACGTTTTTTTTTCTTATTGTTATAAAAACCACAAAAATGTTAAAAAAAACAAAAAAAAATGGCAAAATTAAAAAGATTGATATAATAACCAGAATAGCCACCACTAGCCTTGTAAACATTATACCTCCTCTTATACATGCTAACAATCCATATTCCCATAAATTCTACTGGCAAATTTTCCCACAGGGACAAGACTTTCTATTTTAACTCAATATTTTAGGGTGTAATTTCATCAATTCTTTTTTAATATTCATATTTAATATGAATTCATCATGTATTTTTTTTTTTTTTTAGAGGAACAGACCATTACATATAAAGACTTTTATAATTTACCTGTTTACCTCCTTTACACTAAAACAAATGAAAAATTTGGACTTGGTTTAATCCCTTTAAATTCTCACTCGTCAGGTTTTAAGGATGCACTCGAGTCATTTTTCAGCGGCGCAGATAATTTGCAGATAACAAATCCTTTTTGTACCAGGGACCAGTTTTATGCATGAAAATGCGGGGGGTTCAAATAATGAACTTTTGTCAGTTCATAATGTTTCATCTGGATACAACAATTAACGTAATTTACAGACTTTAAACACTACTTTTTTCACACGCTCTGAACACTGCAGCTTTAACAATGATGTGACTAATTTATCCTTTTTTTTTTTTTTCATGCTCCTCCCTCCGAACATGTGCAAAGGCACAGTTTGTGTCTTGTTAGTCTTATTGTGCGTTTCCTTTTTACGTGCGCACATAAAGGGCCTACTGGAAGAAGTTGAAAAACTGCAACCTTTGCTCATTATTATAAGTACAAAGATTTGAAGATTCCCTCTTCCTTCAGCCGCAGGGAATTTTCAAATCTTTGTACTTAAGACCTTAAAACACTTTATCGCCTTGAGTTTGACACTTTATAGTTTTATTTGTATTTCTTATTCCCCCTCCTTTTTTTTTCACTGTTTATACAATTTCCTACTATTATTTATCATTGTTATGTTTTACTTGAAACTCTGGCACAACAATTTCCTTCGGGATAAATAAAGTTGTTCTTATTCTATGACGTCAAATAGAAGTATAAATGATGATCCAGTGACCCCAAAACCAACTGTGCCTGTAACTATTTATAAAGTACCATCATTTTCGGATTATAAACCGCTACTTTTTTCACACGCTTTGAACACTGCGGCGTAAACAATGATGCGGCTAATTTATGGATGTTTTGTGTTTGGGGGGGGGGCTAACAAGCTTCATGCCGCCAAAACATTTCCCCTGTTCACACCGGACCGATGAAATTACCATGAATTCTCAATATATTTATACACATCTTGATTTGTTTAATTTTAGCCGGTGCGGCTTATATTCAGGTGCGCCCAATAGTACGGAAATTACGGTACACTTTATTTTAGGCAATTGTTTCCCCGCGTCTGGACGCTCACGTCTGGGAGACAGCGACATGTCCAACGTTCCCTCTAAGCTGCGCACTTTCGCACTGCTCGCACAGTCTCAGAAAACCTATCCAGCGCAGTTAGCACACTGCAAATGAATTAGACATGTAGCATTTTTTTCGGAATCATTTTGCTGTGCACGGTAACTCTGTGAGTGACAGGTGTCCAGCCAATCATACGATACGATGCAATCACGCTACGCAGCCAATCACGGCATTGACAGTATTTGTGCACGTGCTCTGCCCGTACACGCTATATAACAGCGGTCGAGAAGCTATGACTGGTGAGCCATATATGGCTCTTCCGGTGACGATGAGAACAACTTTATTTATTCCGAAGGAAATTGTTGTGCCAGAGTTTCAAGCAAAAACATAACAATAATAGATAATAGTAGGAAGGAGGGAGAATAAGAAATACAATAAAATATAAATTGTCAAGGTTAAGGCTATCAAGTGTTTTAAGGTCTTAAGTACAAAGATTTGAAGATTCCCTGTGGCTGAGGGAAGAGGATTAAAAAGTCTGATAGCCTATATGGCTATCAGATATGAGGCTCCCAGACAAGACTTGGAAAAAGTTTGGAACTGTTTTAAAATACTTGTGATTTTTCTTCATAATACCGTGTCATTTTAAAGTACAAAAAAAAAAAAGATTTTTGAAGATAAATAACCGATAGCTTCCGAGCACGTCCGGGTCATTGTAAAGGTGAAGAAATTAATTTTATCAGATAGCTAACTAGTTTATCTGCTTCAACCCTTGTAACGGAAAAGATGGCGAAAAGTAAAAAAGATGATGATGCAGCGGTATTTGGATTGGTCTAATATGCAATGATAAAATTGTATCTATGAAACAGTCAAATATAAAGCAGCACTTTGAACAAATCCATGCAGCACCAGAGGTCGCACTGAAAGTAAGACATATTTAATTTATTAGACGTTAAAAATACTATAAGGCTCTCAATGAGATGTATTTAGAAATATTTGGATTTTATAGCTCTCCCAGTCAGAAAGATTCCCGACCCCTGTTATATAACAATACAACAATAACAGTGTGGTGGAGTTAAGTGATGCTAATGCTAACATGCTAACCCCTTATCATGGTGAAACAAGCGGGCAGTGAAAAATACGGTTCTTTTAAGTTGGAACTGCTGTCGGAGTTCGTGCAAATAGAAGCCGAGTGAGATATTTTTGCTTTTTCTGATGGAGAAAGGTCTGCTCTGCAAAACATGCAGCGAAGCTAAAGGAGTAAGCAAGTTTTCTGATGGAAAAATATGGACTAAATGGAAGCTATGATCCCAGGCGTGATACTGGTGCGTGGCCACAGCGTGCACATCTAATGTTGCTCCCGGTGGTCCTCAGGGAGGTTGTCTATATGCACAGACATACGAAAAATGCAAAAGGATTTAATCTTCATGATAAAGTAATAATGCATAGCGGGCGCGGAGCTTGTGTATCACCTGTTGCGATGAACTTAGGAATCTTTATTTTCTTTGAAATGTAACGCTTCTGCGATCTCATCATTTGCTCGTTTCCGCCCAAAAAAGCTCTCCGGCGATTTGTTTCTAGCTCTTTTTTTTTTTTTTTTTTTTCCCCCAAGAGTTAAGTGCGGCAGTAAGGCAAAGGCGGAAATAGTCGTTTTTTTTCAAAATAAGATCCGGAAGAATGAAAAAAATGATCACCTGGAACCGAACAGTCCTGTTTTGATTCCCGGCTCCTCCTCGCGTTGCTGAGCAAGACACCGAAACCCAAACTCAGCCGTGGACAATTATTTTGTCTGGCGAGCCACATTTCTTTCAATTTTATGCACGTGCCAACACGGTATCATGTAAATTGAACAAAATAAAAATTGCAATTTAAATTTCTTTGGCATTTTATTTCAACTTGAAAATCACGAATGGTCATATAAATGTGCCGAGATTATTCAGTTTGTGATCATCTATACGAAATTTAACAAAAGGAAAAAAAAATTGAAATTACTTATTAAGGCTTTCACTTGCTGCTTGAAATAAATGAATATAAGGAAGGTTTGGATTCAAGGGGAACCCCGGCGTTTCAATATTCTAATCTAATTAGCACAGATTTCCCTTTTCATGCATCTAAAAGGAGGCCAACTGAGCGCGCTCAGAGGCGTTCCGGCCACCCGTGTTTGGATCTTTGATCCGTGCGGCCGTCGCTGTTCCGGCCAATAATCAATCATCTCGTCAACACCGTCCCCCCCCCCGCGGCGGGGACATTTCTCGCGGCCGCGGCGGGGCGTCGTGTCCGAGCAGCGGCGGCCCATTGGCGAGCGTCTGACCTCTAATCCGGCCGGTCATCCCCTCCCCGAGAGGCAGAACCTGGGTGATTCTTTCCCCTGAGAGAAGGGTAAAAGGCCAAAACCACAGCGGCGTCTCAGCGCGAGGACCTCCTGTGCGCATCGCGGTGATAACATCATTGAGCGGCACAAAAGCGCCGAATAGACTCGGGGGGGGGGGGGGGCGAAGTCTTGGCTCGAGAGCCGCGTCGCTCGGGGAAACTGTTTTCGCGTCGCCGCCGTTCGTAATGGAATACCGCGCCGGTTTGCCGACATTTCAAACGCGGCTCGTGCGTAATTCAAGTATTTCGCCATCGTTCTTTTCGCCCCGGTCGGGTTTTATTTACCAAACTCTCCCGGAAGAATGGCAAACATTGCCGTCTGCTTGATTTAACACGAACTGAGTCACATTCTTCAAGTGTTGGGAGGAGGAGGAGGAGGGGGGGGGGGGTAAGTGCAGCGACTTTGGCTCCCCTGAAAATCATTAATGGGGCGTTTTCGGCGCCGTGAGAGCCGGGCCGAGTGGCGGCGGCGTCACAAACAGGGGGCCGAGGATGTGAACGGCAAGCCGGGGGTTCTGCTTGAGTGCATCTGAATGCGGGATCTGGCGGGGAGCGCTGCACCCTGTCCCCTCGGCGATTCTAAAAACCAGGCACCCTGCGCTTTGGGCTCACACCTCTTTGCCCTCGCTTTGCTCCCTCTTTCTCAGTCCTGCCCGCCCCCCATCTCTTTATATGTCCAGCTGGCTGTGCCACAAAGACTCGGTCTCCCGGTTCCAAATGATCCTCAAACCCCCCGAACCGCTTTGTTCTGCTCATTTTCCCAAGAGACTAGAGTTTGGTGGCGGAAAAAGAAAATGAAAACCAGAAGACGGATGTAAGTCAGGGTGTGAACGCAGGAGGGAAATTAGCCGCACCGGGGCTTTTTCCACGGACGCGAACCAAACTTTTCGATTCCAGTTCGAATCGGAGCCGGGGACGCTCCTCTCGTCTGTCGGCGCCGCTTTCTCCGAGGTCGAAAATCACGTTTTGTGGTAATCATGCGGTCAATTACAGGCGACAAGTCTCTCCAGGTTGAAAGGTTTAAGATCCTCCGTCCCACCCTGCTGCCGTCCGACCCCCCCCCCCCAAACCCCCCTCACTCTTCCTCGTTTCCCAGCTTATGTGAAACCATGCGGTGGATTGTTGTGCAGAAAAAGGACCACAGTATGGAGATGTGGGCCGGAACTAATAGGATTGGTTTTGATTCATTAGATTCCCTTTCATCGTCCTGGTTGGAATTCCACTCCATGTCTCGTTGGGCTTCACACTTTTAAAAGGGAGGTAAAAGGGAGGCGGGGGTTTCGGGGTGGAGGTTTGGTGCGGAGGGGTTTCGCGGCAAGTGATTATAATTGAGCTTCTAGACTGCAAAAGCTCATTACTCTCAGTGGAATTGTTTGTTTGGGAAGCATGTGAAAGCAGCGCTGTTTTTTTTCTTTCATCACAGCTGAAAAAAACATGTTGCGAGTTATGATTCATAGCCGGAAACATGGCCGCGATGTGATGCTAATGACGCCGCGGAGTGTTTTTAAATATAAACTCCGTGCGTTGGCGTCCCTGTGTGACGTCTCTCCGAAGGACGTGCAGGTACTTGCAGAAATTTGACGGCCATAAGTTCGCATCTCCGAGTCCTGGATCACAGATCCGGTTGTTCCCCCTCTGGATCCATTTATGACGCGAAAACAAAAAAATCTGCATTCGGCATTCTCTCTCTCTCTCTCTCTCTGCTGTGAGCCAATATCGGTTATTCTAAATTTAATGTCTCTGCTTTTAATCTTTAGTTCTATGTTGTGAGTTAAACCCTGGCGTTAGCCACCGCTTTTAGTGATGGGAAAACTCCGAGGCGCAAGCGAAGCTACCTCGCTAACTGGCTAGTCATAGTTGTGAACCGGTGATTACCGTAATTTCCGGACTATAAGCCGCTATTTTTTTCACACGCTCTGAACACTGTGGCTTAAACAGCGGCTGATTTATGGATTTTTTTTTTTTTTTGTGGGGGGGCTAACGAGCTTCATGCCGCCAAAACATTTAGCCTCGTCACATCGGGCCGATGAAATTACCATGAAATTCTGAGGCCATTCAATGCTGACACCGAAGACGAATAATGGTTTTAGTGCGCAGGGGAAAACCGAGATAGCGAACGCTGGAGTACGAAAAAGTGGGGATAGAAAATGGATGGATGTTTCCGGTATGTATTTAATTCAGTTTAAAGCAAATGTTTTTCTGTAAATCTTATGTTACAACGTGGACACTTGCAGCTTAAAAGCTTGTACTGCCTAAATATGCACAGATATTTATCTTTTTTTAGCCGGTGAAGCTTATATTAAGGTGCACTCATCAGTCTGGAAATTAGGGTACATTTTAGCAAGGTGGTTGGAGCACCTGGACATGTTAGTTTTGCATCATGATTGTTCAAGAAAGGTGGAAAAAAACACTTCATTAGGTGATAAAACACTCTTGAGCAGCTCCTGGCTTAGGGTGTATTTTATGTGACGATGAGCCAAAACATTGGGGAGAAACTTGAAAAATGATCTTGAAATGTGAAAAAAAAAAAACATACAATCCAGAAATTCATGCAGACATGGCACGATTTGGACATTTATTTGGTGTTAGAAGAAAGTGGTACCTGCATTGGATGAAATGCATATCAAATTCATTCAAATTAATATCATATTCCTCTCCCTTCAGCTGCAGGGAATCTCAAAATCTTACACAATAAAAAAAAAAAAAAAAAAAAAATCTAACCCACTTACTGTAAATAGTAATAATTTATCTGTATATATATTCATAACTGCAGTATTTCATTTCATAACAACTGCATGTGCTATATTTTTTCATACTCTTGTGCACTCCTTATCTTTCACCTGGTACTCAAGACACTTTAGAGCCTTGACTTGTTACTTAGACACTTTTATAGTTTTATTTGTATTTCTTATCCCCCCCCTTTTTATACAGTTTATACAATTTCCTACTATTATTTATTATTGTTATATTTTACTTGAAACTCTGGCACAACAATTTCCTTCGGGATAAATAAAGCTGTCCTCATTCTTAAATCCATGAATTGCATCTTTTATGGTCCATTTAAACTTATGTAAAACACAGAAAACGTCCACATTAAGATGTTTCTGCCAAATTTTGTTTGTTTTCTGTGGAGGAACAGGATGGACAGTGGAAGAGCGTTGTGTTTTTCGATCCCGTCGGATCAATATGTTAAACTATCGAGTTCCAAATAGGATGTTTTTAGTTTGAGAACTCTTGATGTAATTCAATCTGCAGTAATTTTAGCTTTAAGTAAACAAATTGATTCACTTTTTTTTTTGCAAGAACACCATCTGTTTAAAATGAGACAAAATTAATGAGGACTATTTCCATAAAAATCAAGAGTTTACAAGGATATAAATGGCAGGATGTTTGGAATTTGAATTTTGAAATAAATCTAATTGCAACATTTGCATCATGTAGCTCCAAAGAGAGGGGTTTGCAAAGACGTGTGGAACCTGCATTTGGGACGTCTGGAAGCACCTCATTCTATCTGTGAGGAAAATAAAGTATCAAAGGGCAATGCTTACATTTTAAATAGGTTGAAAGAAGCCAAACGGGTGTCGGGTTTTTTATTGTTTAAAACTCATGCTAATTCAAAAAAATAGTGATTGTTTTATCGTGGTTAGAGGCAGAGCTATAGGAATGTGTTTAAAAAAAAAAAAAATCAATGCAAATGTAGGAAAATTATGCAAAAAAATAAAATACATTTTTTGCATAATTTTCCTGGTGTTTGTCCTGCATGACTACAGGGTCGTCTTTTCTGCTTTTCTGATCTCCACTTCTTTCCACCATTGGTGCCGTCAGGAGGTGACCTTTGTGAGTTGCATCATGTCTTCTTGAAGGCCATCAAGCCGTTGCTTCTTGGGTCGTCCGCTGGGCCGCCGTCCATCCCAGGCTTTGGACACGGGGCCGCCCCGGCTGCTGACGTCCGGTCGCTTCCCACCTCCGTAAACTGGCCTCGTGCATTTTGCGTGATTGGATCTGCGCCCACGGCTTCCTGTACATCTTCATTTCTGATGGCCGACTGCCACCGATGGCTGCCGGCGCTTGACCGTTGCAGGCCGTGCAGGGCGACCGTGCACAACACGCTTGTAAAACTGACTTCGAGTGGACGGGTGTGCGGTCGCAGTCGACCGCAGCGACCTGCTTCCATTTCAGCCGGCCTGCGTTTACACGGGGATTTAAACTGACTCCCCTCATCAAGGTCGTATTTTTTTTTTTTTTTTTTTTTTTTTTTGTGTGTGTGTGTCATAACTTGGGGACAATTGAGCGCACCTGAATATAAGCCGCACCGGATAAAAATAACTAAATGTGTACATACATAGGCTGCACTTGTCCTATAAAACATAAGTGTCCACATTGTAACATTATATTTACGCAAAAATTTTTTTTAAAACTTAATTAAATACAAACTGGTAACATCCACCAATACATACTAGAAATGCTTTTTTTCCGAACAGTTCCTCTAACACAGCTGATGAAAAAGATAAATAATAACTAAGACGAGGAAAAGTCCATCCATCCATTTTCTATCCATGCTTTGTCCGATTCCGGCTGATCGCTATCTTGGTCTTCCGGAAGAACGGTCAGAATTGAACGGCCTCCGAATTTCACTTGTAATTTAATTGGGCCGATGTGACAGGGCTAAACGTTTTGACGGGCCGAAACCTTATTTTGTGAGCCCAAAAAAATTCATAAATTAGCTGCATCATTGTCTAAGCGACAATGTTCAAAGTGTGTGTAGGGGGGGTAGCAGCTTATAGTCCCAAAATTACAGAGTGTGTGTAAAAACAAGATTGCACAACTGATGATTATTCTTGACAGATTCATTATAAATAACAGGGAAGTCCTTAAAGCTGAACCAAGTGACACTTGATGTACACGCTTAATACAATGACACGCTGTTCATGGTGCGTCCTGTTTTTCCTGTATGTGATGCTGAGGAGCTGCAAAGCAGTCGTGTGTTATAAAAAAAAGTGCGTTACCATTATTGTGATTCTCTTGACTTGCATCTTCTGCAAAATAATTCATCAACATTTGTATCATTTGGTCGGCCCGGTAGAGTCAGACAGGAGTAAATCACATCAAAACTTTGTGACCGCGTCATAAAGTTTAGGGCAGCGTCGACGAAATCTGTTTTCTCGAAGACCTCGGTTGCGCAGAAGAACAACAAATAAACACGTGACCGTGGGAAAATACCGGCTCTCCCGTCCAGATGAAGACGGGCCTCTCGTCTCTCCGGGTTGCGATCCCGACGCCGGCTCTGAACCCTGGCAGCTCTAGTGTGTTTTCAAAGGCTTAGCGTAAACCAGCTCGAGGAAATGCAAAGGGAGCAGCAGGAAGGAGGCCACCAGGAAGACCAGGGAGACCAGAGACAGCAACACGTAGCGGCCGATGAACAAAGTGTCCACTATCTGCGGGAGACAAAAGAGGGGTGTATTCAAGGCGGGAGCGTCTTCATAATCGCGCTACGCGTCGGCGAGGCCTGTGTGTGATAAAAGAATCCAATATCTGGGGCCGACGTGCCGCCCTTCTACCACTAGATGTCAGGGAAGGGCTTTCCAAGACGCTTTGAGGCGCAGCGATCCACGCCGTGGGATGACGGACAGCTTCCAGGACACAAAAGGCTAAAGAATTATTGGTCCCCTTGAAAATTTCACCCCCCCCAACGATCGATATTGCGTGTTCCGCAACCCGCTTCATCACAAGGGGATTCTTTTGTGACACAATTCAACCTCCAACTCGGGCAAAATGCGGGCACAAATTAAATCCGGGGCCTATCCATTGATTTTTTTTTAGATTGATCGGTTTTTCTGTACACCTACACTCATACAGGGCTTTTATTGGAATTTTTTTTTTTTTTTAATTCTAAATCAATGTCTTACACTGTATTTCAAAAAATGTATATTTCTTGCTGTTCTTTAAGTGATAGCTTTTGAACACTTGATTTTTTTTTTCAAAATTAATATTTTGGTCATTTCTAACTGATCGAAAGGCAACTTCCTGGTGATGTTTACGCATTTCTCAAATAGGTAGAGTTGTTAAAGTTGCTTTGAGTAGATTTTTAACACTTCACTGACAGCTCAGGGTGTCTGCGTTAAGATGTTGATCACAAGACGGCCATGAATATGCAAATGCGACGCGTGAGAACGCCCTTAAGCCAGATAATACCGGAGGAACGGCGGCCCCACTGCTGACTACAGAGATATTTCACTGGCACCGCCTGGGAATGAGAGTAGGTTGAAAGTGTGTATAAATAATGTGCCGTCCCGAAGAGGTGGGGTTTTAATGCATGCCGTCTCTTATGGATGCATTTAACACATCTCACTTTTTAATTTGGCAATTACGCAGCGAGCAGCGGCCCAAAGTGTGGGCCATGTTTTATTAATATGTCGTTGAGCGCAGGGGTGCGGAGCGGGCAAGCAGGGGAGGGGAGGGTCTGGGATAAACTACCCCCACCCTTAGTCTGTAACTGACCTAATTGGCACTATGATATTTTTCTTTTGTTTAATGGCGAAAGGTTACATAGTTCTTACGGTCTGTGTGCACACACACACACACACACACACACACACACACACACACACACACACAGCGTCTCTTCCTGCAAGTAAGCTGTCATGCTGCTCTGCGTTGACTGATAATTAGTTTACGCCGCTGCGGGTCTGCTTATTGTCGCTGAAATCCTATTTCTGATGGTATAAATAAGGATTTTTCAAAAAAATTTTAACGCCCATTACTGCAGTTTTTACCTTGAAAACAGTCTATGGCACTGATTTATTCCGAGGCAGAATATCCGATAGGTCAACTTTTCCGGTTAAAATTAATTGAATATGATGGGAAGGCTGTTCTACTCTTTGTCTCATTAAAAATTTTATGCCATATCCATCCAATTAGAGAAATAACAGACCACTTTAAGCTTAATAAATGCTGATAGGTCTGTGCAAAAACAAGGTAATAATGACTTTTTGCTGGTATTATAAGGTGTCATAATGACGATTTTTTTTTTTTTTATGTAACCTCTTAAACACAGCGGCCGATTTATGATGCAGGCACGGCTTGATTCTTTTCGGCCACGAGCCTCTGAGAGAAACCAAAGAGTGACATTTTGCTGCGTGTCTCTATTGCCGGTCTGGTATCTGCCTCTGCACAAAGGCTATAAAATGTGAGCAGGCCAGGATGGGGCTCTGCTCTGCTATTTCTATGGGGTGGCAGCTTGCTTGGCAGATCTGGTCGGCTTATTGGCACGACCTCGAGGCAACGTGGGGGAGTGTTTGTTCTGTGTTGCTGTTGGACTAAGATAAAGCAGAGCAGGCCTTTACGACGAGCATGTACCCTAAGTGCACACACACACACACACACACACACACAGACAAATGCTTTTTAAAGGCATATGGCACTTTGGATACAGGCTTACACTGCGGTTGAGATTAGATTTTAGGGAGAGGTTGCACATAAATACAGCCTGTATGTGACACGGTTACAATCAACACAATCTGAGCTTTGCCTTCTGGAACACACACCTTGTCTCGCAACGTTTAAAAGGACATTGCGATTATAGCCCGTCATCCAAGAGTCGGCTGTAGAACGCCTTAATTGTAACTCCTAAAAACTCTAACCTTCAAACAGGCTTTTAAGCTCGCGGGGTCCGGGACGCACAGCTGCGACTGCAACTTCTGACGCGTTATATTAAAATAGGTTTAAGGTCACGTCAGCTTTGATGGTCATTTCAAGAGTAAAATTGTGGTATGTTAAAAAAAATAATAAACGAGAGACTTCAAATACGCATGCTGGACATTTCC
This sequence comes from Fistularia commersonii, assembly GCF_037954325.1. Classification (NCBI taxonomy): domain Eukaryota; kingdom Metazoa; phylum Chordata; class Actinopteri; order Syngnathiformes; family Fistulariidae; genus Fistularia; species Fistularia commersonii. Next base: position 15,843,866 of record NC_141298.1, on the reverse strand, counting down.
TCTGGTAAGCACTTTATTAAAAATGGTAAAGGTCACATAAACAAGGCCTGCATCTGTGTGTCAACTGAGACAAATAGTGAACGTTGTGAGTAAAAATGTTTCTATATGACTGGTTTGTGATGCGGCCAGTGTTTGCGAGACGGTTTGGGTAAAAAAAAAACTCTAAACTAATTTCAACAACTGGATCTGTGGATTCATTTTGAAAACCGTGGAATGATTTTCAATTTATTTCCCGGGCACCTCAAGAAAAACGGCATCTGGTTTAATACCGATGAAGGGAGCAAAGACTTCCCTGTGGAAGAGCAGTCCTTCAATAACCCCACCAGGGGTGAAGTGATGAACACAAAAGGTCTCCACGAGTCCATTTTCAGTAGTTCGACCCTGAAACTCCCAATTTTCCACGTCAAACATCTGTTAAAGCAGGCCCAAAGTTCACGAATCACTTGGTACGGTGTATTCTCAGTCACAACGGGGTGCTGAATCTTCAATGTAATAAAAGAAACGATCAAAGGACAAGGACAGGACTCCAAAGTTACCTCAGAATAGCTTTTTAATTGCAATTTGTCTCGACTGAAAATGTATTCTGAAGTCGACGTGGAGTGCTGTCCTTGTCCTTCTTTTGAAATTTAAATATGCAGAGAAGAAATTTAATCTTCAGTCAGTTAATATATTGTCTTGTTACCTTATTTCATGAAGTATAGCTCTAACTATGACTGTGCCGGAGCAAGACGACCAAAAATAAATGGCCGCTTAATCGTGTCAGGAAAAAGGGGCTCGAAAAAAAAAAAAAGGCAAGATTTGGAAAATAAACCCTTTAGGGATCCAAGTGATTCAGCCTGATAATTCTTTCAAACAAACACAACTAGCACAGTTCCAACACGAGGCTCTGACTGTTTCATTTTCAGAGACCACTTGAGAAGTCAAAACTGGACCATGGCCTTCTACATCTAAAATCAACACATTTTGATGACCTTGTAAAAGTCCTACTAGATATTGTATTTACTGTTCTTACAGCGCCTGCCAGCTAGCTCGAGAGCGAAAGTTGTTGCTTTCTTTGTGGACTTTGCATCCACAGGCGCTATGGATACGACACTGACAGTTTTCGCGTGCAGTAGCCAGAAGTGATTAATGAGCCTCTGTTTCGAGTAAGAGAGTGCGTGTGTGTGTGTGTGATCTGTGCAGCGCTTCACCTCTATCTCCTTGACAGCAGGACCTGTCTCTGGGCTGCGAGGGAAAAACAGCAACACCAGGGTGATGGTTGTCGCAAGAAAGAAAACCGGGATAAGTCCCAACCTGCCAGAAACAAAACACACATGTCACCCAAAGATGGTAGTGTGAAGATTATGAGGCACACCGAGAGTCAATTCAATACAAAGGACTCACTTGTCGAACTTTACAAAATACATAAACCACTCATTCGAAAATACTGCAAATGAAACTAATACAAGTGCAATGTACTCAAACAATTTATTTTATTGCAGTGTTAAGGTTCAAATCTATTGCTATTGCACCACTATTAGTCAGTGAGCACTGGAAAGTGCACCGTCCGAGCATTCATGTGAAAAATTATTTGGTATAATTAATGGTCTTATTCAGTCTCACAAGCAATGAAGCCGTGACGTTGGCAGGCTCGTTGATTAATTGATACGATGCTTACTGTCCTGATCGACAAGTGTCCACTCTGGAGACGGAAATGCCAAATCAGAATGACTGCAGATCTCATTAATGTGTATCTTATGACATCTTTAGTTCTGTATATCCGGGTTGTGAAACAGCCATCGGGGCAAACAACGGAAGGAAGAATGTCCTCTGTCTTCGTGTGACAGGAATTGACATTTCCTTATCATGTTCTGTTTTTAATGGGAAGTATTTTCAACGTTATTAATCAAAATACTAAAATCACTTATTCGTATTTGGACACACAGAGAGATCTCGAACAGGCCTGCCTGACCAAAGTGTTTCATACTGATCTGGGAGTGACTCATAAAACTTTGGGTCCCACAACAATATCTTCAAGAGTCACCTTCCAATTTCAGACCTGATCGTGATGTATTTCCTTCGTGGCATTTCCAAGACCACACTGCTGTGGCCGACAGTGGATGACTCACCAAATCCTTGGGTCATTTTCGCGTAATAGATGAAACATCTGTGTGTCGAATTTCCTGGAAAGGCCACCTTATGACTTGACTGGGTATTTTTTTGTGTCCAAGACTATGACTTATCTGTCAGTCATGTAATTTTTACTATGAAGAGACGTTGCATCGGTCAGTTCTCATGGGAAATAAACCAACCCCCCGATTAATTCTACCCGGTTCCAATGCGAATAAATTTTCACTTGGTGTGAAGGCTGTGTTTTGGTTGTTTCCCACTCACTTGGATGATCCGGATGCTTTGAACAGCACCATCCCCAAAACCAGAGCCACGATCCAGACGACGGCAATAACAAAGACACCCGTCCCGACTCCCAACACGGTACCTGCCATTTTTCCAGAAAATGCTGTTCGTTTACGAGCCTTATAATCACGAACCAGTTAAGAATTAAACGTTAACCAATGGATCATGCGTGATAATTCAAAAACATGTTAATATGGAAGTAGTCTGCGGTGCAGAGTGATTGCTACACTAGCTTAGCAGCTACGGTTAACGCTTGATGCTGCGCTTTTGAATATGCTTCGACTTCGGCGATTAAAATGTGTGTGATATTATAGAAATATTTTCGTCGTAAAAGTGACTCTCTTCGTCCCCGAGCGACTTGTTTTTTTCGCGTAGTGACGAATCCGGGCGTCAGTCGCACTCAACATCCTTTTCAACTTGAGAGGAAAAGAGACGGTTATCGAAGCGTCTTCTACTTCCTGGTAACAGCAAGCTGCGCTGTGATTGGATCCTGGGCGCCCTCTTGAACCAATCGAACGGGTAATTACTCAACACCCGAAACACGTGTGTAACTATTCACTGGCGTTTCCAGCTTTGCAAAACTTATTACTTGGCAACGGTGTCCACCCCGGAGAAGGTAGATATTAGTTTGTGTCTCCATAAAACCCGAATTTTGATGATTTTTCGTGGAAAAAGCAAGAAAAAAATGTATATCATGTTACATAAATCTAATGTCCTGGTGTGAGATTTAATGTCATTACTCTCACATCAACAGGATTGTCGGCGACAGGCTGACCTTTATCTGACTTTACTCATTTCCATGTGTGTATTTTATATTTTAACGATGGAAAAATGATTTATTATTCCTGCAAATAATATGCAATGTGCTGTGACTGAAAGCCCTGGTTGACACGTTCCATTTAGGGGACACACTAAAAGGTTGCAATGAATTTTATTTATTGGCCATCACTTCAAGTCACTGCAGCCGAAACAAAACATTATTCAAACACTTAAAACCAAGTACACGCATCAAGTTTGAGGAATGGTGGTGTTTTAACCCGAGGTTTAAACGCAAAGTCGATCATTTCGGATGACATTTCCGCAGTGTGTTTTCTTGGAGGAGCGTCTCCTCCAGGCATGCAGTGGTTGTCGGGGGCCGACAGGGGGCCGGTCTGGTCCGCCATGCAAAACAAAGCATGTGTTCTCCAGCCGTGATGCCCCTGGAAGTGTTGCCTTTAAGTGCCACGTATATGGATCGGATGATCAACAACCCGTGTGCACAAATGCAACAAAATAATAATAATTTAAAATAAGTGGACACCGGATGCCAGATTGTAACTTGGGTCTGGCTCAGAAGGGTCAAATTTCTCTGTGGTATTTGACTTTGAAACAGTTGTGATGTCGCAAATCCATCTTGCATGCCTGTAAGTTTGAATTAGATATTTTTGTGAGTTCAGAAAAAAAAAACAGATATTCATGTGGTTAGTTTTATTCCTTCATATAGAGCATATATTCAAATTCTTCTGTTGTAGTAAATTTGACCCAACCAGTGATGCATCATTATCTCCTCATCTGTGTCGTCCCACAGGAAATAGCTGGCATGAGTTAGGTGACAATTTTTATTCCTTCCATCATATTTTAATGTTGGAAATTCTGCACCTGTTGCATTTTTAGGCTATCAAGCTGTGGATACTGTTTAACCGATTTAAAAATATGATTGTTGTATTTATTCCACTGCAGATATGGCTATAAAAGATACAATTTAAGACACAATACTATTTTAAATAGCAACAAACACATATACTACACACACACACACACACACATATATATATATATTCCCATTCTGTTGCCTATTCTTATCCTTGTTGTTCGCTCTCCTTTCCTATTAGTTCATGTATTTTGCTATCTCTTGATTGTCTCTATTTATTTTTATACCAATATTTATTGATACTGAGATTGTTGCGGTGCTGGGACGAAAGATTTTCCCCTGTGGGGACCAATAAAGTATATCTTATCTTACAATACAATAATGTAATATACTGAAATGAATAAAATAGAGCGTGTTATAAACCTTACAATGACAAAATCAACAAAAATCAATAGTCAACGTGCACGTTTAGGTGCAACACAAAGAGAAATGGCCCAGTTAACCTTTGATCGTGTCACTACGATGCATCGCCGCCCTTGTCTTCAGCGGGGCTGCACGATCAGTAAACGCTCTAAATAAAGCTGAAAACAACACGCGGCGCCTTCTCGCTGCCAAGTCATGGCGTCGAATCCTCAGGTGCTCCCATTTTCCCACCTGCGCCGACTCCACCCCACCGGGCTTCTCCTTCTCCTCCCTTTTTAGTTTGACGTGAAAGCGAGAACTTCCCCGCCGCGGGTCCCCCCACCCACAACAACAACCACCACCAGCAGCAGCAGCAGCAGCAGCAGCAAGTGATTGTCATATTTCCCACGGACACTGGAAGGCATCAGCAGCCCGGCGTTGGGAGGAGAAGAAGAAGGAAAAAAAAAAAAAAAAAAAAGAAAAACAGAGGGGTGGGGGTGTGTGTGGGGGGAGATGAAGATGGAGGTGGGAGTGGCCTGGTGCGTCTGACGTCAGCGGCTGTGTGGAGGAGTATAGGCTGTGCTGTCAGCCCAGTGTCAGTCTGATGAAGATTGGCATGCAGGTAAGCTGTCATTCATTTTCAATGTCAGTGGATGGGAGCAGGGCTTTACCACTTCAGCGCCCCCCCCCCTCCCCCCTCCTCCTCTTCCTCCCCCCCCCTCCCTCCCCTCCAACCCTCCATCCCCCCCCTTCCTCCTCCTCCACCCCCTCCTCTCCCTCCAACCCCCCCCACCCTTCATTTACAAAAGGCAGGACATTATTCATAGAGACAGACAGACAGCCAGGCCAGAGAGAGAGAGAGAGAGAGAGGGTGGGTGAGAAAGTGAGAGAGAGAGAGAGAGAGAGAGAGAGAGAGAGAGAGAGAGAGAGAGAAAGGAAGGGGGTTTGTAGAGGAGGGGGAGGAAAAAAAGAGAGAGGGAAAGGAGAGGAGATGCATTTTTGTGCAGGACTGAAAGACCGGTGGATTTTTTTTCTCCCCCCCCCTTTTTTTTTTTTTTTTTGCTTGATGCGGGATTGTGTTTATTTTATTTCATTTTATTAATGTGTTCGTGGTGCTCGCGCTGTGTGTGTGTGTGTGTGTTTCTGTGTGTGTCTGTTTGTGTGTGTGTGTTGGGTGCGTTTATCGGCGGATCCGGCTGTGCAAAAGCTTGTGTTTATTTCTTTTTTTTTTTTTTTTTTTTTTGTTGCTTTTCTCGAATAATACGTGTTGTGCTGCGCTTGGACGGGCTGGACGTGCGCGGAGCTCCGCCGGGTTTTCCCTTGCAGAGTCACCGGGACTCCGCCGGGCTCTTTGTACGGAACGTGAATCAGCTGGAATCACGATATTATCGTGTTATCGCGATAGTTTTTTTTTTTTTTTTTTTCCTTTTCATTTTAACAAGTTCATATTTTATTCCCATTATATGTTCATCGCCATTTTTGAATGTCTGCAACTTGCGTTTCTTGGAAATAAAAAAAACAAAAAAAACAACAAAAAAAAAAAGCTTTTTAAATGATTTGAGTAAACTTAATCACATGTCGGAAGTTTCTCCTGCAACCCCTCTGCTCTGAACAAGTCCGGCATCACTAGACCTCTGTGTGTGTGTGTGTGTGTGTGTGTGCGCGTGTGTGTGTGTGTTTGAAAATCATATCCCAAAATACTTCTATCAGGCACAGTTGCAAAAGTATTTCCACATGGATGACAGTGATTTGGGCTTCTTCTACCTCCATCTTTATTTCATAGTCTCGATCCCGGTGTTGTTGTTTTTTGTTTTTTTTTTCCAATGTGCAGCGCACATTTATTGATACAAGGAGGAATCGTTTATATTAGCGTGGGTCAGGCGATGGAGTCTCAGCCCGCGTCTCGGCGCGCTCCGTGTGTTTACCCTCCGCCTTCGCTGCCCCTGCAAAAACTTCCCGAGCCCCAACACTGGCTGTCTTTGTGCGCCGCTTTCTCCTCGCGCTGACGGCATTATTCCGCCCGTATTGCCGCGATGACGGTCTCATCCTGGACACGGAGGTTTATTTGAATAAACTTTTAAATCCAAGAATGTACAAAATGAAGCAAAACAAACCCTGTAGACGCAACGCCGGCGCCGCGGGTCAAACTAGGTCATCTCAGCATTCATCTGTCACCCACCTCCAGTCAACCTGCCAGTGCACACAGTGAGCTAGCAAAACACATTCCCGTTTGACAACACACACGCACACACATACACACTCTTCCTGTGGATGTAACGTTATTGTAAATAGATTGAACAGTTGGAAACAGGGGTCGACCATATGCGTGCGTTTCAAGGCCGGCGCTGTCGGCTCTGGGACCGGGAGGAAAAACAGTCGACGGCTGCAATTCAATGCGAAGCGACACGTGGGACGAGCCGTCCAATGGAGACCGGCCGAACCGACCGAAAAAAAACAAACGACTCCAAAACATCTAACCTTTGAGCCACAAGAAGACGGCTCCCGATGGCCTTTTGCGAAAATCAAATTTAATAGCTCTCAAATGGGAGTGTAAGAAGTCACTCGATGTTGCTTGAAAAGTAGTTTCGCTCTGATTCTCAGCTTGGCGGCCGCTGTTGTCAAGGCAGGGACTTTGAGGTTTGCCAAAAGGGCCTATTAGTGGGATAACTCTCTATGTATATATTTAAAAAGATATCTAAGCCGATCATTGGTAATGGGCCCCAAAGTGAAGTTGTCCCGGTTTCTCGCTTTTCCCCCTTGCTGAATGTTCCAATTGTGTCGGGTAAAATCTCAGCACCGGCGGACGATCGGTTCATTAAAAAAAAAAAAAAAACGCCGTTTGTTTTCCGATCATGTGCCTGCCTGAGAAATCACAAAGGCGATCCAGACGACAATCCCCGACAAACTCTTCCCTCAATCAAACGCGTTCGACAGGTGCTGAGCGCCGAGCGCAAAATCCCACGAGGAGCCAGAACTCTCCCCCCCCCCCCCCCGCCCCTCTTCTTCCCCTCCCTCCGTGAAACCCAATTCTTTTTGAAAGACACCGTTTTGAGTCGGCGCTGAAAGAGCGCGAGAAGGTCTGTTACCTTTCACGCGTTTTCAAACGATCGGCTGCCTTTTGTCAGAGTCTCAAAGTGCGGGCTTCAGCCGCGGATGAATTGCGACGGTACGCGTTCAAACAAAGGCGCCAGTCGAAACGCGTCACCCGTAGTGATGTTTGTTCTTTGTTGTCATGTACCCCACGCCGCTCCGCATATTGTCAGATAGAGATAATGCCAAATTATTCCATCCCCAAACCCTGCTGAGATCTTAATTGATGATTTGTGTCATTGGACATGCAGCCCAGGGGCATATTTTGAGGCTGTGAAATGTTCCAGCATTATTTGCATATTCTCATTTCCTCCTCGATGGGTAAATGACACGATGAGATGCCAGGCTGTGCAGACCTGCAGGTTTTTCGGGAGGGATAATCACTAATAAAGTGATTCTATAAGGCAAAATGAAGAAGGTAAACAGAGTGCGCCGTGAGCCGTAACAAAGCACCGTCCGTGACTCTGGAAGGAAACTGTCTGTTTACGGCGTGGGTCTTTTTTTTTCCACGTTCATTCAGCCCCGCCTGACGCCGATGAAAGAGTACATTTTTGAGGGTCTTGTCAGACTAATACATCTACTTTGCTTTCCTTTTCTTAGCAACCAGACTGTGAGATGTGCAATTTGTGTTTGCAAGCCTCACTTCCTTAAATCAGGCTGGGGGAGAAAAAAAAAAAAAGGAGAGAGAGAAGCTGCACAGAATTATTCATAAGGCTTCAGTCTGCCGGGTATCCTCAGCGGAGTGCATCTAGGTCCTGTTCCAGGCCCGTGAGCAATGCGATGTTTAGCTCTCTCATGTTCAATAGTGCAGCAATCCGTTCGACAATTGTGTTGCGTTGTATGTTTTGGCCCCGTCCGTGCCCTCGCAGGTCATGCCCACTAAGCCTGCTTGATCCCTATTGGTCTCCAGAGGAGGCAGAAGCCTGTTTATGCCGTCAGACGGCTCTGCTTAAGGACAGCCTGTACATGCTTACCCTTGCTCATTCCACAGCCAGCGCTGCGCTGGCATGGCTCTAAGTAAGCCACCGGGGACCGGGGTCGGAGAAAGATGGATTGGCTTGATTTATGCTCCGAGAGGAGCAACAGGCAAATTAATGATCCTCTATACTGTCAACACCACAAAGCTGCGCTCTCTGGAAGGACGTAGAAGAGAATATAGAGAATATAGGATCTGTAGGCGCACAAGTTTGCCAAGAATGCTAAATCTCAACTTCCGTTTTTTTTTTTTTTTTTTTAATAATTTTGGTCTCAGCTCACTTGCATCCCGCCTATTTTTGTTTGTTTATTTTATTCTTGTTATTGTTATTGTCACCATGTTTATGTTGTCGTTTAATTTGGGTTGTGTATTTTCGCCTTTACTGTTTTTTTTTTTTTTTTTTTTTTTCATTCTGTCGCCCATTCTTATCCTTGATGTTGTCGTTGTTGTTCTCTCCGCTGCCTATTTATTCATAGATGACATTTTGCTATTTGCTAATTGTCTCTCTATTTCTACTTACATTCATATTTATTGTCACTATAACTGTAATCCTGCTGCGACAAAAGAATTTCCCCAATGGGGATCAATCAAGTTTATCTTATCTTTACACCTTTAGATTAGATTCTACTTTATTGTCATCGCAGAGTAACGAAACGTAGTTAGCATCTAATCGGAAGTGCAGAAAGCAGAAATGCCAGGATGTACAGAAAGCGGTATTTACAGATAAATGCAATCTTTACTGAATAAATGCAATTTTTTTAATTTTTTTTCTTTTTACAGCAAGTGCAAGTAGAGGGGAATAAGATGAGCAGCATATGTACAGCTCGTGCAAATATAGTGGATAATTGTTATGTGCAGATTATGTACAAATAGGTAGTGATTAGTATGATGTACAGATGGAAGCGCAAAAATACAGATGTCTTATACCGTAACTAACTTTAGAAGAACCTGCAAGGAGACAAAAATATCAGTGCTCTTTACTCTTCATTTGATCATTCAGATGGTTCGCCATTTTCTTTTCAGAGAAACACCAACAGAAGCACACGCGGAAAACAACAGGTGTATTTCCCCCTTTATATAATGCTAGTTTCCTCGCTCTTTGGTTACAGTCACACCCTTTTTTTTTTTTTTTTTTTTAAATTTCATTTTTATTTCTCGCCGTACTTCGTCCGTGAATTTACACCCGCACGTGATCTCGACATCACCTTGTCTCCAAAACATCCCGAAGCAGAAAAAAAAAACAAAAAAAAAACACATACACAAATGGGAAATCCGCTGTAGACCTCAATGCGCGATTGATTCCCCCCCCCACCAGCGCTCCGAATCAATCGTCCCCGAGAGATAGGAGCGCTCAAATGAACGTATAGAAAGTCTGTTCTTCTCCCTTCACACAATAACACGCGATGCGCGCCGAAACAAGGTCTGTGGAAGTGAACGCCGCAGCATGGAGGAAGACATTCAAAGCTTTGAGTCATTAGGTAATGATTTTAGCATCAGTGCTGTGATTGCATTCCTTTTTTCACACAGAGGAAATGAAAACCCAGCGGGGACGCATTCCGCAGAGTCAAAGTCGTGGCATGAAATAAAGTCGAAGAGAACAGTTCAATCCCAGTTGTTTTTTTTTTTTTTTTTTTTTTTTTTTTGCACTAACAGGACCCGCACACTATTTACAGTGTGTTTCAAAGGATCAGTAAGAAGCGGGCTATTTCCGCACCTCTATTTCTCCAGTGCTGGAATAATTTGCTTTTGAAGTCATTATTTTTGCTAGTTGAGGGGAAAAAAAAAACAAAAAACAAAAAAAAACAACAAAAAATAGAAGACAATTTAAATGTATTTTTAGACTGCGGCAGTCATTATTCGACAATCAAGCGCAAAATCAAATTAGCAACAGCTTATTATATATTCCGCATTTAAAGGCCTCCAACAAGACTCCGAACCTCATTGTGCCTTTGGTCTTATCTCTGGTGGAATGCAGATAATCCTAATAAATGAATAGAGCTTCACACAGAGAAATATGAAGCCTGCCAGTAAATCCTGAATTTATTATATTTGAGAGTCCTGGTAACAGCTGAGCTGGATGAGGTTCAAAATATTTGATTTGAATTCAACCGCAGATCATAGCGCAGAAAATCCCCACCAAGCAGCGTGGGGCTGCATATTTTTTGCTTCCCGCTAAAGTGAACAAACAGAGAGGACAAAATGGTGTCACTTCAAATGAAAATGCCTTTTTACGCTCAGTCGAGGCACGCGGCGGCGGACGTCGTGGTGTTAAAGAGAAAAAAAAAAAAAAAAACAAGCCGCGATTTGCCGCTTTGACGTGTTTATCACGAAGCCGAGGAAAGCGCTCGCCGGTACCGACTTAATGAACGCTTGTGGTTAATTTGTCATTTTTTCACGTAAACATCGGCCTCTGGAGTTGGTCCTGGTGTTTCTCGGGGAGCCGTCCGGACGCCGGCCGGTCCTGGAGAGAGAGAGAGAGATGGGGAGGGAGATATGTTGGCGTTAGAAAACGGTGGAAAATTAAAGCGTTTGTAGTGTTTGCTCCGAAGTCACGCTGCTCGTCATGAAGCCGTTTCTTTTACAGTTGAACAGTTTGTTCTGTTTGACTGTCAGCAAGACGGGCGTGTTGTTTTTCCGATCCCCCGTCAATCGCCCCGCTATTGTCTGAATCTGAACACTTAAGAAAATGTCTGGAGTTTCTTTTTAGTCGTTTTGAACGTGGAAAGCAGGGATTGGCACGTTCGCCGAAACCAAAAAAAAAAAAAGATCAAAATATCATTTAAACCATAAGAATCGAATGCCCGGCCGGTGTTGCTGTGTCAGCTGTGTTGCGACGTGGGGTCACGTTGCTTCGGGGGCCCCTCCATATTCCGCACGCCGGGAGGCCGGCAGGTACGTCGGACGGCAGCTGCTCGCGGCGCGACGGGAACCCCGCCGCCGCCGCCGCCGCGCTTCCCTCTGTAATTCCACCGCGACGGCCGAAGGCGCGCAAGTTGAACGGCGGCCAAATGCACATCAACAGGATCTATTTCTGCTGAACGCTAAGCTAACGCATATCATCGTCGTGAAGTGTTGTTCCATCTCTGACCGCCCCCTCCGAGTTTCCTTTATGACTCATTAACAGCCGCGCTAATACGTGCGCGAGGCTCCGGCCAGAAGCGGGCCCGCTCTTTGCAGCGCGCGGCTGAAAAGCAAAGCGTCGGAATGGGAAAAAAAAAAAAAAAAAAAGAAAAAGAGCCGCACGCTGCCGGGTGGCCTTTTGAAACGTCGTAATTGGCAGGAGTTCATTGAAGTTTTCTGGATTTAGAACAAAAGTACAGCAATCCTAAAGCTCTGACCTCCAAAAAGGCTACACACTCGAGCGCGGTTCAATTTTTTTCCCGAGTCCCCCCTCGCAGTTATCGTTGGAGTGTGTTCCTCTTACCGCGTCTCTTCTAAATGTTTCAGTCCGCGCCACTCCAGGACGCCACTTACGTGAAGGACGATATTTCAACCCAGCGCGTAGCGGCGGTGTTCATTTTGACATCTCGTCACGGGCCGCGCCGTTAATTCCCGCTCTCAGGTGCCGTCTTTGTCGGCGCGTCAGCTCTCGGGTTAAACAACGGCTTATCAACGGGGCAGAATGATTTGTATTAATGCATGTTGGCGATTGCTGTTATTAGCTGCAAATGACTTTCTTTATGTCCCGCTGTCCCCCCGCTATAAAACCGCCGTGTTTTTATGACGGCCCGGGCTTTTGTCCAAGTGCTTGTCATTTGTATTCCCCTCGATCTTTTAACGCTATTTCACAAGACTCAAACTCTTAAAATATTAAAGGTGGGGCTTTTTTTTTTTTTTTTTTTTTTTTTAAATTCCCGTGTTATAGTTCCTGTAGACGACTGGTCGTCCTCGCATACCTGGGAAAAACCTCAGCCGAGATGAGTGAGATGCTAATGTCGCGCGATGAATCGCGTTTAACCAACACCATATGAAGAAAAAGAAAACGGGCTCATTTGTACGAGCAAATGTCTTATAAACTGCGACGCCAGATCCGTCGCGTGACTTCTTGCGTTCCCACAAAGAGCCTCGCTTCCTCCTTTTCTAACTTTGCGGCGCTCACGGCCAAACCGCTTCAGCTTTGACGATGAATGCGTTTTGAAATAACGCAGCGTTTGGAGAAAGCGCTTTAAAATGTTTTTTATTTGGTGGAGATGTACTTTAAAACTTGAATTCGGTTTGGATACGCTCACTTGTCGTACCGATGTGATCGTAGCAATGATATGATTATGAAAATAAAAATGCGGCGCTTATAAATATATGTATGATTTTTTCAACATCAAGAAATAATGAGCATGGAGAATTTAATCAGGCTTTATTTAGCAGTAAAACCGGCTCGCTATTTTCAAAAACACACCCGTTTCTCAAATAGCTGTGAAACCGTCGAGCCCAAAATCTGGATTATATTAAGAGGACATTTTTCATTTCACTTGCCCGGGATAGTTTTTGAAATCAAACGATTGTACTTTGCAAGGCGTGCTATTATTGGATGAAAAAGGCAACGCTACTACTTTCGTGTCCTTTTTTTTTTTCTTTTTTGTTTATAAGAACAGCGCACGCAGGACGACATCTCGGGTGCAAACGGAAGAGTAAATCCGCGCTTCCGGTTTCCACCGACACTTCATCCATTCGGGAGGTAGAACGGTCTATATTGCATCGTGAACGAAAAGAGATAAGCTTTCGTGCGATATTTTTTTTTTTTTTTTTTTTTTTTCCCCCAAACGCGCCCCACGCCGTTTGCGACGTAAGGAGATGTGACGGAATGTCGCAGCCCTGCTACGACGCGGCGCGCGGTCATTCCAGGAGAAACGTACAGTAGCTTGATTATTCGCCGCGGCAGCTGTACGTACACATTAAAACCCGTGGAATGCGACGATTGCCAGCTTGGCTGGATTCATTGTCCTCACCCCCCCCTCCACGTCATTACATCCCCAACATTACGACTCTGCTGAGAGCGTAAGGAAACACAAGACGACCCGGCAGCATGAAGTCCAAGTTTAAAAACGATGGTGCGCGCGCACATCCCCCCCCCGACGTCCTTTTTCGAAACGTCCGTCCTCTGGGGGAAAACGGCCGCAGGATCGGGGTGACGTCCCGCCGGGTGAAATCCTAAACCCCGGCGCCGAAATCGAACGCGGGAGCCGGACACACGTGAGCGCTCGGGTATCGCGTCTGGCTCGGAGCTCCGACTCTGCAAGTAATCATGAGTCAACAACAGCAGGCCGTGGGGGGGGGAGACCAAGATTAATGGGTGACAGAGGTTTCCGGATGAGTGTGAAGATGATGTGTACTCCTGAATCAGTGAAATGTGGCTTCAATTAGAGGTCAGTAAGACGATCTTCCAACCCCTCCGCTCTAAAACCCTTATTTACTATTTTTATTACTAACAATGTTGCGTTTAATTTCCTCGAAGTTGCGCCGGAGAGTTTGTTTCCTGCTCGCCGCATTCCATCACTTAAACCTCTGATTTATAACCGAATTCAAGCCAAAGTAGGAACTGAAAAAATAAATTACCGTGAGTCTGTTTCCCGTCGGCGGCGGCGGCGGGCACATAATTTGTCGAAGAAAGCTGCGCTGTGTTAAGTGTGTTTGCACAGCGGCGCGGGCTAACCGCACACCAGCCCTGATTTTTTTTTTTTTTTTTTTTTTTTTTTTCTTTTCGAGGTGGTAATATTTAATGGCTCGACAACGCGCCTCTGATTTGACAACGCCAGAACTCTTTGGGCTCTGCTCCTTCGATTTAACGTCTGTTCTGATTTGCTGCGGCTAATGAGACCTGAAGCTTTGAGTCGTGTTACCTTTCAAGCCAGAATGCAAACATGTCAGATTTCTGCAGCCTGTGTGTGTGTGTGTGTGTGTGTGTGTAGGTCTGGGAGCAAGCGTGCGTGATTATCATAACACACACGTTTCTGTCAATGGAAATGTAGAAAGCTCAGCAGCTGTGAGGTTGAATCTACCGTTGAGTGGCAGTTTTATTACTTTCTATTGTTTTACCGTTTATTTATTTTCGTTCAAGCCGAATTCACGTCTTCCTGAAGAGAAGCTTCTCTTTCGGGAGAATATTCCTTAATGCTGTGAGTAAGCGCAGACCTGAATCCGCAAATTCACCGCAGCACAATGGGCTAAATTTAAAATTAAAAAAAAAGAAAAAAAAAAAGTCACCCCCATTTTTACAGCAAGACTTCTTTCCACTACAAAGAATAATTACTTTCCTCCAACTCCGGCACCATAATTGGTTACTACTCTTTTATCTTATCTATGTGCGCATAATTATCACAGTCATCATATTAGATTATTTCATGCATAATAAATGAAGCCGAACTGCACGGGGGGTAATTAGCATGTTAGGGGTTCGTGCTGCCATTACAAAAGGGCGCCGTTGTAAATGACATCCCTGAAAATGAAGAAATGCCGGAAGAATATTCTGGCCAACGTTGTTGTCGTTTCATTTATCCGATGTTTGCCGAAATACATCCCCGGCTGTCGGTTCGTGCTGGGAAACGGCGCGCCTCGTGTCGCCGTCCTCTTTTCGTAACATCATTATTCGCTTCCGCAAAGTGACACGTGGCGATGATTATATTTCAACAACGCAGATTCAGAGAGATTTCGTGGTTCCACGAAGCTAAACGGTGAAATGCGGACCAAAAACAAAAGGGCGGCGCGGCCGTTAGCGCTTCCGCTTCACACAGCAACCCCGTTGCAGGCCTTTCCACGTGAAGTCGCCACGTTCTCCCGCAGCTGCACGGGGTTCCTCAGGGTTCTTCCGGTTCCTCTCACAGACTAAAAAACATGCAGGAGGTTCACCGGAGACCCCAAATTGGCCAGAGGAGCGAATGAAGGGCTGTTTCCGTGTGACGCGTAAATGAGAGGGTGATTGATTGCGGGTCTCTTCCGGCGCTGTCTCGGGCAGCTGCCTGCCAGAGTTTCACCTTAGTGTCTTTTTTTTTCCCAAATTTTCTACTTTTTTTTGTTCTATTTACTTCCCCTTGCTTTAGTAACAATTTACTTAAGAATTTACCAAAACAAGAGATGCTGCTCCATTCGCCAATTCTTGTTTTTCGCGGTGCTTGGAGCGCTTTTTTCGAGCCGGATCCCGGTCCTGGCGGAGCAGCGCGACGGCTCCATTGTTCCCACCTGGAATCAGCTGATGGAGCTGAGATGCAGCGGCAGGATGGGGGAGAGGCACCAAATCCCCAATTTTTTCCCTCCTTCCTACTATTATCTATTATTGTTATGTTTTACTTGAAACTCTGGCACAACAATTTCCTTCGGGATAAATAAAGTTGTTCTTATCTTATCTTATCTTATCTATATATGACCTGTGAATGGTTTTATCTCCATACGACGTGGATGGATATCTTTCTCTATGTGTTCTTTGAATGAAAGGCTGAATGGTCGCGTGTCTTTCACGAATGTTAAGCTCATTTTCACCGAGGGCCACATCAGCATCATGGTAACGGTAACATTATAAATGTAACCTAATGTAAAATAAATGTTAAATTTCCAAAATGCTTGTTGCTCTGTTTCAAAGCTAGCGTTTTTGGATGCGACTTTCGTGAACACATTCTGCTGCCGTCGTTCTTTGACTTTTAATTCCCGGACAATTTGTTGTTTTTCCGGAAGGCTAACTTTAGCATACTTAGCTTCGTGTTCGGTGTCAAAATACCAATGTAGATTTTACTCTTTGACGCTGCCTCATAACACAGAAGACGCTTTTTCTCCTTGAAGCACAAACATGGATTAGCCGTCCAATCTTTCTTGAAACAGCCGTCCATCGCCGTCAACTTTTCTCTTCCTGGACATTTAGGGCATCGTTTGAATTCCCCAACTCGTCGATGGCATTGACGTGGATACGCTGCGATCTAATGGCGGCGTGAATTGAGGGAAATCTAATTTACGGTCAATGCACGTTATTTATTTTAAGACAACCAGACCTTTTAAGACCTTCTCGCCAAATTTGGCATGAATAACATGAATAAGGGAGCGAATGCTTGTATGTCTCTGTAAGGTGTGTGAACAAAGGGGTGAATATTTGCAGGAGTCTCTATGTAGCCCAAACATCCGGGCTGAACCCCGGCTCTCGTCCAATGGCAGCTCGGATCGGCTCCGGACAAGTGTTATAGATAATGAGGGAGAAGCGGAAAAAAAAGAAAAATCGCATAAAAGTGTCAAATGAGCGATAGACCTTAAAATACTGTGGCAATAACAGAAAAACAGTCTAAAACGAGTCAAAAAAAAAAAAAAAAAGCAGCCGAAGCCTCTGAATCAGTAATTAAAAGCTGCTTTTTACAGGCACTTTTTAAGCCATTATCCCTTCTCCCCGAGCAGGATGTCCCGGAGCCTTGGGCCCGGACCAGGAAACAGAGTCACCTTTGGTTTGCAGCCCAGATTTAAGTTTTCAGAATAGACAATCCCAGGCAGTGTTTTTGGCTCGCAGAGAGGAGAGCAGCAGTTCAGAGACGTGAGACGGTGCCAGAGCAGGCAGAGCCCTTAAAGTCACCGAAACTATTTCTTTTATCGGCGCTGAAAGACACAGGTAATCACTGGAATGATCCCGAAACCGCGGATGATACAGTCACGTTTATTTTTATTTATTTTTTTTCGTTGAAGTCGGGGATAATTAACAGGCTTTTGGGAGGGGAGCGTTTCATCAAGGCACGGACGGAAGACACGAATCTGGCAGAAAAAAGCTTGATTTTTGGACGAAAAGATCAATGACTTGGTGTCAGATCGGGATATTGTTGGTTATTGGTGTCCCCTTAAATGACTGCTCGGCAAAGTACGGCGAGACAGAACAAGTTATCCTTATAATCAAAAAAAAAAAGTTTTCTTTGGTTGGAAACTGAACTTGAAATGAATGTTGTCACATCTGTTTTCTGTACATACATTTCGTAACGCCGGCGAGATCCGACCCGAGGGCCTTTGCATTTTCTGACCTGTCGAGCCTCGTTGCCGTAATGATGGAAATTAAAACCATCTTTAAGGAACTCCATGTTGATTCTACTAATGGCCGTTGGAGGTGTGATAATTTTCGCTTTTCCAGTCCAATCCCAGCACGTTTTCTCCTTTTGCGCTGTCGAATTAATAGCTCATTTCATTTATTTAGTATCTTCATTGCTTCCGTTGCAGCCGCCATTGGTCGATTTTTATTCCGAAATATCTAAAACCACGAAGCCCCAACTACATTTTTCAAAGATTCGATTTCAAATCAGGGCTGTACTTGTTGAAATCATCCGAGGCCCCTCGCTGTAACTACAGTTTTGGGGGTGAAATGCTAAATCAGCTTTAATGGTTTTTCGGGGCTCAAACGCTCCCTCGGGAATACAAAAACAATTAGCGCCGTGTGACTTGTACGCGCCGAAACCATCGGAGTGAGTTGTTCCTCTCGGTGAAGAAGGGCGGCGGACGAAAAGCTCTCCTGTTATTTAGCAAATAAATGAAGTATAGTTGAAGGTTAATTTTAATCACTTGAACTGCAGAGGAGGCAGCGCAGCCGCGACGCAGCTATTAAGGACTGACAGCAGTCGCTCTCCCAGTTCTAATGAGCTAAACCCACTTAGCACTTTAGCGCTGCCCTGAAACGTTCCACTCGTTTATTTTAATATTATTATTATTATTATTTTGATGACAGAAGCCAAAGTTCTGAGGAGCTGCTTGCAGATTTTTCCAGTGAAATAAAAAAAAAAAAATTAAAAAAAAATTAATTGAAGTCACCCCCCCCCCCTCACTGTCTTCTGAATCAAAGATCGGTAAAATGAAAAGAGAGGCGAGACACAAGTTTATGATCTTACACATGTACGACTTGATTTAAAAAGTCCTTTTCGGATATTTTAATTTGAACACAGAAGGTAACTCGCAGCGGCGCTGATTAAATCCGGCCAATAAATCACGCTCGTTTGAAAAGCCTCGTGGTGCTAAACCGGCCGCTCTGATTATAGAAGTACAAAAATATCAGCTCGGTCGCACAGCTCAGCCCCGGTTTTAGTCATCAGCCGCCGTGGAGGGAGAGTTAAAGTTGCCGCGGCGTCGCGGACGCTTGTTTTTTTTGCACCGCTATGTAACAAGAACAACTTCTCTGAGGCCAAACGCTTCAGTTGCAGTTTCTTGGCACCCCGTGGACGCTGGCAGGGACACCTTTTAGCGAACCTGTGCCAAAAAAAAAAAAAAAAGCCTGAAAACACGAGACATAATGAGCACTTTTCAGTGTTTAAGATTCGCTCTTATTCAGCGGCCTGTTTGGAAAAGGGTCGTGATTGATAATGGAATTAAATTATCAATAATTGGAACACCCTCATGGAGCAAGTACTAGATATGCGTGAGCAGGTTGGACCGCGCCATGCATCATTACATAACCCCAAGTATTTATACGCGATAATTTCAAACAAATGAAATAAATACATATTTGAATGCATTTTAAATTTTTTTTTTTTTTTTTTTAAATTTATAGATACATTTTTTTTTTTTTTTTTTAAATTTGCAACTTATCTGGCAAATCTAGACACCCTGGGTCATGGGGGGGTGATCCATAAATATTTAAAATCAGCAAGGGAAATGAGAAAAGTAATAATGAGTAAATGAGAAGAACAGAAACAATTTTACTTTTTAAATTATCCAAACAATGAGCGAAACGTCAAGATTAATGATGCTGTCAGGTACTGTTTTGTATTCTATTATTTCATTATAAGATTAACACAAAGTATCCTCATGATGGGGAACATTAACGTCATAGCGTAGAAATCGTACTTGAAATTGATTTAATTAATTTGCTTGGATTGTGTGCATGTTGTGTGATTTTTTTTTTTTTTTTTTTTCCACAACTTAGCAAATAATGGGCTTCTGTGCCAGGTTGTAACCTCCATCTAGTTTCATGGACCAAAAAGGCTTTCGCTTGTATCCGTTGACAGTGTGTGCCATTATTATGTGACCTTTTCGGCCTTTCCTGAAAGCAAAGGTCACGACTCTCAGGAAAATCAAAATAGAGATAAAGAAACATGAATTCTGATGCATTTAAAAAAGATAAATAAAAAAATTATGCCTACACACACACACATGCATGCATGCACGCACATACATGCACACAGGCGGCTTACACTTGCTGTGTGACTCCACCAAAGTTTCTCCCCCAAAGGGTGATGACGGCTCTGTGCTAAAAGTGAATTAGAAACAGCTGCCGAGGCGGCGGCGGCGGCGGCGGGTAAATACGGCAGCCGGGCGGTGTCACCGTGTCATGAACGCCGCTCTGTGACACGGCGCTCGGCGGTTGGGGCGAGAAAAGCTCCCCACGTCCCCTCCCGTAGGACCCCGTGTCGCGGTCAAGGTCTCGATACCCCGGCGGTATGTGTGCGTCTGTCTCCGCGCTGGCACCGCCGCGGCATTGCTACAGTGTCAGCGTGGCGTAAATGGGAGTCTGAAACGCGATCGCGCGGGCCGCAGCTCCGGTTTGTTTGTGTAGCTTTAAAGGAACAGTTTTTGGATGAGCCGGCGGGATGACTCGTCTTGACTGAAATGGAGGAGCGTGAACTGTGTGTTCAGCAAAGAAGCCTCACCCTAATACTTGAAGCATTGATTACAGCGCTGCTATCATTAGCTTTCCAAATATGACCTGCCATGCCTTGACTTGAACACTGCAAATGATATTTACTGCAGATTCCGAGTGTTCGGTTTGTCTTCACTGATAAGCTTTTTTTTTTTTTTTTTTTTTGTGACTGTTTCGTGTTGGAGCCATATTGGACAATTTGTAGTTTACTAGCACATCTGCCTACCTTTCGTTGATTTTTTTCCCACTTTTTTTTTTTTTTTCCCCAAGAAACTCAACAGTAGACTTTCTATAGAGTCACTCCTCCCTTAACGACATAATGGATTTACGACGGGCGTTTAGACATTGACCAATATTCATTGAATGAAAATATCTCAGTGTATATGCGCCGAGCACAATGGCAGCGCAGTCGAGACTGTAAGTGTACCTAAATGTAGCTGTGTATGTTAAGATAATGACATAATAAAAGCTCTATAACAATAATACCAACTCTTTCGTCAACATTAGGCTAGGCTCACTTGTAACTTTTCACCCGTAGGTTAACTTATAGGCTACGGTAGGCTAGCCTACCGTAAGGCTATACGGTGCATTACTTATATATGATGATTTGAGTTGAAATAAAGGGAATCTTTCGCTAAAAAACGTAGTTGTTGGAGCGGATCATTGTCGCTAAACAAGGAGTGACTGTATCATGAAAGCAACCGTCATGTTTTCGACTTGTTGGTGTTGGTTCTTAAATACATTGTTCCTTACATCGTTTAATGTGCTGTCAACAAAATCACACAAAAAGGATCAGGGGAAATGAAGTGTATGAACCCATGGAGGTCAAACTCAAAATGAAAGTGGAAAAACACACTTCAGGCTGATCCAGTGTTGATGTAATGTCCTTAAAACAAGTCAAAATGAATCCGTGTCGCTTCCCAAGTGGACACTTTGATTTTTTTACACAAGTGTGATTGACTTGGAGTTACATTGGGTTGTTTAAGTGCAATACATGAGGAAGCGGGAAGATCCCCATACTTCGTTTCCAGTATGTGGAAGCCATCAGAGGATGGGGAGGGGTTTCTGCAAAGCAGGTAAGGGTCTGAAGTCGGGGGATACGAGAAGCTGCCGCTTACACAATATAATGGATTTAGCAGATACGTGCACATATTCAAGCATTCAAACTTTTAACCAACATCAGTCAGAGAAAAGATTAACAAGACAGGGGAGCGGTTTTAAAAGATTATTCCATAATTATATTCACTAACAAGTCCATTGTGTTTGGCAACAAGAATAGCAGAAGGAAACTCATCATTTGATTGTTTAAGTGACTGTGCTGTGAGTTTGCACACTCTGCCAGACCCGACGTCACAAATAACAATGAAACAACTTCAGATGTTTCCTTCCAACAGCTGACGCTTTGTTTGCAGTCAAATCACACGAAACCTATCACGGCCTACGTGTAGTTTTAACCATGAGATCATCTTCGCCCATATTTTTTACTTTTTGTCGGTAGCCGGACGCAATGACACATTGAGTATTACGCATACGTGTCATGTATTAAGGTTGGCGGTCGTTTCGCGGTGTTTTGTCGAGGCCGATAGCGCGGAGATGGATTCCCCCCCCCGCCATTCTTCTTCCCCTGCGCACGTCGTTCGGCCTTTGCGAATTTGTTGCAAAGGTATTTTGCCGAAAAACACTCTTCTGTGCAGAGCGTTCGGACACTGCTGTCCGAGAAGAGTCAGCCATTCGCGTGTGTTTATATGCTCTTGATGCGCTTCATAGCTGTTTATCCATCACCAAAACAATCCATCACTATAGAGTCTTGAAACAGAAAAGTGGGAATGATAATACTTTGTTTTTGGGGCTTTTTGCCTTTTAGCACACTTTTGGAATAGATTAGAATATTCCTTTCGTCGTCCCACGGTGGGGAAATTTCAACGACTCATAGCAGAAAATTGGACGGTGCAGGAAAAATTATCAAAAATAGAAAATATCAAAAAAAGTGCTCGATAAGTGATCAAAATAGGGAACTAAAAATGAACAATGTAAACAATATATGTATATAAACAGGGCTTGTTTAACAAGTTGCACCTAAATAATGTTTATGATTTTAAAAAAAGATTGTGGCCAAAGTGGCGACAACCGCAATACTTGCAGTTTTAACACTTATTTTTACATTTCTACCCGATCCCACTGGTTTTCAGACACCCAGTGACGAGGGCTTAGATCTGGTGTACAGTTTTCACGGCAGGACTCCATCGTGCAGAAATATTAAAAAATATATCCATATTTTAGCCTCCTGAGCACTTCATGCCCCAGATAACAGCTTGCGTTGGGGGTGTCTGATCCGGCCCTGCAAACACCTAAGCATCGTCCCCAGTCGAAACACAGGACAGTGTGAACAACAGCAAATTCAATGATTATATTATTGTCACCTTGTACAATAGGTTCTGCTGGCCAATCCCCCGTGCAGTTAGATGGACCAGACCTTGCTAACGCTTGTGGATAGATTTAGCAAAACAGCAGATTTTGCTTAAATCAGGTTTTACCGTGTCAATCCGGGTTGAATCTTTTTGCCACGACTGAGCGTGCCCGATGTAATGCACGGCTCCCAAGGGAAAGGAGGAAAAAAATCATTGGCAGTAAACGTTAGAAAATTCATCCCCGCGCAGGAGCGGCGCGTTCGGACCCCAATCTGGGACACTTCAGGCCAGATGTGGCCCGAATGAATCCGCCAAGTCTGACGGAAGCCGGCGGGACGAGCTGCGCAACGAGCGCAACCCTCACTTTCTGACACCTAATGAGACACGCGGCGGCGGCGGCGGCGGCTGATTCGGGCGCCCGCGGATGTCAGCCCGCGTCCGCCACGGTGGCACGGCCATCGGTCTGCGGTTGGGAATCCAACGCCAATATTCATTTCGCCGCTTTCACACGTTCTGCAGTATCGAGAACCTTTTCAGGAACTGCATTTTTCGTGCTTTTTCCTGACAGCATAGGAGCCACGGGTCCGTTTGACCTCAGTTCCGAAAAGCCCCTCCTCTTCTATGACTACTTTATGGTTCCAGGGGAATCGATATGGCGTAGGTGATTGGAAAAAGTTTTGTGGCCACTGATAAGCTGTTTTCTTGTGAAAAAAATCGGCAGAACCACCGAGAATTGCAGCAACAAAGAGGTCCAAGTTCATCTGTTCCCGTACACCACTGACGGGTTTTGTCAACATTTAGGTCAAAATAAGTCAAAAGTTAGCCTACGTGGGGGTTCCTTGCTTTGCTAGGAGGAGATAAAAACACTTCCTCCGTCTGATGGTCTATGATTATTATTCCCCTCATGCAGAACATGAATGCTTGTGTCATCTTTTTTTATGGTTTGTTCTTGAGTTTGGCGCTCAACGTTCATGTTGCAGACGTTAGTGTCACGACGGTGATCCCTCGCCGCCCGTGGGGATGCTAAGCTAATCGGCGGGCAGCTCTCAGAACTAGCCGGGCGGTACGTAGAACGGTCACGTCCGAAAGCAGCTCATCCAACACTCTCCAGCATGTAGTAAAGACAAAAAAAAATTAAATGCCGTAATTTCCGGACTCTTGAGCGCGCCTGAATATAAGCCGCGCCGGCTAAAAATAAACAAATCAATATATGTATACATAAAAAGGCCGCACTTGTCTACAAGCCACAGGTGTCCGTGTTGTAACATGAGATATTGACACAGAAACATTTTTTTTGACTTTTAATCAAATGGATACTGGCAACATCCACACATACATAAGAATAAGAACAACTTTATTTATCCCGAAGGAAATTTTTGTGCCAGAGTTTTAAGTAAAACATAACAATAATGAATAATAGTAGGAAATTGTATAAACATTAAAAAAAAAAAAAAAAAAAAAGGAAATACTGGAAATACTTTTTTGTTTCCAAAAAAAAAAAAAAAATTGGAAATTTAAAGCATTTACTGTCAAATGCACAATGTAGAAATGTTCTTCCCTGCACAGTGAAATTCCTACTTTGCTGTTCGCAGTGCATTCGAATATGTTCTGAGAGGAAGAGTGTAAACATTGTGATAAATATGATTATAGATATGAATATGAACATTGCAATAGAACAGCAACAGTGCAAAAATACATTTGTGTGCAGCTCGGTGTGCAACTTGCAGATGCAAGGATGAGTGCAATTTTATGTGGGCACTAGATTTTACAGTGCCTGTAACACGGCCGATGAAAAAGGTGAATAAGAAATAACACAAGGTAAAGTCCATCCATCCATCCATTTTCTATCCCCGCTTTGTCCGACTCCAGCTGATCGCGATCTTGGTCTTCATCTTCTGGTCTTTTCATTGATCTGATGTGACGAGGCTAAGTGTTTTGGCGGCATGAAGTTTGTAAGCCCCCCCAAAAAAATCCATAAATTAGCCGCATTGTTGTTTTAGCCGTGTGTGTGAGGGCTTAAAAGTAGTCCGGAAATGACGGTAATATTAAAAAAAAAAAAATGGTACTTTTTGTGTTTTGCTTGACAGCAAATATAGAAATGTGGACACATTTAATAATATCTTCTAATAGTGATAAAATAATCAATGTTATTGAGAGCAGAATTGCACTGTGTGTCACTGTGTGTCAGTTGTGCTGTCGGTGTTTGTCCAGCTTTGCTTTTACCTCCGAGAAACTTTCATATCCCCCGCCGTTTTCTCTGTATGATGCTGTCACC
Organism: Fistularia commersonii; assembly: GCF_037954325.1. Lineage (NCBI taxonomy): Eukaryota > Metazoa > Chordata > Actinopteri > Syngnathiformes > Fistulariidae > Fistularia > Fistularia commersonii. The sequence goes on along the minus strand of NC_141298.1, from coordinate 15,819,119 downwards.
GACCAAACTAAATGTCACAACAGACCGTGAGATCGGAATTCCCTTTTTGCTTTTTCACCGGCGAGAATTCTTTCCTTTTTTTGTTTTTGAGAAGGGTCTCGTAAAGAGATGAGATCACCTGTTGTCCCGCTGGCGGCTCCAAACATTTTAATGTTAGCAGACCGGCATGGAAATCGGTTTAAAAATCTGCGGGGGGGCCTTTCTTTTAATATTACTGTCTTTCTTTTCATAAAGCATCTCTAAATATGAATCTGTATTTCATTCCCGTCTCCCTTTTATAAGCCTCGATAGACATTTAATTCAGATAGCAGATCCTCCTTTTTTTCAAAAATAGAGCCATAAAAAATTTGAAATACTACTTTCATAAATATTTCCAGACATTTCAGGATTATCTTGTTTTCACCAAAGCTCACATGAATGAAATGAAGTCATTATTTCAAATTAGGAGAGGGATTGATGAGGTTGTATGGCCACCGATGCCACTGTCGTAGATCCCCCTTCTCATTGAGGATTCCAGCTCTCACACACACATTACAACACACACCTTGTCACCTTTTGTGCGCTGAGTCTGTGCTTTCCGATAGGTATTTCAAATCAATGTGTTGTGATGCGCGGCGGCCCAGAGGGGAAGGATTTTACGGATCACGCAGAACTGGGTTACAATCGGTAGTTGATCCAGACGTGGTAAAGCACATGAGATATATGTGTGCATGTGTGTGTGTGTGTGTGTGTGTGTGTGTGTGTGTATATATATATATACGTGTGTGTGTATATATATATATATATACGTGTGTGTCTGTATGCATGCATGTATGTATACTTATGTGTGTGTATATATGCCTATGTGTGTATGTATATATTTATACGCATGTGTACATATATGTACATATACATATATATATATGTGTGTGTGTGTGTGTATATATATATATATATATATATATATATATATATATATATATATATATATATATATATCAATGCATGTATCTATAAAGACACATTTGTGTGTATATATATATATATATATATATATATATATATACGTGTGTGTGTATATATATATATATATATATATATATATATATATATATATATATATATATATATATATATATATATATACGTGTGTGTCTGTATGCATGCATGTATGTATACTTATGTGTGTGTATATATGCCTATGTGTGTATGTATATATTTATACGCATGTGTACATATATGTACATATACATATATATATGTGTGTGTGTGTATATATATATATATATATATATATATATATATCAATGCATGTATCTATAGACACATTTGCGCACATATATATATATACACACACACATGCATATATAAATGTATACTGTATGTGTGTGTATGTCTATCATGTTTTATGTATGTATATGTGTGTATATATACAATACACATTTCATGTGTATTTCATGTGCATTTCATGAATGCATTTCATGTGTGTGTATATGTAATATATATACATATATATATATATGTATATATGTTTATATACACGCTACATTTGAACGTTGAACCTTTCATTTATATCGTTTTTACTCGAATGTAGAACCCTCATTGTTCTTGTTTGGGATTAGTGGGCCGTGTGTCTCCCTGCGCTGATGTCGAGTCACTTCCAGCTGTTGTGCATTATTGCAACAGCCGTCGAGGAGGTCCAGGTGGAGATCTTCCACGCCAGTGGAAGAGTTAAGTTTCCTCCTCCCGGGTCTCGCCGGGGGAGAAGAGTCAGAGAGGGGAAAAAGCGTTTGCTTGCTTTAGACAGTGATGGGGAATTCCTGGCTGTCTGCTGTCTCGGCCCATTGTGTTTCTGCGCTCCCCGTCCGTCTCCTTCGCAGATAATGGACACGGTTTAAAATAAACCGCGAGAATTACCGCGGGCTTAGAGCCGCGCAGTCGCTGAAAGATAGTCGCTGTCACGAAAGGGCGTCCTGCTTTGGATCCGTCATCATCAAGCGGCGATTGTTCCCCGGGGAAACCGAAGGCCGCGTCTTTGTTTGTGCAAAGCGAGGGTTCTGGTTTCTCTCTAGACTTCCAAGTCTAAGCCTGGGACGTCTCGCCGTTGTTTTGCAATATCAAACAGGAGGACGCCATCGTCCACGCGTCGCCCCGTCTTGACTTCTGATTGTTAAAGTCAGTCTCGTCTAATGCGAGGCACAAAATAAAAAGGGCCGTCTTTTGTTCATCGGTCCATCCGTCATTCCTTGTCATCGCGCAATTTCATCAAAGCGGCCATAAATATGCCAGGAGAGCTGATATATTTCCCTCGCTTTTAATCATTCGCCGAACTTTGCTGTGATTTTAATGTCACTCAGACGGAGGTGACTTTGTCTGCTTCCAGGATTCAGACCGGGAAAAAAAAAAAAAAAAAAAAAAAAATCAGCGGCCGCACTTCGACCGGTGCGAGGTTTCAGAGAGAGTTCTGTTTTAGAACTCGGAAAGGATCGAACTCACAGATTTAACCAATTTGTGTCAAGGAGAAGAAGAAGCAGATGAAGGTCCTTTGTTTATTCAGGTTAATTTATACGCGCCGCTTTTAACCCGAGCGGCTTCGGGGTTCAGCTGCCGTGCGAGGAAGAGCTCGGGGATTGAACCGGCGACCTTCACGTCGCACTCGACATTTCGCAATTTTGGCATTTCGGCGAAGTTTTGGAACGCGGGGACGACCCGGAGTCGACTCGACGACACACACTCAGACACCTTTGAGCATTTCACCCGGCGTCTCCGCTGTGCGCGCTATCGATGGCGAAGCCTGGTTCAGAGTGCGAAGTCATCCCGGTGTTTCCAGGGATGTTTCATAACTTCAGTTTGCAGTTTCACTCACACCCTATGGAAGTGCAGCCTCCTATGCTACTGTATGAGTGTGTGTGTGTGTGTGCAGAATCTTTCAAGCTTCACTTGCAGGAGAAATATCAGTGTCAGCAAGTCGTACCTAGCTTGCGTTTATTTTTTTTCCCCCAATGACGATAATTCCATATTTTGTCAGCTTCTTTTAAGTGAAAAGAACAGGGACCCGTTTGGTAGAAAATGACACATTTTTCTTCATCTTTCTTAAAGATACAGACGGTTCTTCGCTTCCTCGCAGGGTCCGTGCAAATAAAGGTTTGGAAATGACTTGAAATTGAGGAAATAAATGATAGGCGGCAGAGAAAATGGCAGGAAATTAAGTGGAAGTAAAGAAGAAATGATTTGTGAATTTAGCAAGGCCTGAAAAAAAATACACATTTAATCACAAAAAAAGGAAGAAAAAAAATCAGGGGGAAAAAAAATAAAATAAAATAATAATAATAAAAAAAATCAATTACTAATAATAGACAAGTGAATTTAGCAAGGCCTGAAAAAAATATGCATTTAATCACAAAAAAAGGAAGAAAAAAAATCGGGGAAAAAAAATAAAAATAATAAAAAATTAATTACTGATAATAGACAAGTGACACGAAATTATATATATATATAATATTATATATATATAGCCGCTTGTCACTCATATATATATATATATATATATATATATATATATATATATATATAATTTCGTGTCACTTGTCTATTATCAGTAATTAATTTTTTTATTATTTTCATAAAAAATAAAAATAAAAATAAATAATAAGATAATAATAAAAAAATAAAAATAAAAAATAAATAAAAAAAATACATATGTATATATATTTTTTTTATTTATTTATTTTTGTTATTAAACAATTCATAAAGAGTTCTGTAGAACCCCTGGCTCTCAGACATTGTCAGGCCTTTCGCAGCCGGGTTCATCTGATTTTGTTAAAATGTAAAGCTGGTTGAAACGAACGCCGCCTAAAGCGATTTACGTGCTTGCCATCGGACCAGAGGAGCACAGCGAGGTGTAGCTGTTCCCCCCGATCCTCGTCCGGCAGCGCCCATCACCCCTGCGACGCCACTCAGAAATCTCCACGCAGAAATGGAAGGACTTCTTGCGTTCGCTCCGGGGCCAGAGAGGAAAAAAAAGAAAAAAAAAAAAAAATCCCATTCCTTCCAGGATCCCCTCACGTCCGGATACACATGCTTTGCACTTAATGGGTTCAAAAATACACTGTACAAGCCATTTAGCCTGCCGCTAAGTGTTTTATATCTTTGAGTCGAAGCGCAAGTGAAAACATAATCCAGTCCTGTCAGGATCCCTTTCGGAGGCGTTTCAGGAAGACGTTCCCATCGTCCACGTCGCGGCGAAAGCTGCAGTTTAAACACTTTAAAAGCTGAAGTAGAGATAAAGCAACGTGGTGGTTTAAAGTAGACGGAACGAGGGCCACTCCGGACCGCTTCCTGAGGCCCGCCAGAAGACCAGATCCTGGTATTCGTCTGAGCGAAAGAGCATATGAGCGGAGCTGCAGAGCCTAAAGGGCTTTCAGGAGCATTTTAGCATAATAGCTTGTTTATGCAGCCGCTTGTCACTCATCTTACTTTTATTACTTCTGTGAGGTTAGACTGAAATATAATAAGTGTCCTGGAGAAGGAGACATATGCTAAGGTTAAATTGGATGCGAGGCAGGAGGAAATCATTAGATGATCGGATGTCGTGTAAACATAATTAACATTACGAGATAAACCGTTTTAAATAATACCGAGGCAAATGTGCATTTACACATATCATTCACACGTTGTTATTTTTTTTTCCTTGCGTACAGTAGTCCTTGTTAAACCGCTCGCCGCTCCCACTGCAACCGTTTTGACTTTCTCACCACGGCTCCGGTTTCCCTTTTCCCCGGGCAGAAACATATGGAAAGTAAATAGAAAAAAAAAAAAAAAAAAAAAAAAAGAATTTCACACTGCTGCCAATAATTTTTATGTCTCGTAAGACAATATGTCTGATATGAAATACTCCAGAAAGTAGCCACCTCCACATTTTTCTCACACAACATAATTACGGGAGGTACTTGGGTATGCACATTTTGGTTTTTTATGAGCTACCAGATATGTGTTTTAATGTCCATGCGTTTTTATAGTTGATGTTGACGTGTGGGGCGGCACGGTGGCGCAGCGGTTAGCGCTTCACAGCGAGAAGGTCCCCGGTCGGGTTCCTGCCGGCATGCAGGAGGTTCATTGGAGATCCCCGATTGTCCGGATCCGCGGACGACCGAGCGAATTGTTGTCTCCATTCGACGCGTGAATGGTTGTACGTCTCCATATTTGGCTCTGTGATCGACTGGCGACCGCTCAATGGCGACCGCCCAATGACAGTTGGGGAACCTCACTGGATAAGCAGCATAGATAACGAATGAATGTTGACATATCTTATGTTATACAGTTCTTTTTCTTCAACTATACTTTCGGACCCTACGTATCACAAATAGTCACCACTCTCATGTATTGGACGACATTAAAAGCTGCTTTTCACCTCAGACGTCGCTCCAGATCCTCCAGAACGATGCTAATCCTTGAATTCTCCATTCTCGTATATATTTCCCCATCTGAAACGGGATTCTCCTGCGCGTCTGAGGATTTACCCCGGCATTTCATCAACGGTCGGTTTCGTCGATGTTTTGGTTTCTCGGTAAAACAGTGTTTAGCGTAATTAGATAATAGTTTGGGATTCATTTGATATTTAAAACATGTGTGCTCGCGGATTTTCACATCACCGGATTCATGGAGCGGAATGAAAAAAACAAAAATGCCAAATTCCAATTTGACCCACTTGATATTTCATCTGAAAATACCGTCTCTTTCGCTCATACGCGTTTCATACAGCGAAAACGGGATGGTATTTAGCAAAAAGTCATCCATTTTAAGAAACTGGTGAAATGTACGTTTGAATTTTATTTAAACTCTCGATTAATTTCCAGCCCATAAAACAATTTGATCTCCGTGCTTCATTTTATTGTATTTACCTAAAGCAATAAATCCCGTTATGGGGCTTCTGTGAAAAAAGAATTTACCTGCAACTGCACCACATATTGTAGATTTATCCTGAGAAAGTCATTACTGAATAATTCATCGGGAGTCAACACCCCAAACAATTCAATACAAAACACTTTTATGTTCCCGCACCTTTATTCTCTGTAAGTCGCTGAATCTTTTTCACATCGTTAGCCTCCATTTGGATAATCCCTTTTTATCCTGCTGGTGGTGTTGTTTTTTTTTTTTTTTTTTTCTTTTTCCTTTTTTTTTTTTTTTTCTTTGTCATTTTTTCGTGATGCAGCGTGATTCATTTAGTCTCCGGCGGTCGTGTTGGGGAATGGATGGATCTTTTTCCAGGTTTGCATTTTCCAGGAAATTAGACGAGCCGCTTTTATGTTTTCCCGATCCATCCTGACTCATCAAGACATGGATATTTTTAGCAATAGATCCCTGTCTGCATCCCCCATTTCATTATATATATACACTCACACACACACATAAACACACACATACAAAAGCATGATGTGGTTTTATCATTTTCTGCAGGACAGAAGATAGGAGTAATAATTGTCAAGTATCAACTACATGTCGATTAGTAGCATCATGGCAGGGGCACAAAGCCGGAGTTGCTTGTGTGTGTGTGTGTGTGTGTGTGTGTGTTTTGCACTGTGTTTTGTCTGTCACAGCTGCCTGCATCAGCTGCATGCTCGTTAAACGTTGGACCTGCGGTGACGCTGCGCCGGCTCAGGTTTCTCTGCTGGGAATACCTGCTATTGTCTTACTGAGCCGCCCGTAATTCCCCCGGAATCGGCCTGGAATGGCTGAAGTCTGGCTGAGCTCTTCAAAGCTGCAACAACCGAACGCGATCTGTGAAGTTTTGCTTTACGACGGGCGCGCGTGAAATGATATCAGTTAATGCGGCGTTATTTAGCAAGTAATTAGCAGGTAACTACTGTTAGCCGCTATTTTTAAAGGTACAGGATTGGCTGGAGCGACACAGTCGGCTCATTACTCGATAAACCGCTTTATTTTCTATCACTCTCGTGCAATTTCTTCTTCAATTTCTTGAATATTGAGAACGATCTTTTGTTTTTTGTTAAGATGACGTGTGCGGTTTTATTTTCCCTCATGGTAAAAACATCCCAGGCCATATCCAATCAGACTGTGTTTATTTATTTGTGTTTACTTATTTCAGTGTTGTTCAATTTTAATTCATGCCATTTCCTTAAAAAGTTCACACTTTTGGATGTTACAGAAACATCAAGTCTCCCCTCTATCAGTTGTCTTTTGACTCCTGTTTTAAAGCTGAAGACCTTTTTCCTTTTGAATAACACGCTATAAATGCAACAGTACACAAACTTTGCATCACTGACTTTGACACTTTATAGTTTTATTTGTATTTCTTATTCTTCCCTCCTTCCTACTATTATTTATTATTGTTATGTTTTACTTGAAACTCTGGCACAACAATTTCCTTCGGGATAAATAAAGCTGTTCTTATTCTTATTATTCTTATCAGTGGCCTTTGCGGGATTAATTACGACATAAATACAAAGATAAATGTCACTGTACTCACTGACTCAAAAGATTGTATTTTGCTTTATCTTTTTACGGCCGATCTTATTAAAGTGTTGCTTTTTGATCGACTCACTCCGTCACATTTTTTTGATTTGCCGGCGGCGTATCGTTCCTCAAACCGAGAAATAGCCCGATATCCTGTTTGTCAGACGGGCGAGGATTTTCCCGACGGTTAAGGATATTCCCGATTGTTGCACTTCCTGCCGGTCCGGCTGCACCGGCGCTCGGACTCATTTCGCGGCGCTATTGTGTGAAGCTCCAAACAATCGCTCTCTGCAATAAGTTCATCTCCACTTCCAGCGGAGAAACGGTCTGAGGTGTGCAGCTGCTTCGCTGGTTGTCTGTGTGTGTGTTTTTGTGTGTGTGTGTGTGTGATTCATGTGAGGTCTGGAAGCTCTAGCTTCTCGCATGCAAAATGAATAATTTGCTTTATTTTTTCCCCCCCTATATTTCCCTAAATCTTAATGCTGTCAAAAGCTGTGTGTTTTATTGAGAAGAAATCATGGCATAATGTCACTTTCACTATTAGCACGGAGAGTCTGTGCATGCCAATTGATCCTGCTGTTGTCATAGCAACATGAACCACTAAACCTCTGCGCAGCTGTTGTTATGGAAGCCCTTGAACAGCTGGGGGGCTATAGCTGCAAAGGGATTTTGGGAAAACGGTCTTTTGGTCCTCCCTTCACACCTTGACCCCAAAACTCCTGCGAGCAAAATGAGGAGGATTTGAGAATCTTAAAGACGTCCACCTGGAGTCTTCCTGGTCTGTAGTGAGCCTGAACATGATCCGGCAGAAAGTTGCAGCCCGAACTCGGGCCCTGCGCGAGTGAGTGTGTGTGTGTGTGTGTGTGTGTGCGCGTTTCAGCTCTTTGCCACAAATGGTGAAATCGGATGAGTCAAATGAGATTCTCTCCCAGGGTTTGTCTTATGCATCGGAGCATATCCCATTATTGATAGGAGCAAATGTTGTACACCGTGCACGAGCAAAACAATCGCTTTTACAAGGAACGGCGGGTATCGGGATCCAGTCCTCCACCTGAATAGACCGAGCAGGAAACCCCGGATGCACGTGTGCATTTAAATACCTTCAGCAGTGTGAGTTTGAAAAATATTGAACTAAACAAAAAAAATAACATTTGAATGTCTGATGTGTTGTTCATGGAAACAGTGAATAGTGGAGATCTGGGTGGAAGGATGCTGGCGTCGGAGCCGGCAGGCAGGAGGCCTGGAGGAAGACCAGAGAGGAGATTTATGGATGGAGGGAAAGAGGACATGGAGTTAGTTGGTGTCAGAGGAGAGGTTTAGACGGAGGCAGACGATTCGCCGTGGCGACCCTTGAAGGGAGGAGCCCGAAGGTGGAAAAATAGAATTCCCACATGCAAATATATATTAAAAAAAAAAAAAAAAAAAAAGTATTTTCCCTCAGTCAGCAATTTTAATTCTAATTTAATATGTTCTAAAATGCTGGACTTCTTACTGTCCCCTGAACCCCGTTCATGTTTCCATTCATCGCGATGAAAAGTCTCACATTGATCTTCTCTGTTCGCTGAAAACAGCCACATCTTTAGTCCAGCATCCAGCGTCATGACTGGATCTCACCGTTATTTTCCAAACACACTTTTATTAGATAAATCACTCTAATCCGTAACTTCTTCACATTGCCACTTGCTGTTTTGTTTATTATCTAATTCTGGAAATTAGTAAATATGGGAATCAGAATAAGAAAGCTCTATATGTCCCCGAGTGGCTCATGGGGTAGCGGCATGTGGACATCAAGAATAAAATAATAATAGCAATAATAATATTAATAATAATAAAATGAAAAAAAAGGTGAAAAAAGATGTATAAAAAATATATAAATATATTTATTTATCTTTTTATATAAATACATTACAATTTTTTTTTTTTTTTTTAGATTATCCCTTATGATTACTTAATTTATTTTTATGTGCATTTTTAGCTTGTCTTGCGCTCGTACGTCTCGCTGCCGCCGCGAAACCATTTCCCGAGCATCGGATCATGAAAGTATATCTCATATCCAAATCTTTATGGCGTGCACGGCTTCAGGTAGCCGTCCCGAGGTCCGGTCTCCGGGAGCAACGCTTCATATCCAGTCATCCAGCCGTCACTAACAGAGGCCGCGAGAATAAACTATGATGAAATATTCGAGTACAACTGGCAGTAATTGAGTAAATAAAGGGAGTTCCTCTGCGTCCGCGCGCATGTGTGTGTGTGTGTGTGTGTGTGTGTGTGTGTGTGTAGGGGGTGGGGTTACAGTGAGCGATGGTGGGCTAACTCAGGAATGCTAATGTTTCCTCTGTGGCTTTTGTGTGGAACACAGTGATTAGACCTCCAGCCCCCTGGGTGGAGCCCCTCGCTGCACCGGCTCCCGCTCTTGATTTACTTTGACGTCAACAGGAAGGTCAGCCGGGTCCCAGAGGGGTCATGGCGAGATGGCGAGCGGTGTGTGTGCGGCGGCCCTTTTTTTTTCGCCGCGGAGACGTTCCTCGGCGATCCCAGACGGGGCCGCGGGGACGGCTGAGGGAGGAAGGGCCCTCGGAGCTTAGGGAGGGCTTTGGGAAGGATTACTGAGGGGCTAAAATGTTTTCTTTGTGGCTGAAAGAAACCTAAGAAATGCTCTTAGCCAAATCTCCCAGGTCTGAGAGGGTTGTTTGGCAGAGAAACTCAAGCTACATCCTCAAGTTTTTCTTTTTTTCTTTTTTTTTTTTTGTTTTCTCGAGCTTTGATCGTGGCTTTACTATCATTAATATGCCCCCTTTTTTTTTTCCACACCTTTGATCCTTTACCGTCCGGAAAGAGCCCGGCGGAAATAAAGTAAAATTCAACTCATAATACAGCTGGATTTGCAGCCAGGCAAAGTCCAAACACTGGCTTTATGACGGGGAAAAATAGACTGCATTTGCATCCAGTCAGCCGGATGTGATTTGCTGTTGCCCATGATGAAAATGCATTCCTGTATTAGAACACCATCAAAACATGGGCAACAACAACAACAACAACAACAGCAACAACAACAACAACTTGTTTAATTCAGTCAATTATTTTTACTTTAATCACATTTTTACCGGTAATGATTTTATAAATATTTTATACATATCTCTATAATAATAATACAACACAAATCAAATTAATAATATTAGTAATATTGATAATAATAATAATCTACCAGGAAAATATCAATATATTGAAATTAATAATCATAATAATGATAGCTATCATAACAATAACAACAATGATAATCATAACAATTACATCAATAACCATAATAATGATAATAATGATGACGATAATGATAATTATTATTATTTTCGAAATATCTATAAAATAATTACTGGTAAAAATGCGATTAAAATAAATAAATAATTGACTTGATTAAATAAGTTAATGTGTAGCTGCAGGGTCCTTTTTTCTTTTCAACCAACTGTTGAATAAATTTCAATCAGTTAGTTACACAGCTGTAACCGCATCCGAGTAGATCGTCTCTGAAAGGAAGAGGTCGCTTTGGAGCAGGATATATCAGGGAATGGGGGATTCTTTAATTAGGACAAAAAAAAATGCGTGTCACCAATGTGCAGTAAAATAAAACCCGTCTTTCTCTGCAAAAATAAAATAAGATAACTCTTTATTTATGAATGATGCCGTCTAGCTGGTCCCAAATATTGGAAAGAAGTCAAAAGTTCAAATAAACGAAAGTCCATAATACGGACAAATATGTGTTAATTGAACAAATAACCAAAGGCACGACCGCGGCAAAGAGCGTCCGGAGACCGTCGAAGCATTTAGCGACCGACAAACACAGGCCTGCAAAAGTAAACACCGTTCTACAGAAATCTGACCGCGTCCAACTTCGCGATTATAAAATCGACTATCAGCAGAGAATCTGAAATTCCGAACCTGTCGGTTCAACCGACCAGCGGATCCCGTTTCGGTAAAATCGCGAACTTGACGTTGACGTGACGGAAAACCATTTGCTAAAAGAATGTTTGAGTCAACAATCGATATCCAGCCGCTCCTGCGCCGCACACAGCGTAAATACCAGTAAAACACATCTGCGGGGTTTGCAGATGTCCTCGCGTCGGCACGATAAAACATTTCCAGTGTTCCACTGAGCGGCTCCAGTAAAAGCATGTGGTCAGAATGCGTCGTTTTCCCGGGGAAAGTTGTCGCGCTTTCTGTTCTTCAGCCGAGTTTTGCATCCCTTCGTGCTTGCGAACGAAGGTCAAGGGTTAATCTGGCATCTGCGCGTCCAAGAAAAGAAACGGCGCCGTTAAACGGGATATATACGGAGGTATAAATCGGCAACTGGTGCATTAACTCTACAGCCCCGTTAAAAACATTACTATTTCATTATCGTTTTATTTCTTGACAAAAGGCTAAGAAAACGATAAAACTATTCGCTGGGATTCCCGATGGTGCTTAACACTTGCGGTCCCCGGGGGCTAGAAATTGTAATAACATTAATGATGAACTTTAAAATAGTAATAAATAATAATGAAAGATTTGTACAGTGTTCCCTTTAAAAAAAAAAAAAAAAAAAAAAAGTTTGAAAGTAATTTTCTCTGATATGTAGAGGGTTTGATTATAGAGTAGTGGAATAAAAATGGCTAAATCAACACGTCTTGCAGAGCACAAAGAAATGTAACTTAAATAACCGGATTAAATAAATTCCAATTCTTATAACTTAACTTGACTAATAGTTATATTTCCGGTTGCGACGGTTGCCTTGGTTTCACGCCGTCGCGGCTGATCTCCGTTTGCGGCTCCTTCTGCCATCAAAACAAACACGGTTGTGTGTGGAAGCGATGAAAAGTCAAGACGGCTTGGAAAAAAAACAACAAGCAAACAAAACCTGCACAAACAACACACTGCATGTTTGAGCAGCTTTTATCGACTCCTTGAAAGTAATGGAGTCAGATTTCTATGGTTGGAATTAGAAAGCGGGGAACGTTGGCGCGGTGGTTAGAATTCTGCCTTCCAGCGGGATTTTCTATGGAGAGTCCATGTTCATGTCGTGTCTGAGAGGGTTTCCTCCCGCAGTCCAAAAACATAGTAGGAGGTTCATTGGAGACCCTGAATTGGCCATGAAATAATGTGTGAATGTGAGAGTGAATGATTGTATGGCTCCAAATGTTGCCCTAAAATTCAAAACCAGCCAAACCCCTTCCTCTCGACCAATCACAGCTGGGGGCTCCTGTACCCCCGTGACCCTCAGTGCAGGAAAACTGGAAAATGAATGTTTTTTTTTTTTTTTTTTTTTTTTCCATGACGTGTACATGTATTCAGAGAAAAACTAAATAGAAAAATAGAAATTGTGTTTAAAAAAAAAAGAAGAAAATTAATGAATGGGTTTATTATTTTTTTTTTTGATCATGACATATACCTGTTATCGATTAGAGAAAAAGTGAATTGAAATTGAGTTTTAAAAAAAGAAGAAAATTAATGAATTAATTTTTATTTTATTTTTTTGATCATGACATGTACCTGTCATCAATTAGAGAAATACTAAATAGAAATTGAGTAAAAAAGAAAAAAAGAAGGAAAATTAATGTATGTTTTTTTTTTTTTTTCATGACATTTACATGTAATCAGAGAAAAACTAAATAAAAAAATAGAAATTGTGTTTTTAAAAAAAAAGAAGAAAATTAATGAATGGATTTTTTTTTTTTTTTTGATCATGACATGTACCTGTTATCGATTAGAGAAAAAGTGAATGGAAATTGAGTTTAAAAAAAAAGAAGAAAATTAATGAATTAACTTTTTTTTGATTTTTTGATCATGACATGTACCTGTCATCAATTAGAGAAACACTAAATAGAAATTGAGTAAAAAAGAAAAAAAGAAGGAAAATTAATGTATGGATTTTTTTTTTTGATCATGACATGTACCTGTCATGGATTAGAGAAAATCTAGGTAGAAATTGAGTAAAAAAAAAAAAAAAAATTAATGAATGGATTTTTTTTTGATCATGATGCACCCGTCATTGATGTAGAGAAAAAAACAAAATAAAAATTGAGTTAAAAAAAAGAAAGTGAGAATGAATGAAGGAATAGATTTTTTTTAGCATAACATGTACCTGTCATCAATGTGGAGTAAAATTAAATAAAAGTAGAGTTTGAAAAAAAAAAAAGAAAAAAAGAAAATTAATAAATGATTAATGAATAGATTTTTATTTTTTTTTTGCTCATTTTTTTTTTGATTATATATACCTGTCATTGATGTATAGAAAAACAAAATTAAAGTTAACAAGAAAATGAATGAATGAACAAATAGGCAATAGATGGCCCTGACTTTTACCAACAGAGTCCGATAGAGAAATCAAAAACAATGTTTGGACATCAGGGTTGCGCAATCCAATATTTAAGGTATGAGAACATTTTCCAAACAGAAATGGAGAAATTTAACTCGTACGTAAGCGGCTTGGTTTTATGTATAAAAAAAAAAAAAAGTCTTGATTTCTTGCATCCCGGTCAGCGTGTTTAGGCCATTGCACCTTTTGTGAACCTTGTCAGATCCTGGCTGTCGAGGTCTTGGTCAGCCGGCGCTGTTAATGAAGTCACCGGGGAAATAGTCAGATGTTTGCCAGCGCCGGCGAATACATGTTTTGCCGTCGGTCGTCTCTCTCGACAGAAAAAAGCTGATTGGGTTTTAAAAGTAAAGGAAAACAGTCGCGGTTTCACTTATTCTCTACGTTCAAGGATTCCAATGATTTATTGTCATCTGCTCAAAAAGGAAAGGTGTTTCCCTGCACGCTGAAATCCTTGATCTTCTCATCAGGAGTTTGGTTCATCCAGTTGCTCTGGCGGTAGAAAAGCAAAGCTTAGCTTTACCTTTTCTTTTTTTTTTTTTTTCCCCATCCTTTGCAGAGGTTTCGCAGCCCCTGACTGCTCATGTCAGTTTTTTTTTTCCCTCTCTTTTTTTTTTTTTTTTTTCATCCTCCCCGTCTAGAACCTCCCAAAAAGGAGGAAAAATCTGAACTCTTTCCAGTAAATCTCTGCAGCTTCCTCTGCGATCTCCCTCGTCATCCTAGGGCCTCTGGTTAGTACCTACCTACCTACCGCACACACAGCCGTCCCCGCTGAGCTGTGCAGGACTGGATAAATACCAGCCCATCAGAGGCTCTGTGTTAGCAGATTGCTGGAGGTAGGTGGCCTGCTGCGAGGCCTGACCATACTCCCACTGTTCTTGAGGAGCTTTAAGTGAAAGATCAGGTGTCCAGGCCCCCTGAATGCGTGATTGAACTTAAATCTTTTGCATGTGCGCCGTAACTCCTCTCCGGGCGCCGGGCTCCGCGGGGCTCAGACGCCGCCCGGGCAGCCGGGCCGAGGAATTTGAGTCACGACGTCCCTGTTTTTTCACGTTTGTCGTGAAGCGGTCACACAGCGCGGTTGTTTTCGGAGTCATTCACTCCGTGCCGAAATCAACGTTTTTACCAACAGAAAATGTGCATTTTTATCATGCTGTGATTTCATTATACCGGTTTTTCTGCTTCCTTCTTAAATGGTTGTTACGCAACAAAAGACGATTTTGTGCCCGTCGGTGGAAACAATGAAAACTACAATTGAATAATGGAAACATTTTATAGAGTGCGGCTCTAAGTGTGACCTCCTTGCTCCCCGATAGCGTCAGATGGTCTTCTAATCTGCCACTGCTCCCATATAAGGCCATATTTCCACCGCACAAACTTCCCCGTGTTCAAAGAAAATGATAGATGTTTATTGTTTTCCATCGTTCTCAAATAGCCGGGAATAATCCATCCAGGAGAAATAATAATGAAAACAAGCGATGACATTAAAATAGCCCGGATAGAGCGGGAAGACGTACCAAATCTTGATTTTTTTTGCGAGCAGCAGCATCGGGTTTTTAAAGAGTAGTAGATCTGAGGCTGCAGATGAGTGGAGAAAAACGCCCCGCAGGGTTGATAATGAATATTGAACAATGGTTTTATGAACAAATACAGCTTTCTTTGATGTTTTATTCCTCTGACTCCATGTACGACGGCAGGTCTGACGCAGAATGAGATTCATTAGACACAACAACTTTCATCATCTTCGGCATAGTTATATTCCCGTCTTCCCTCCCCCCGTCTTTTATTTCTTCGCTTATGTGACTCAGTGGACGCGCTGCCGGATCTCAAGGCCGGAAAACATTATGCATTTGTGTCTGTTGACTCACAACGCGGCGGCGTCCGCCATCCTAAATGAAGCACGGGGTTACCGGAACGCCAAATGGTGGATTCGTCTCCGGCTGGGAGTCGTTGCTGCGTGAAGTGACGAAGCGTTTTCCCGAACGCGTCATGTTTTTGATGAAAGCGGTGAAATCCGTGATTGAGTCCCGTCAATACTTTTCTCGGCAGGTTCTGTGTGCAGAATTAGATCCTGGGCCGCGGAGCAACACGTCCGAGGCTGCTGCTGCGCTGCCGTGGGCCGGATAACTGTAAGTTAGCGCATCCCGCAGCGTATGACTCTTAAGAAAAAGGTAGACTTGCTTACGTGTGTGAGATCTGCAAAACTACTTTAAAAAGCCCTCGGAGGAGAGTGTTTTTTTTTTTTTTTTTTTTTTTTTCATGACTCAAGTTGGAGCTCACTTGCTGCAGTTCAAATTGCAGAAAAAAAAAAAAAAAAGATAAGGTAATAATGTATTAATCCCAATATTTGGGTGGGGCAGCACCACAGGTCACAAAAGAGATTAAACAATACCAATAAATAGAAATCAGGACATTAAAAAGGACATGGATGATAACAGTAGAAGGATAAAAATACTGTAATACCTTTATATAAGTCGCACCTACTAAATAAAAAAAAAAAAAAGGAAATTGTACATAAATAAGCCTCACTTACAGGACTGTCTCGGAAAATTAGAGTATTGTGATAAAGTTCTTTATCTTCTGTAATACAAAAAAAAAACAAAAAAAAACTTTTTCATGATATTCTCATATTTTTGGATTGGATTTTTGAGTTTTCTTAAGACGCAAGCAATAATCAGCAATATTAAAATAATAAAAGGCTTGCATTATTTCAGCTGATTTGTCATGAATCCAGAATATATGACATTTTTTTTTGTAATTGCATTACAGAAGATAAAGAACTTTATCACAATATTTTCTGAGACAGTCCTGTATCTAGAAAAGCCGCAGGTTCCCCGTTGAAAGATAATTTTTTTCCAGAACAAATGCCGAACTTACATGCAGCAGCTCTATTTCCTTCTTGGACAGTCAGACTGATCGCTTTCAAGTCGAAAGTCGCATCAGAAGCATTTCTGCGTCTTGTTCATGATGGCTGTGTGTGTGTGTGTGTGTGTGTGCGCAAAAAAACCACCAAATGGCTGCTCTGAATTATCAGAATTATCGTAAATGCGAGCGGGGTTGCTGAAACAGTTTCATTTGTCCTCTGTGACGGTGTTGGCGTAAAGAAGCTACTGTAATTACCCTATAAAATCCATAAATTAGCCGCATCCTTGTAAAACTTGCAGTTCTCAAAGCGTGAAAAAAGTAGACGCTTATATGCCGAAATTTACTGTAGATAAAATATTCATGTTGTGTGCAAACAGCCTGGACACATTTGGAATTATGTGTTTGGTTTTTTTTTTTTGTTCCCTTTCTTTTACAAAGCAGTGTGTTTGTCCTTCTCACAAAAGTTCAATTGTGTTCAATAATGTGATTTAACAACAAGCGATCAAATGTAATTTGTGCCGCATTCTCCCCGAGGTGCAGGGGATCAGGCTCAATGACCCGCCGCGGTTTACCTGAAAACACACCAGCAGTTTGGATTAATGTTTTAGATTTCTCCAAACAGAAAACCACTTCCTAACAGGAAACTGTTTACCACTTGGACCCGGCTATTTTTTTTTTTTTTTTTTTTTTTTTTTTTTTTTGTATTACCAGTTTCTATATAATCCTCTATTAACAACAATCTTGGTTTCAAATAAATCCTTGAGAATGAGGCGCGTCTGCACACGAGATGCTGGAAAGAAAACGGTTCAGCGAAAACCCACCGGCGACCCAAAGGGAGCGTGAACGACGTATCAGTTTCTTACAAATGTCCAAACGGTCAATGTTGTATCGGACTGGACGGATATTCCATACGGCATGAGAGAAAGGATCATTTGAGCCCGTTAATGGTTTTTTGGACGCTAACAAATGGCGTTTAAAGCTGTTTAAAACGGGTGGATGTTGCGCCGTTTTGCTGTTTTTAACGTGTTGTTGGGATGAGCAGGTTTGGAATACAGGAAGGTGCACATGTGAAAAATAAAATAAAAATAAGTAAAATAAACTTTATTAATCCCCATAAGGGAAATTCCGTCGTCATGACAGAGTATCAAAAAATAAAAAAAAAAGGAAAATAAATATGAATATAAATAGAGAGACAGATGATGGCAAGACATCAACGGATAAATAGACAACAGTAACAACATCAGGGATAATAATGGACAACATAAAGGAACAGTGAGGGGGAAAAATACGCAACCAGAACTAAACAACAATATAAATAGGATCTTCTTCTTCTTCCTCTTCTTCTTTCGGCTTTTCCCTACAGGGGTCGCCACAGCGAATCAACTTCCTCCATCTAACCCTATTCTCCGTATCCTCCTCTCTCACACCAACTACCTTCATATAATATACAATATAAATAGTATATTATGAATATGAATATAAATATAACAATATAAATAGGATTAGGGGTGAAACATCTTCAGGTGAAGAAATTCAAGTCCAGTTGGCGCGACTAAAAGAATTCAACACGATACGTCATGCTAATATTATTAGCATTATTGGCCCTTTCTGTTCTTTACTATCCCTGATGATGTTATTGCTGCTGTCTATGTATTTGTGGATGTTTCGCAATCATCCGCCTTTCTAATATATATTATATTCATACTTATTTTCCTTTTTCTTATTTTTCGAACCCAACCGTGACACTGTTGTTTCTTATCTTACCCAAGAGGCTTCTGTAGTCCTGAAAGCGAGAAGATTTCGTACAAGGGTTACGTACATTTGTTCATTCATCCGTTGTCTACGCTGGTCGTCCTGCACTCGGGGTCGCAGGTCGGGTGGAAGCTGCCCCAACTCTCATTGGGCGAGAGGCGGGGTTCGCCCCGGAACCCCGGATCGGTCGCCGATCAATCACAAGATCTCGAATACCGACCGTCACCCGTTCGCTCTCTCATCGCTGAATCCCCGGTTTTTGGATTGCGGGAGAAAACCGGAGCGCCTGGAAACCCCCCCCCCCCCCCCCCCCCCGGAACCCCCATACATTTACGAACATTTACTTTTAATTGCTTTGAAAAGAAGTGCCTTTGCAGTCATATTTTCTAACAAGATAAGAAAGTAATCTCACAGGTGTGATAACCACCTGTGCGCAGGCGGCAGTGATGACTGCGGAGCGAACACAGCGGGTAACAAAAGCGCCACAATATAATCTCTGTTTAAGAACATTTGGCAATTGCACAAAGAATTACAAGGAGGAAAATGAGTCCGAGGGACCAAAGTGAGACCGCATGCCAATTATTGTTTGCAAAATTGGAATATTTTCTGTTGTTGTTGTTAATATCCAACTGCACCTGAATGGCTCCAGAGGCAATGATAGGAGAAATGAGCTAGATGTCTTGAAGCATTTGAATATTACAGTCTGTCTCTTTGGTTTATATTCATAGCCAAAGGACCTTCATGTTGCCTGCTCCTACATGTCTGCACCTAATTGCAAATTGATTTGAACTGGCATTCCAGCCGCACCAAAAAATAATTCAAATTTGTTTCCATTACATGATTTAATGGGATGGCTTTTATATATTTATTATATTCTCTTCATCTAACTCTTTGACGGGGAGCCACCCATGAAGCGGCGGGGTCCGGTAATCGGAGCCGGAGAAACCGCGGCAAAGTGTCCTTGAGCAAGACACCAAAGTCCCAATTGTTCCCGATGAGAGCGTCGGCTTCTCGTCTCTGGCCATCGCCGTCGGCAACCGCAACTGTGAGAAACCTGGGTGAGGTCCGAGACAACCAACCGTCGTTCTTGGCGAACGCCGCAGCACTCGCACCTTCCTGCAGATTCCTCCTTCACAATATCAGGAAGATTTGCAGATCCCTCATGGAGGATAGGGCGCAGATACGCATCCAGGCTCTCGTCATCTCTAATAATCAGCAATATTAAAATATTAGAAGGCTTGCAATATTTCAGTTGATTTGTAATGAATCCAGAATATATAACTTTTTTTTTTTTTTTTTAATTGCATTACAGAAGTTAAAGAACTTTATCACAATATTTTCTGAGACAGTCCTGTATCTAGAAAAGCCGCAGGTTCCCCGTTGAAAGATGATTTTTTTTTCCAGAACAAATGCCGAACTTCCGTGCAGCAGCTCTATTTCCTTCTTGGACAGTCAGACTGATCGCTTTCAAGTCGAAAGTCGCATCAGAAGCATTTCTGCGTCTTGTTCATGATGGCTGTGTGTGTGTGTGTGTGTGTGCAAAAAAAACACCAAATGGCTGCTCTGAATTATCAGAATTATCGTAAAGGCGAGCGGGTTTGCTGAAACTGTTTCATTTGTCCTCTGTGACGGTTGGCGTAAAGAAGCTACTGTAATTACCCTATAAAATCCATAAATTAGCCGCATCCTTGTAAAACTTGCAGTTCTCAAAGCGTGAAAAAAGTAGAAGCTCATATGCCGAAATTTACTGTAGATAAAATATTCATGTTGTGTGCAAACAGCCTGGACACATTTGGAAGATTCCTGCAGATTCTTCCTTCACAACATCAGGCAGATTTGCAGATTCCTCATGGAGGATACGGCGCAGATACTCATCCAGGCTCTGGTCATCTCTTGTCTGGACGACTGCAACTCCCTCCTTGCCGGTTCCCCCGGCGGTGACCATCGGGCCTCTGTAGCTTATTCAGAAACCGGCAGCCCGCCTTGTGTTCAATCGTCCCAAATTCTCCCACACAAATCCCCTTCCGATGTCCCTTCACTTGCTCCCGGTTGACGCCTGCATCAAGTTCAAGACCGGGCAGTGAAAGGGACAGACCCGTCATATCTTCAGGATATGGTCAAGCCACATGTCCCTACCCGTCCCCTCCGATCTGCCGCCTCTTGCCGACCGTCCACCCCGTCGCTCAGAGCCCCCGGCGGCCGATCGAACCAATCTCGGCTCCTCAGTGGTGGAACCAACTCCCGGAAAAGGTCAGAACAGCGGGGTCGCTGCCCATCGTCCGCCATGAGCTGAAAACATACCTCTTCACCAAGCACTACCCCACTAATCGCACTTAGCCCCCCCCCCCCAAAAAAAAAGAAGAAACATGAAGAAATTAATGTATGTATGTACCGTAATTTCCAGACTATCGAGCGCACCTCAATATAAGCCGCACCGGCTAGCCAATCGCTATCTCGGGCGCACTAAAACCGCGCACTAAAACCGTCAAAGTTGTCTTCTTCGGTGTCGGAGTTGAACGGACTCAGAATTTCTCGGTCATTTCATCGGTCCGATGTGACGAGGATAAATGTTTTAGCGGCGTGAAGCTTGCTAGCCCCCCCCGAAAAACGTCCATATATTAGCCGCATTGCTGTTTACGTGAAAAAAGGCGCGGCTTATCGTCTGGAAATTACGATATATGGTTTTGGGATGGCTATCTGGCAGTGGTGACTTCTGAATAACGACTACTGGTACTTTGGATCTTCGGTTATTGAATTGCAATTTTTGTGCGTCGCTTTGGATAAAAGCGTCCGCTAAATGTGTGGAATGTAATGTCTCGCGGAGGAGGATTCTCCATCGGCGCGCAAAAATATCGACTCTGTTAGCATTGGCTTTAGCATCTCCATGTAAACAAGAAGACGCGTCTATTAGGAACAATGGAGATAAAGCTGGCAGATAGACGGATACCCGACCCCTTTGAAGTCCTTTAGGCGTTTCGACGTTATTTTGCAGCACGCGCTGCTCGACAATTTAGCGATTTAGCTCCCGGCGAATGTTGCCAACTCAACTCGGAGCGCAGACTTTTGCATAATTAGCATGGAAAGGCTAAAAATAAAACCGTTGTTTCGGGTCCAATTCTAGAGGGGAAACTCCGACATGGAGTGACGTGATCGAACGGAAGCGTGAATATTCAGTCATTAGCTGAGCTGTGTTCTTTAGCGTGTAGACAGGCATGTCAATTAAATATAAGCAACTCATGCAAAACATGTATGGAAATATTGTCTTGTGTTGAAATACGGTTGAACGTATGCAGAGAGTCCGTGCACATTGAGACGCTTGGGTGAAATGTACGGCACAGGAAGCGATCCGTGAGTGGATATGATGCATTTTTGCAGAGGAACTACGGAACTGCAAATACGGTATTCATCACGTGATCCACATCGGAAAGAAAAATCCCTTTTGCGTCGAATCGGGAAACAAATGGCTGGAAAGCGGGAGAAACCTCGTGAAAACAAGCCGTCTTTGTCACGTGACCTCGCACCCTGTCGTAATTCTTGCGATATTATTCGTTGAGCCGAGAGTTTAGGTTGTTTTATAATCGCTCAGGTATTCCAAGGCCAATCCAGATGATGATGGTGGAAGCCTGCGGTGTGTCGGCTCTATGGGCCCTAAAAATTTCAAGACGAAACATAGATTTCCGACATTACTCTGCATCACGGCACGCTGACCACGTTTAATATTAACAAGTGAAGGTCATCGTGTCTGGATTCTGTTACGCGTCTCCGCCGGTTCGATACGGACCCTCGCGTTGCGATTCCTCGTGATAAATGGGTCACGTTGGCATTTTATCCCGATGACCAGCTCCATGACTCGCGTCCCCGTTGATGAAGCGCCGCGGCGTAATTGGTGGAGTTTATATCCGGTTGCCCGTACTGACATTTGCAAGTATCCCGAAGTCAAGGCCGGTCACAACCAATTACCTTACCTTTGCAAACATGTCTAATGTCCCCGACTGGGTCGAACATCCGATTTTGGAGTTATTAATTTAAAAATGGGGGGGGGGGATGCGTTTCCGACCACAGAAAAACAAAAAAAAAAAAAAAAAAAAAAGCGAAATCCCTGATAGTTAATGAGAACGAGCTCCCGGATGGTAAATTAGCCTTCGCGGTTGTTGCTGTTGCTAGCAGCGGGTCGGTCAGATGATTTGTGAGATCCGCCGCAGGTTATTGTGATTCAGCCTCCTCGTCCGCGACTCCGGTTTCCAGTCTACCGGTTTTCCCGCCCCGGAAAACAGAAGCGCGCGAACGCCAACGGCAGGATGCTGATGTTTGGCTGCGGGTCGCTCTTTGTCTCTGGTACCTGATAGGATCAAGGCGGACGCGTAGCTTTGCTATTTCCTCCGCTTCGTACTCTCCGATCACCCTCGGCCCGGGTTAAAGTATTCGATTTCTCAATTCGGATTCGGTCTACACCCGTGGCCTTTGTATATTTTTGGCTAAATACAAAACCTCTATGTTCATCTGCACCTCTTGGCTCCCTCGCGCACCTTTCTGCTAGCGAGCTTTAATGGAGTTCAGAAGCCCTGACAGGTTGATGAGGAAAATAAAATATCCGTTGTCTTTCTTCCGCCGTCACGGCTGAACAAGTTTAGGCCAGATAATCTCCCGCGGTCTTCGGCGGGCTCGTCGCAGATCGCGCTTTTGCCAAACGCTCGCTACAAACTCCCGGTCCTGCGTCCAGAGCGGCCGGTCGGAATCAGTTGCACTCTTTTATCCACTTTTTTGTTAAGATTTATAGCACTTTCCCCATCGGAAGACTTTTATTTTATGAGTTCGACTGTTTTGAAATCCAGGCTTGGTTCTTTCCTCAACCTCCGCTACATCAAGAGGAGCGTTGGAGATCCTCCGGCGACGCCGAAACACAGATTAGCAGAAAATCTCATCACCGGCGGAGAGCGGCTGATATGAATTCTCGAGGGAATCTTGAATCGTCTGCGCGTGGATGTCCATCGTTTTACCGCTCCGTTCTATCGGCACGAGAACTCCCGTCTTGACATTGTCCGAAAGAAAGGAAGTCACAGCCCTGAATCGCCACCACCGGGACTCCGTGCCGGCGCCATTCTTATGTTTTATGATTTACTGAATCGACATAAACAAAACAACCCGGCCCCTTTCATCGGCACGGCAGCCCGGCCGCCCTCCCGTTTGTTTATTTTTATTTATTTTTTTCCAACCGAATTACATTCAGTATTCGCAAATTCAGAAAACGTCCGCGCAAATGGGGGGGTCGAGCCGCGGGCCGAAGGAAGAGCTGGTCGGGTTTGTCTTCCTGTAAACAGACTTCATGTCCTCTCAGCCCTTTAACCCCCACCTCCTCCTCCTCCCCCCCCCTCGCCTCCACGATTCCCCACCGCGGATTGTTTTACGCTTAATTTTATTAGACGTAATGAGATTTCACTCATTAAATGTCCCCCCGGTTGGAGACCCCCCCCGCCCCCCTCCTCCCACCACGACCCGCTCGCTCGCAGACACCCACATCCATACACTTACAATCTCCTAAAGCTGTGGATTGATTGCTTGTAGTGCTTTTTTAGACAAATAAACCTCCTCATGAGGAACAGGAGCAGCGGGTTGCACAGTGACGGGTTCGTGTCAATCTGTGGATTTCCAATTATGCGCAAAGATGCCCCGCTGCATCTCTTATTCGGTTTGTAAGATCAGGGAAGTCGCTGTTGAGGGAGTTTGACAAAACTGCGTTGCAGCTCATCTGCGGTTTTGGTGGCATTTGTTAAACCACAGTCGAGATTTTAATTATTAAGTGTATTGTTTTTTGCAAAGAACTCAAAAAAAAAAAACCTTTCGCACCATCGTGTGAGGAGAAAGTTTTAATTCGCGAAACACCCCTGGAGTTTCTCAGGAACACAGTGTTGTTGCGTCTTCCCGAACGATTTAACGGGGTCCAATTTCAAATAAAGTTAAATAAATTACCAAAAAAAAAAAAAAAAAAAAAAGCTTTTTCACTTCTAGTCTGGTGGAATCCAAGTCTCGGAAAGCAGCATCATGCGAATTGGCTTGGAAAAGCTTCATTTACACCATTTTTTTTTTTTTTTTTTTTTTGGCAGAAACCTCCATTGTTGCGTCTTATCTCCGTGTGGTGTGCATGTTTTTAAATTTCTATTGAAAAGCTGCTAAAACACACCAAGGAAAAAAAAAAAAGATAATTTTTTTTCTGTCATTTTAGAAGTAACTCCATAAAAGAAAAAAAGAATACCGGCTCTGCCGGCAGAGCATGTCTAAGGTGTCGCGACGCCGCAGACGATAAGTCAACGTAAGGCGTTTTTATACTGCCGGAACAATAACGTCGGGGCCAATCAGGAGCAAAACACCAAATGCTGACAAAAGACCGATTTATATTTGTGTCAGACGCCGTCTGCCACAGCTGACACCCATGTGTGGAGGTGCAGTGGCCCAATTTAATCAATGCAGTCAAGCTTAAATCTTGAATTTGCTGTTTATTCACTTACCCCCATAAATAAGAGGACCGGGGGAGTTAAACCGGAGTGCAAGATAATAGGAAAATTCAACGTTGCAAAGTGGAAGAACCGTATTTTTCGCATTATGGGGTGCTCTTGAAATCCTCACATTTTCTCAAAAATCGGCCTTATGGATGAATTCTTGTTGCGCTTACTGACCTCCAACCAGTTATATGTGGAACACCGTGCTCACAAATCTGTCAAAATGTTTTTGTGCGACTTCGGGAAGCGACGAAGCCGCTCCGCTTGATCGGTTGTCGGACCGTTCCCACCGGTAAAGTTGGTTGAATATGAGTTGCAACGTTAGATAACTAATTATGCGGTGCTGGAATACAACGTTTTTTTTTGACCTTATGCTAACTTCAGGTGTCTGCTATCACTGGCAACGATAAACCAATAAGAGAACAATACGCTTTATTTACCATATTTTTTATCATGTACTTTCGCTTTATATACTGTATTTTTTATCATGCACTTTATAACATGGTGCGCCTTATGTATGAAAATAGACAAGTTTATTAATATCATGCCTTATAATGAGGTGCGCCTTATGGTCTGAAAACTTAAACCCAGCTCTGCACATTAAAAAAAAAAAAAAAAACTAGAAAGAAATAGGATAAAATGACAAGTTTAGCGCTGATATTTGAATTATTCTATCACCAAAATGATTCTTCGTAAAAGATGATGCAAGTCATTCGCCGCCATTTCCTATGCTGGGCTCATACGGCCCAAAAAAAAGCAAAATTAAGCTTCGGCTCGGGGTGTTTTTTCCTGGTATTTTGTCAAAGTTATAGTGTATGTCATGTTGAGACATCTAGAAAATACCAGACCATACAAGTGTTTAGAAAAATCCCGGCGCCGGCCGCCAACCTTTTTTTCGGGTAGGGGTTAATCAGACATTTACAGTAGCCGGAGCGCAAAGTCGGGTCTAAGTGACAAGACGTCACCGACGAAACACATGCTTGTCCCCGTCGGTAATCCCCGCATTAGCCGCGTGACGGAGCCGAAAGGGAAGTGCTGATGGGTGGGACCATCTCAGTTCAGGCGGCGAGACCTTGGAGGCTATTATTGACAGAAGCCACTCGCTATTGTGGACGACCCTCTGGGACTCGGGTTCAGTATTGTGGGAACGAGCCTGCAGTTTCCCGTTTGAGCCCTGGAAACCCAGTGCCAGTCTTGCCACTCGGTTGTTCTGCCAAAACAGCCATTATACCCTTCGCCCTCTTATCCCTCCCACGTCCCTGTGTCTATTGTAGCCCGGCTCCCCTGCCCCCCTGCTTCATTTATGCACACACACACACACACACACACACAGACCCACCCAGCTAGCCGCAGAAGCCCCTGTCCCGTGGCCCATGGGTGGCTGAGCGGGCAGCTCGCCCGTTTCAGATGGGGAGTGTTTCCTCGATGAAGGCCTGAGCCGATCGTGTTTCTGCCACCTGTCATTCAGCTTAGGAGGCAGGAAAGGGGGAGGACGCGGCGACGGGCGGAGGGTATGCGAGGGGCTGAAGCGGCGTCCTCGGACTTGGCATCTGCATGTGCAGCGGCGGACGGATCCCAGCGAAGGTGTAAAGGCAGGAAGGCCGAGATATCATCGCCCGCAGCCGTTTGAGGCACGGCCGCTGTTTTATGGACGGGGTTTCAATGCAATTCCCTCCTGCCCGAGATTCATCCATGAGGGGATGGACGCAAGGAATATGCGAAAAAAAAAAAAAAGAAAATGGAAGAAAAAAAAAGTATAAATAAAAGGGGTGTGTATCCATATGTGTGTATATATGTATATACATGTTTGTGTATGTGTGTGTGTGTATAAACATATATATATATATATATATATATATATGTATATATATAAAATTATATGCACGAATACGTAAATACACAAGTATATATATATATATATAATTTAATTATTAATTCATATAATTAATTTGATATAATTTTTGAAATATTTATATAATTGCGCTTGTGTTTGTACATACCCATAGACGGGTATATACAATATATACATATGCATGCATGTATATATGTGTTTATATATCTATTTATGTATATATATATGCGTGTGTGTGTATATATAGACATATGTACGTATGTCTTTATATATACAGAATGCGTGTGTGTACATGTGTGCGTATTTATGTGTATATAAATATGTGTATATGTGTGTGTATTAAAATGTACACATACATGCATGTGTGTGTGTGTGTGTGTGTGTGTGTATATATATATATGTGTGTGTTTTTGTGTGTGTGTATATATAGACATATGTACATATGTCTATATATGTACAGTATGTGTGTGCCTGCGTGTGTGTGTGTATGTGCGTGTGTGTGTATATAAATATGTGTATATATGTGTGTGTGTGTATTTATATGTACACATATATATATGTAGGTGTGTGTTTGTCTGTGTGCATGTGTGTATATATATGTGTGTGTGTGTGTATATATATATATATATATATATCTACATGTATATATATGTATGTATGTGCGTGTGTTATATATAAGTATGTGTATAAACAGAGATGGCATTAGAATCAGATCCTCCAGGACATGAATTTTTTTCAAAATCAAATCAGAATTCAAGTTGACGTGAAATTTCCAGCTTTTTCAAATCTCTCGTACGCCGCTGTCTTACGGCAGGGTTTTTCCAAACGCCGTCCGTACGAAAAGCGCTCTGCCCCGTCAGGATCCGAGTCCGAACCCTTTTTTTTTTACAAACCGAGCAGCTTATTTCACAGTTAATTACCTGGAGATATACTCTAATCAAATTAGCCGTCCGGACAGCTTCCAAATGTCATTAGCATCGCTGACGTTCGGATCGGCGAAACCCGCTAGCTGGCGCCTTAAAAGACTTTTAAAAATGCACTTGTGGCCCGTCTTCGGTGCAACGGGGGAACGGCAATTGTTGTGAAGTGGAAGGGACAAATACCGCTTCCCCACTTGAACACAGACTTAAAGTTCTGGCCGGCATCGCGGCCAAAAGCTTAGCCGGGATGTTTCTCCACAAGTCAACTGTGACCGAGACTGGAAAAACAAAAGGCTGCAATTCTTTTGGGGATGTAGCTGTTTTATTTATATATTCATTTATTTAGTTTTTCAAACATTCAATGAAAGTGGAACTAATCAGCTTTGCTTAATCCTGCTGACATACAGAGGAATTCAGAGTTACTTGCCGGACTTGGATTTGTCCTCGGATTTTGATATATACGTATTTTTTTTTTCTGTGTCTGCTGGGAGTAACAGAAGCAAGCTACAACAATCAGTTAAGAATAGAATAAAATATTCCTTTAATTAAATTTCAACCACAGCTGTGAGTGGTTGAAATTTCCCCGCTGTGGGACGATCAAACATTAGATGAAGTTGTTTTTGTATCATCTGTAGTGAGATGTGCTGCATCATATAATAATAATAATAGTATAATAATAATAATAATAGTGGTCGTAGAGAACATCCTGCAGCTGCATCAGCCTTTCCTCTGCGTGGTCCGACGTGTCTTCGTCTTCCCAGCCGTCATCCGGACCTCCTTTGCAGTTCTCAAAGCTCCAAGACCTCTGGGTTTTGGAGGTTTCTGCAGCGTCGTCCTTTGCGGGCTTTGCAGCTGGAAGATTCTCTGATGGAATATTCCAGAGGCTTTTTCATGCAGGCGTGTCATCCTGCGCACACAATCGAATGTAGACGATAGATTACGTGTATTTTTGCATACCTTTATTTATTTATTTGAATCTAAACCATTTATTTTGCACATTATTTTGATACATTTTTATTATTCGCTATTTTATCCTGTATTTTTATACAGAGTTCTTTTTTGATTTTTTTTTTTTCCCCCACTTTGTAGCAGGAGCCGCTTTCAAAAAAAAAAAAAAAAAATCCTCGTGTCATCCTGCGCACACCATCGAATGTAGACGATAGATTACGTATATTTTTGCATACCTTTATGTATTTATTTGGATCTAAACCATTTATTTCACACATTATTTTGATGTATTTTTATTATTCGCTATTTTATCCTGTATTTTTATGCAGAGTTCTTTTTTGATTTTTTTTTTTTTTGTTTTCCCACTTTACTTTAGCAGGAGACGCTTTCAAAAAAAAAAAAAAAAAATCCTCGTGTCATCCTGCACACACGATCGAATGTAGACGATAGATTACATATATTTTTGCATACCTTTATTTATTTATTTGAATCTAAACCATTTATTTCACACATTATTTTGATGTATTTTTATTATTCGCTATTTTATCCTGTATTTTTATGCAGAGTTCTTTTTTGATTTTATTTTTTTATTTTTTGCCCACTTTACTCTGTAGCAGGAGCCGCTTTCAAAAAAAAAAAAAAAAAAAAAAAAAAAAAAACAATTTTCCCCCTGGGGGATCAATAAAGGATTCTGATGCTAGATTCAGCAACTTTCACAGACTCCGGGTTGGAAGTGCACGTCTCTCCGAGGCTATTGTTCAAAATCATGCTTCTCGGCCACGTAATCGTGCGCAGGTGTTTTTCTGTGACGGGCGTCCGCTTTGTCGGCGGCTGACTTCAGGGCTGCTGCAGTTGTATTATTATTATTAATTTCTTCAACGCGTGCATGTTACAAGATAACTGCAAATGTAGCGCAGCTATAATTCTGACAGGAAGTATGTGCATGAATTAGTTTGTAGTTTTTGTGGCCATAGTTGTAGTCTCGGTGGCTACGTTTACCAACAATGTTAGGAAAGAAAAGATGCACATTAAATGGACGCTTTGTTATCTTTAGGCATCGAAATTATTGTTTGTTTTTTTTTTGTTTGTTTTTTTTTTCTTTTTCTTTTTACCAACGAAGTGACAAATTAAAAGGTGCACCTTAAATGGACACTTTATTATCTTTAGGCATCGAAATGATCGGTTTTTTTTTTGTTGTTGTTTTTTGACTAACAAGGTGAGGAATTTAAAAAAGCATATTCAATAGACACTTTATAATCTTTAAGCATCGAAATTATCTTTTTTTTTTTTTCAACAAAGTGAGGAATGAAAAGATGCACATTAAATTGACACTTTATTATCTTTAGGTATCGAAATTATCCGTTTTTTTTTTTTTGTTTTTTTTTTACCCTCTGGATGTGAAAGCAATATTTTTTTCTTTTTTTTGGTAAGATGAAGTCTATAAGTGCTCATTCCAATTAGATGATTAAATTCTCAAAAATGAAAATTATTCCGTCAACATAAAAAAAAGAAAAAAAAAAAAGAAATCACCACGACGGCGATTAACAGAATACTATAATCAGTCCTAATTCTTCACAGGACTTCATCTCACAGTCTCAGCATGTTGTTACAAATTAAATGCTGCAGGAATGTTGGCAGTAAAGTGCTTCGGGCCTCATTTAGCTTTTCTCGTGGGGAGATGTTCATTATTCCTCACCGGTAAGAGTACCTGGTTTCTCGATCGTTACCCTGGCCGTGGCGGGTTTATGCTCTTGTTTTGTCGGATTTGAGTCGATGAAATTATACGGTATATCGTTGCAAAGGAGAAACCATACAAGCGCTTCGCTCTGGAGAGAACGGAGTCACCCAACATGCATTTTAGCATGAATCATAAAAGAAATAAAAATAAATTAACAGATGTGTGTTGAGATCATAGGGCGCCCGTTGCAGCTGTCATGAAGGGGGGGGGGTTCGGAGGTACAACTATTCTCTCCCTGGCGTCTGGGCGGTTTCGGGCCTCGGTGAATCTGCTTCGTGCTTTTGGACACCGGGAGGAAACCGGAGAACACGCAAACTCCACTCGGGGACCTTCTTGCTGCGAGGTGGTATCAAACCCAAGTCCGGTTTGAGCCCTGCAACCCGGCCAGTGACGGCTGGCGTCGGCTCCGGCCCACAAACACTCGGCGACTGACTGCAGGATTAGCCGTGAGCATATTGATTTACGAATATATAGATACGCGCCTTTTTCTCCGTAGTACCGTCATGTCATGAAGATTCAAAGTGTACAGTCGGGAAACGTGTTTCCCTGTATAATAAATTCTTACTTTCCCGTCCGCAGTGCATTTACCCTAATTTCCGGATTATAAGCCGCTACTTTTTTCACATTACAGCTTTTTTTTTTTTTTGGGCAAAACATTCAGCCACGTCACATCGCTTGAAATGACCAAGCGATCAGATGAAATGTTTTAATCCCTTCAAATTTTTGCTGGTCAGGTTTATAGGATGCACTTAAGGAGTTATTTTTCAGCATACAATAATAAACTGCAGTAAATGTAATATCGAGCAGCGACCCACCCCAACCCTTTATGGACCAGAGACCAGTTTTATGCATGAAATGTTTCCATGGACTATTTACAAAACGCGGGGGTTCAAATAATACAAACTTTTGTCAGTTCACACTATTTAATCTTGATACAACGATTACCGTCATTTCCAGACTATAAGCCGCTATTTTTTTCACGCGCTTTGAACACCGCAGTTTAAGCAACAATGCGGCTAATTTATGGATTGGGGGGGGGGTAATGAGCTTCATGCCGCAAAAACATTTAGCCTCGTCACATCGGAAAGATGAAATGACCGTGAAATTCTGAGGCCGTTCAATTCTGACATTAATGGTTTTAGTGAGCAGGAGGAAAACCGAGATAGCGATCAGCCGGAGAAGGATAAAGCAGGGTTAGAAAATGGATGGATGGACTTTTCCTTCTGCTATTTCATATTAATCTTTTTCATCAGCTGTGTTACAGGCGCTGATCGGGAAAAAAAAAAAAAAAAAAAAAAATTCCAGTTCGTATTAGTGGATGTTACCTGTATGTTTTTAATGAAAGGTTAAAAAAAAAAGTTTTTGTGTAAATATCTAATGTTTACAACGTGGAGAAATGTGTTTTGTTTGTTTGTTTAGAAGTTTATTAGGACAGTGTACAAACACATTAAGCACAGAGGCAGAGATGTTTGTACCAGATTATAGCTCATAACTAATTTCCATCTGTAGTCCTGGACAATACAAATATAAAACTGTATAAACAAGTGCAGGCTATATATGTACTCATTTATTTAGTTATTTTTTTATCTGGTTTGGCTTATATTCAGGTGCGCTAGCGGTCCGTAAATTACAGTTGATATGTATAATGGTAGTGATAAACATACTCTTGAAATCTGTAAACATTATTATAACTATGAGCAGTGTTGGTTGTGCAGATGAGATATTTGAGCGCAGCTTTCTGTGATGAGTGCAGTTTAAATGGGCAATAGTTACGCGGAGAAATCATCTCGGTTTAAATCTAAATTTAACGGAGTTGAACTTCAAAACTTTGAAGGTTTTCCCGCCGTGCTTTACCGAATTCGGCCTCTTTGCGAGCGCGAAGGTTTCAATGTCTGATTGAACCGCATGGAATCGCTTCAGTCGTTTGTATTTCTGAATGTTTTAATAACCACCGGTCAAAAAAAAAAAAAAAAAAAAATGGTAAAACTCTATTTAGCCATTTAGCCCGAGTATTATAAGGGCTGCGCTTGGAACGAAGCGAGGCGCCGTTTTTTGGGCTCATCAAAGACATTGAAGTAGCGCTCGCCGGCTAATTTTTGGGTCGCACTCTTCGTTATTAGCATCGCCGTGTGATCCCGCATTTGTCTCCATCACGGCCGGCACCTCTCCGCTCAGCCATCATCCCCTAAAATCCATCCATATCATTTTCCCCTCACTGGCGCTCTTTACCCTACCAACCCTAATTGTAATTATGTTGATTTAACTTAGACACATGCGGCTCCCTCCCCGCCATCTGAATGGAAGCTTATTAGTTTGAATATCTTTTTATATTTATTTATTCCCATTTCTCAGAGTCCCTGTCGGCATTTCCAATTACTCTTGTCGTACGGCTGTAATTGCCTCCATGCTAATGGCCGCCAGACAATCGTGCTAAATGAGGTGAGGCCAAGAGGCTAGGAGCCTGACTTCATTAAGAGCTAATGGGATTTTATAAGGGGGACTGAAGACCCAGCTCATCAAAAAGAGGGAGATGGAAAGAAAACAAAACAGATGGAGGGGGAGAGCCGAATCACCGCTCTCCTAACTTGGCCCGCTCGTCTTCCCCGATGAAAAAGACGGGTTAGTCGTCGGCGAGGAGGCGAGCGACGATCGGGAACGCGACGCGATAAGCGGATACGAGCGCGCATTAATCTCGCCGCCGCTCCGATTCAACGGCTATTTTTACACGTCCCTTCTTGGAAGGCAAGCGTTTTGGTTTTATGGCAAATGAACAGCAGTGGATAGGTACAAGCTCTGTTTCGAACAGACCGGACAGGACGGTCCAAGTCCTCCCACAGTTTTCACACTTGGTTGGCGCTGAGAGAGAAAGACTCCGGGCGGCGCGAGCGTGGACGGACGGACGGGCGGGCGGGCGTGAACACCCGGGCTTGGACGCTGACGCACACATATGTATCGAAGGGCGACCGACACCATCCGGAACCCTCCGGGTCGACCATAATAAAACCGGAGAAATCTGTCGCCCTAATTACATCGAAAATACGCTCCGAGGGTAATCTGGATGTAATCAAACACGCAAGATAGATATAGAAAATCGCCTTAAATGGAGGTTCCCGCCGTGGCGTCGGGGTGTCGGGGCCCCTCCGGAGTTACAAGACACAGATGTGTGTGTGTGTGAGGGTTATGCTATGATTTCCATGAATCAAATCAAATTTAAACGTGATTAGAAGCTGTCTAGTTATGGCGCGTTGTTGTTATCCAGCGAAGGGTTTGTGGAAATAGTAATTATTATAGCTAATTGTCTTATCACTTTTGTTTCCCAGGTAATTTTTTTTTCTTTCAAATCTTGCCAGTTAATGTCGTGCATAACTCATGAACATCGGCGAGATCCTATTCATAATATAGGATGTTAAGTCAATAAATAAGGGTCCGCTTTGTAGACGGTAACTAAAAAGAAAAAAAAATGGCTGAAAAATGAACGGTCTCCTAATAATATCGTCCTACTTTTGCCACGGTTTTTACAAAAGTTTTGGTCCGAGGAATTCAAAGGTCTAAACAAATCAAAGATCCTTTCCGTGTTTCCGTGCACACATCGTTTCCGTGTTTTAGCCGACATTAAGTCTTTGGATGGTGTTCTTGAAAGCCCGTGGACGCCTTTGCATCTGAGTGAAAGGAGTCGACAAAGTTTCTCAGAGCTATTTGATCATTTTCATATAGAGGCTCAGCTTTAAGAACTAATAGCGCATGTACTTCTTACTCTTAAGGTCTTGCTGCAAACCCTGCTTCCGAATCTGTGCACGGATTCCATCACAAGCACTCTGATTTTCATAGATTTATTAGTATAGGTGAGTTACTGACCGGTTGCTCTGGATATTAACTTCTCAGATCAACATTTATGCATTAAAATAGTATAATTTAGCCGCACTGGCTAGGCATAAACAAATAAATACATAGGTACATACCGGTTCTGGAAACGTTTTTTTTTAACCCAATAGTGCCCACAACACGGCTGATTAAAGAGATTAATAATAAATAACGCAAGGAAAAGTCCATCCATCCATCTATTTTCTATCGCTATCTTCCTCCTGCGCCCTAAAACCATTAATGTCGTCTTCTTCGGTGTCAGAATTCAACAATGTCGGAATTTCACGGTCTTTTCATCGGTCCAATATAGCGGATGGCAGTGTGAAACTCGTTAGCAAGAAAAAAAAATCCATAAATTAGCCGTTCCAGACGTGTGAAAAAAGTAGCGGCTTATCGTCCGGAAATTACGCTAGGATCGTTTTTTTTTTTTTAGTATTAAATCATTTCCAGCAGGTTTTGTTTCCAAAAGGTTGTCGGGGTCGTGATGCCGAAGCCTATCCCTGCTGTGATTGGACGAGAGGCGGGATGCACCCTGGCCTGGGGGTCATTTTCCCAAATTTTCTTCCAATTTTCTTCGGAATCGAACCTTCGAGCCGTGAGGCCGAAGCCTCCAAAAGGCCTTCATTTTAATGAAACACAAATCCAATTTCAGGTTTGCTTGACATTGACTTTCAAGCCTGGCTAACATGGAACTGACAAAGCGTGCGGTCGGTTGTCACAGACCGCGGGCTAACGGTCGATGCTGCTAAAATATCAATTACGGGACGGAATAAATGAAACACCGATTGGACCATTAGAAAAACATGGAACATTTACCTGATCGCACTTTTGCTAGCTGTGAAAATATCCAATAGAAGAGATTTTTTTTTTTTTTTTCTTTTTTTGATAGTGTCAAATGGGCCACAGCATATAGGATAACAAACTAGTCAAGGAACTTTGCATTTTCATCATTCTTTTTTTTTTTTCTTTTCGAAAGAACTCCCCTTTTCGGACCGCCGAGCCGAGCCTTCAGGGGAGTAATGATCCCCTACTGATCTGTCCGCCCTTGAGATACAGTGAAACGCAGCCATTCATCTTGGCGAAATCATTGCCTTCCCCAATGGAATACAGGTTCATTGTACACCCTGCAGTTGCCAGATCAGTTGGCCTGTACTTTAATTTGCCGCACCATCTTAAAGCTGACACGGTTTGCCTGCCGCCGCATTCAGCTCAATGGCCCTTTTGGCTCTCGTAGATGAGAGGCCTGCCAAATTCTATTACACGCTGAATAAACCAACGTGTTCACCTGTGAGCAGAAAGCATTTTGGAGTCAGTGGGGTAATGGATACTGTAAAGTGAGTGCACTACTACCACAACCCCGACTCAGGCTCATTCTCTGGCAGCTAAGCACGCGGGTAATTGCCACAGCGGAGCGCAGGGGGCATGTCCCTCGCCCATGTAAAATGCGGGAAATATGACCCTCTCTGTTTTGGGGAAAAAAAAAAAAAAAGGGCGATCCGGCTCATGAATCAACAGTATGTCAGTTGCTTTTGTGAGTATAATTACACTTGTATGATGGGGCGTCATTAATTGCAATAGGGGGTGTATTGTAAAACCGTGAATGTCTGCGCCCCTCGGAGGTGGAAGGGACAATGAAGACAAAAGAAAGACACGGGAAGCGGGCCGATAAAAGACCAGGACAAAGACTTCGCGTTAATCGAAGCATTTATTCAGGGGTTTCACCGGGTTAGAGATCCCGACCCCGAGGTCTCGGCCTCTTTTCGCTAAATAAATGCTGATATTCTCGGACAACTGCTAGGATGAATCAGGTAACCGACTCCCTGCACGCACAGTTAAGGAAAGATAACCTCTTTTTTTTTTTTTTTTGTACCTGCAAAGCTCTATAAAACCCATCGCTGTCCTGTTATCTAGACGTTGAGGTTTTTTTTTTTTTGTGTGTGGATGCTTCATGAAATCATCTGGGTTGTTTTTGCATAATCCCGCTCGGACAGTCGGAAGCGTCGTCTCTCGGAGCGCGTTTTACCGTCACGTAGGGTTTGTTTTTGTAACCACCGGTGAAATAGCCTCGTAGGTCCACAAACCTTTTTTTTTTTCCTTTGAGATGATGTTCTTTGTGGCTCTTTGAGGAAAATACAAACAGCGTAAATCCATCTGCGGTATCAATCCGCCGAGAAGTCGCTTTTAATTGAATGAGTCAGTGCAAAAGTTTGGGTTCTGCAGGACTACTTATCCGTTGTAAGCCAAATGAGAGGTAATTATCTCTTTTGGGGACAACTTGCAATCACAGCGTGCGTGTCCGGGGAAATCCAGCGATACAAACTAGCGCCGTGTGACCTGTTTTGACACCCGGGTGGAAATCAGGCCAATTATCGAGGCCGTTTGCGGGCAGCGGGCGAGGGAGACGCCGGATGTTATCTGACGCGTTCGGCGGATCTCACAAACCCCGACACCAGACGTTATATTGCGAGACGTCGCCGCCCGAACGAAACCGCAAAGCTCTCATCCATAACTGACTACACGTTAAATTGAGTGTAAACAGACTTGAGCGCCCATTGCCGCTGCTGTGGTTTTTTTTTTTTTTTTTCAGTTTGTGGCTGAAATGTCAGGGATTTACGGCGCGGCGGAAATGTGGACATGCATTGATGCTGATGGAATGTTAAACAAAAGCACTCCTCTGTTGCCTAACGTGGAAAGAAATACATTAATACAATGCGGCTCCTTATACCCGTATTATTTAATGGAATTATATATTCCATGTATAATTATCATGACGCACTGAATAAACATATTATAAATACACCTAAAATTTAGAGCTCAGCATCCACGTCAAATATACGCTGCGAAAGAAATAAAAATAAAGGGGACACCGAAATAACACATCTTAGATCCGAATGACAACAAAATCACACAAAAATAATCATATTATATTATAATGGATCAGCGTTGCTTCCGAAGTGGACAGTCGGATTTCACAGAAGTGCGATTGACTTGGAGTTACATGGCAGTGTTTACGTGTTCCCTTTATTTAGTTTTTTTGAGCAGTATATTTAAAGTAGGTCTGTATTTATTTATAGATAGTTAAATGTGCGCGCGAAAGAATGTAACTGCATTGCCATGTGTAGATTTATTCACCGTTTCCTCTGGTGCGGCAGTGGAAAGTCCCAAGTTATCAGTCGATTTACGCTTTGTGACAAATATACTTCAGATGAGACGGAACGGTTTGCGACCCGTCTTATAATCGGACTCAAGAAACGTAGCAACCGCCGGCAGAAACGGCCGCCGTTCTCGACGAACGTTTTCCTTTTCTAGGAAATCTATCAGATTGCAGCGGAGGATCCGATCCAGGATGAACGCTCGATCATAAATCCACGCATCCTCTAAAACCTCCTTTAGAAACCAAAATGGTGACATTTTCCAGTTCGGTTTGGGGCGTCGCAAAGGATCAACCAGTTTGATTACAGGAAATGCATGCTGATGTAAAAGAGTTTGAACTGCACATGGATTAAATATGAACTCTATTAAGTTATTTTAGTGGCTCAACCTGGCGTATTTAAGCCGGGCGCTCAGGCCTGGAGGCTCGACATTGACTGGATGCGAGACCCGAGGCCGACAGCCTGAAGGCAAAGCTTGGAAGTCCACTTTGATGCTTTACCATAAACTCGAAAAAAAATTAAAAAAAAAAGTCTGATGTGAAAGACAGAAGTCTTTTCTCCCAGTCGCTCTATGAAGGGATTCTCAAACGGTGATTTTGGATCGTTCCAAACAGGAACGTTCAAAATTCCAACCACCAGATGTTTGTCATGGGTGCTCGGGCAAACCGTACAAAAAATAAATAAATCACTGGAGAAGATACGATTTACCCTTTTAAGCTTAAAAGTACATTTGTCCTCACAAATTAAAATGTCAAAAATCTGGGATTCCTTACAGGACCGTCTCAGAAAATTAGAATATTGTGATAAAGTTCTTCTGTGATGCAATTAAAAAAAACAAAAATTACTTTGTTATGATATTCTAATATTTTGAGATAGGATATTTGAGTTTTCTTAAGATGTCAGCCATAATCAGCAATATTAAAATAATAAAAGGCTTGCAATATTTCAGTTGATTTGTAACGAATCCATTTTTTGTAATTGCATTAGAGAAGATAAAGATTTTAATCACAATATTCTAATTTTCAGAGACAGTCCTGTACTTCTTCCCCTGCTGCTCTAGCCTCGTTTCCAGTCCAACAAGCAACGCGAGACTCCGTGTTGAAGTAAACGCATCTTTAATTCCAAGATTTGACTGTTTCTTCACCCAGTACGCAAAACCGTGCTGGTCGCGGCTGCCGACCGGGCCTCAGGTGGCCGCGTGGCTCCAGACATTTTGGCCCAGGTGATGCATCTCATTTGCATAATGCAATACGACACAGGCGGCGCACTGGAACGCGGCGAACCCGCCGCTCGCTGCTTGGATTTCCCTCATTAGTTTACCAGGATGAAGGTTCTGGCCATCTGCAGCGGTTTGCCCGAGTATTGAATGTACTTCCTATCCCGTTTACGCCGCCGCTGTGCACCGCGTCCCCTTAAATCGAGAGATTTGAATGCATCGGCATTCGGCGTTTTACCACCTCGATCAACAGAGGGCGCCGGTAATCAGAAAAAAAAAAAAAAAAAAAATGTATATAGTTGCTTTAATGCAAATATGGAATGGTAAAGTCAACTCGGTTGAGAGAAGAGGGTATTGGACGATACGGCAAAGTCTTGGATCCGAAAGAAACATCCTTGCTTACCTTCTCCTTTAGCTAATGCTAATGTTTGTTTGATAATCAGTGAAAGAAGTTAAACGCTTCTCCCAACTAATTGATATAGATTTGACTTTCCAATGTAAACTAAAATACAAAGTTGAGATTTTCAGTCATTCGTTGTCTATAGCTCTTAATGGAGGTTTAAAAAATAAAGATATAGTACAAAAAACCAATTCTTGCGTGACGTTTCAAGCAAACATAGGCTCTTCTTCAGATGCTTACCAGTGATTTGTGTCAACAAACATGTTTTTGTGGCGCCATTTTTTTTTTTTTTTGCACCTCGCTAGATATATCATGTCATATTTTTTAACATTATCTTCACCATTTTTCAGGACCAGACCCGAGATACAGATACACATCTGTCCAGATATGGACAATAAAACGTTCTTGATCGAAGGGTTTCAGAATACGATATAAAATATCGAGTTCTTACGTGGGAGGAAGAATTAGACCAACGGAGCAAAATAATACGGACAAACTCATAGACAAGGTTTAATATCAAATTCCTCTTTTAATCCTTGAGGGGTTCGTGTGCCCAGCGTATATATCCAGAACCATTCCCGTTTTAAAAGGATGGAGTTTAGACCCTCCCTCCTGCTCTTCGAGGACATTTTACAGCCTCTATCCCTTGGTATTTCAAGGTCGAGACATTATATTTCGCTTCCCGGTGCTGGCGCTCAGAAAAAAAAAAAAAAAGGGATATATATAGTTGCTTTCATGCAAATATGGAATCGAGAGAAGAGGATACCGGACGGTACGA
Organism: Fistularia commersonii; assembly: GCF_037954325.1. Lineage (NCBI taxonomy): Eukaryota > Metazoa > Chordata > Actinopteri > Syngnathiformes > Fistulariidae > Fistularia > Fistularia commersonii. Next base: position 15,779,351 of record NC_141298.1, on the reverse strand, counting down.
CAAAGTCTTGGATCTGAATGCGTTGCGAAAGAAGCTTCCTTGAAACACTTTTCCAAAGTAAGTGATTTGACTTTGCGGTTCAAACTAAAAGTTGCGAATTCATTCATTCATTCATGGTCTGCGGTTCTTTTCCCCGCGTTTAAGGCCGCCAGTCAACTCCCTCATTCCCACATCTGGATAATCCAGGGTCTCCAGTGAACCTCCAGCATGTTTTTTGGGACTCCGGGAGGAAACCGGAGATCTTGGAGGTCCGTGTTTCCGCAGAACAGGCGCCGCGCTGGAATCGAACCAGAGACCGTCTCGCTGCGAGGCGGAAGCGCTAACCACCGCGCCACCGTGCAGCTTTTTGCTATGCATATCGGAAAAAAAATATACATATTTAACTTGGAACAGCTTGTTCGGCTCACCGGTTGTAGCTAAAAACCTGATCCTTAAATCTATTGACATTGTAGAAGAACCTGCCTGGAAGAAGACTCTCTTTCTATGTAATCGTTTCCCTGATTATAGGATTTATAGGATCCCGAAAAATATGTATTCGGTTCTTGTCGGGCTTGACTCGCGGCTCGGCTGAAAACAGCTGTGCGTTATTAACATGGATTATTAAATACTCATTGTAATATTCATGGCTTTCGACTCGGGAATGTAATTCACATTGAATCCAGTAACCTTGGGTTGCCAGTACGAACCGAGTCGTTAAAAAAAAAAAAAAAAAAAAAAAAAAAAAAAAAACGCAATTTGCTCTACGGACAAGGAATTTATGCCACGGAGGTCTTTATAGCCGAGTTTCTACCTGGAGAACAGAGGAAGGCGGCAGATGTGACTAATGTTTGGGGCCGCGGGATGTTTTTGTCCCCCAAAAATTCCATCCAAGCTTCGCCGATGGTGGGAGGGTGGCTGTGCGCTGTGGGCCGGGCCGGGTAGGAACAGCTGTCCTGCAGCTGCCTTTTCTCCTGCTAATGTGGTGGTCTGTGTGTGTGTGTGTGTGTGTGTGTGTGTGTGTGTGTGTGTGTGTAGGGGCGCTTGGACCCAAAGCCCTGGTATAGCCCTGTCTCCTTGGCAACTGGAAGTGAGACTGTAGTGGTGAATGCGCGCACACTTTGTGTGTGTGACCGCTGTGGGTTAAAGGTACCGGAGGTGCTTCGCTTTATCTGCTTCTCCATGACAGCGGCCGTCACCGGAACGCTGTCATGTTATTTTTTTTTTTTTTTATTTTTAAAAAAGAAAGAAACCCGTTAAGATGATTCATTCTCCTTCGCTCTCTGCCTCCGCCGCTCTATCGCCAGGAATGCGAAGCTCGAGAAAGTTGTTGAGAAAGGGGGGGGGGGGTTCATCTAAAAGAGGAGAACTCGAGTTTGGAAAAGAAAGGAGGAGGGAGAAAGCGGGAAGAGGTTCGAGGGGGGAGGTTTAGAAAAGACGGGAGGCGGTGGATGAATAGCGGAGATGGAAGGCAGATACGTGGAGGGACTCGGCTTCGGCCGTGAAAGAAGCGTCTGGTTCGCTAACCTCCCGTCACCCCGTCTTCTTTCAGTCTCTCAAGACATCCTGAGCCCCGAGCCTCCGAGGTACTTGTCGAATCAAGTGGCGCTCATTAACAAATTCTTGTTTTAACGTGAACTCGCATAACCGGGATTTTTTTTTTTTTTCGAAAAGAGTCAGCGTCTTTGACGACTCGCCCCTTCCGACGCTTCATGAATATTCAGATCTCTGAGCACTTCGAAAGAACGATGTAAAAGTGACCCAGGTATTCGCTGTTCCGTCTGATGGATAAACCGTGGAAAAGGAATCCGTCCGGTCGCACAGATGCAGCAGAAGTTCGACGGCGTGGCTCCCGGCGAAGACCACGTGGAGATTTTAAGAATTTAGCGGAGTTTGTGGAAGCGGTTGTCGGGTTGGGGGGTCTCGCACAGGCTGGAATCCACTCGCAACGGTGCCAACGTGCAAAGCTTAAAGCCGACGTGACGTCAACCGCTGTCCTACTTTGGTTTGTCACTCCTGTGACAGCAGAAACACGCACTCCTTAATTATATCTGTTGATATTGTATTTCGCAAGAAGGTTCCTGGTTGGGTTCCGGCTGAAGGCTTTCCCTGTGAAGTGTCGGAGTTCTCCTTGTATCTGCGTGGGGTTCCTCCAACGGTTGGAGACCCTGAATTAGGCTATTGAACGCCAATAATCGCAAACAAATCGGCGTAAGAAGACAGTTTTTGATCTCGGTGCGCGAACACAAACAAAGCGTGTCGCGTTGCGGCAGTCTTGCGTGGCACTCCGTGTTGTTTATGTCATTCATCGTGGGGGTTCTTCCGCTGTGACGCTTATTTTCAATAACTTTGCCTCATTTTTAAGAGTCCTGGTGCTTCTGGTGTGAGGAAGGAGTTAAGAAATGCAGTTGATTTGAAGGAGGAAAAAGTACATCAACGTGAGAGCGGCGTTCGTGTCGCGGATCTCGCCAAGCACTACGACACGACTAAGTCAAACATCTGTACAATCCCAAGGAACAGAGATGCTCTCAAGATGATTGATGCGTTCAATGGGCGACTACGTTAACGAAGGAAAGGTCTCAGGTCTTGGAAGAAGTAGAAAAGTTCTTGTTAGTTTGGATTAATGGAAGACAGTTTGCTGGAGATAGCGTTAGCATTAGCATTAGCGATGGTCTCATTCATGCGCGAGAAGGCTTTACTTTTGCCGAGCACAAGCGACTGCAAGAAGAGAAAGAGCAGCAGAAACATAGCAATAATTACTTTTAATTCCTCCTGTTTTTTTTTCTTTTTTTGTTCGTACCGCAAATAAACCCATGAAAAGTTTTGAGAGTGCAGTATGTTGTTGGGGTCGGAGAATGGATCGATGGGATTTTTTTTCACGGTTTCAATCGCAGAAATTGTTTCGGTTCACGAACGGAGTCAAAGAACAAATTAAATTCGTGAGCCGAAGTTCGATTGGACGTCTGTGCGATTTAACGGCAGGTTGAATGGTTGTATGTTTCCATTTGACGGCTGGGAAAGGATAAGCGGTAAAGATCTCAAAAACGCCTCAAAAAAATAAAGGGAGCACTAAAAAAACACATCCTCGATCTGAATGAATAAAATATTCTTATTAAATACTTTGTTCTTTACATAGTTCAAAGAAATCAAATTTATTAAGTTTTATAGTAGTATATGTGTTAACACATATGGTAACACCAACATATTTCTGTTAAGCCTATTTTTTGCTCGAAACGTCACGCTTGTGAGAAAAAATGTTCTGTCTTATATGTAAAATAACTCATCTTTTCCTTTTGGAGCATTTTTTCAAAACTCTAGTCAAACTTTCTTTTCTAAATGAAATGTATGAACCCATGGAGGTCCGGATTTGGAGTCAGACTCAAAATGAAAGTGGAAAAAAAAAAATCACACCAGAGGCTGATCCAACGTTGACATAATGTCCTTAAAACAAGTCAAAATAAATCAATGTTGCTTCCTGAGTGGTCAGTTTGATTTCACACAAGTGTGATTGACTTGGAGGTACATTGTGTTGTTGAAGTGTCGCCTTTATTTTTTTTCGAGCGGTCTAACACGGAGCTTTTCTTTTCCGCCCAATACTTGTGCTGTGCTTGAAAATCAGGTCGGTTTTACCTGAATGCTTACATTTTGGCCGCCGGGATTCTTAAAAATCTGCAAACAGCGACGGCTCTTTGCAGGTTTACAAATCAAAGTGACATTGGCTCGAAAAGTCCTGACAGTGAATTTTGGCTTATTGCAACAGCCGCTCGACAAACAAATACGCTTTTATCATCTCGGGTGGACGGAAGCCAGCCTGCTTTTATGAAAAGAAAGCTTTTCTCGCAGCGATACTCATTTCTAAGAGGTACCGGAGAGATCTAACGTTCGCCTGGGAAATACATCCTCCTTTTCAGCGAAGGCACCGACCTGTCATTTGGATGGATTTGTTTTTGGCTCACGTGCACTCAAACAGTGGTTTTTTCGGGCCCGGCGCGGCGTAAAACCATATATCGTCACCCCCGAACTTCAGACAAAGGCGCCCACCAACCCTCTGTGCAAACACGTTTGACAAATCGGCCCCGGAATCGGTGAGAAATACCGTCGATTCCATGACAATAAGCTCGCGAGACAAAAGCGCAGCGCCAGGCGTTATCTGCAACACATGAGCTGTGACTGTGTGTTGGCCGCTCCAAAGTGTGAGGAGTGTGAATGCGAGCCGCTCGACATCAGCCCCGGCTTCGGTCCGAAGCGCAATTCCGATTCGCCACCATGTGTTTTTTTTTTTTTTTTTTTTAAAGGACACCGAGTCACGGAAGTCATTTGAGATCAGCCCTGTCCGCATGTCGAGACACGAACCGGTGACAGATTTAATACGGTAAATATGGCGTTTGTGATGCGGTAAAACATGACAGGCTCCCTCTGAAATATTTGTTGTCTCTTTTTTTTCGGGGGGGTTCATCCTCCATATCAGGAGTGTCGAACTCATTTCAGCTCAGGGAGATCTATTCTCAAATGATCTCAAGATCTTCTGTTAATGTACCGTATTTTACGCACTATAAGGCCCACCTGAAAGCCTTTAACCTTTTCAAAAAACGAAAGTGCGCTTTATAATCCGGTGCGCCTTATATATGGGGCAAGAGGTCTCGCAACTACGGGAAGCAGCCGCCGACTGCATTTTCTCCCGTAAAAGAAGTAGCGTTTAAACTCAAGGCTATCAGTCACGCCGTAGAACACGGGAATAGAACAGCAGAGGATTCAACATTAATGAATTAATGGTGCAGAAGTCGAGGAAGTAGCAAGATGACCTGCGCTGAGTAAAGAAGACTAAACAGAGGAAACTAAGCGAGATGGCTACAGTTGGAGGACAAACACGCAAACTTAACATCCATGAATTTAGAGGCGGTCCTTCTCGTCGCTTTCGTTTTATGAAACGCTTTGAACTGTGACAAATGGAGTTGGAAATACATTGTTTTCAACGAAGGTGGCGCAAATACCGCTAAGAGCTATCGATACGTACAGTACCGTATTGTGAATGCACTAACTTGTTTTGGGAGTGAACAGAGTTGTCTGAACGTTGGTGTGATTTCTATTTAGAAAGTTTGACTGACTTATCTAACTGTTTTGTTGACATTCCCTTTAGCGCAGCTCCATTTAGAGGATGCATAACGCAACCCCAGCCACTGCTGTAGCTTCTATTCAATGCGCCTTATAATGCGGTGCGCCTTATATGTACATTTTTTTTTTTGAATAGTGCCATTCATTGAAGGTGCGCCTTATAATCCAGTGCGCCTTATAGTGCGGAAAATACGGTACCTACTGTTCAAGTCACCCCCTTCAACCGGGTATATTTTAGCTTTGGCCTGATCTGAAACCCCCAATCCATGTCATATCGGACTTAGAAGAATCAGATTTATATGAGGATTTTGTCTCCGGCGGACAGTTCCGCTCCGTACCGAGTGACCGTACAAAGGGACATTTTGCACAATCCAATGCGCAACGTCTGTTTAAGTCATAAGGCGATGATCCACATGAGAGATGTGGTCAGTGAGGTGGTGCAAAGATGAGGTAATTAGATCAATAAAATAACAAATAAAGTGATGATCAAGAACAGATGTTATTGTTAGCGCGTGACATGTTGATGATTCATGTGTTCGGCGGAGTGATGGATTGCGGGGTAAAAGCGGTTCCTGTTCCTGGAAGAGCCGGGGCGCTGATGTTCGCTGCCCGGTTTCGGACTCTGCAAGAGCTTCGCGCTTTATAACAGTCGAAAGTCCTGATCCAAAATTCCGATTTGACCGTTTCGAGTGGTCATACGTCTCTATATGCGATCCTGCCTGATTTGCAAACAAAATATCGACCTAAATGTCGGTAGTTATTCACCCGCAGAAACGTAACTGCATATTTATGTCTCTATTTTTATTCTCCTAACCACCGAGTCAGAAATCTTTTGCTCTTCCGGTCGTAAACTTTTTAATCTCAATCCCCTCCGCACGCGTCTAATCTGAAATTCCGAAAACATTTGACTGCGGGGTTTGTTTACAGATCCGAAACGACCTGACTTGTAGAACAATTTATCTGGGAAAAAAAAAAAAAAAAAATTAAAAAATGCAGAAATCAATTTTGTCATGGTTATTGACAATACTCTCGGATTTATTGAGTGATTGAAAAAAGAGATATTGCAAATCCCCTTAGCAATTTTAATAGGATAATGTGCTTCCCATTTGCATATTTAAACAGAGTTCAGAAAACAGCCGTCACCGACGTGTCTGTCTTGGAGAAAGTGACTGTTCTGCAACCTCACTTTGGATGCTCTCGTATTCACATGCACGCTTTCTGCAAAGAGCTCGAGATCCACAAAGATCAGCAAAGTGTCCACGACCGACGGTATCTGTCGTTCTAATATGTTATACCTCTATTTTGCGTTTTACACCTCGTGTTCTTTCATCTCTAATGCTACATGTCTCATATTTTTGAAGCGAAACATGAAAATAGCATGCGTTAGATAAATGTTGCATGAAGCACGCGCATGTAAATAAACACATTGTGTAAACTAACCATGTTAAAGGAGTCTTACATAGTTTGAATGGAGGGAGTTTATAAGTGTCTGAGGAGGTGAGAGATGAGATGAGATGAGAACAACTTTATTTATCCCGAAGGAAATTGGTGTGCCAGAGTTTCAAGCAAAAACATAACAGTAATAGAAATAGTAGGAAGGAGGAAGAATAAGAAATATAATGAAATATAAGTTGTCTTAACTGTTAACTGTTAACTACTAAGATTTGAACTTTCCCTGCGGCTGAGGGAAGAGGAATTAAAAGAGGTTTAAACACGCTCATGGTTCATCCATGATGGGTTAATTGCAGAGAATGAATAATAAAGGATAAATTATTGATATTATTATTATTATCAGTTGACTAAATGCTATCAGACTGGATAACAGCAGTTTTTGTTTATTTTTGTTATTGCTGTTGTCCGTCTGTTTATGTTCCTATCCTTGTTGATGTTTTGGTTGTCTATTTTCATCTCTGCTATTTTTTTTTTTTTTTTTTTCAATTCTGTTTTTTTCCATTCTTATCCGTGATAAGATAAGGTAGGATAAACTTTATAACTTTAGAATTAGGGTGAAAAAGTAGACAACCAAAAAAAAACCAACAATTGATGATGATCTCTCTGCTGTCTATGTATTTGTGGACGTCTTTTGCCATCTTCTAATTGTCTCTCTATTTATATTCATATTTATTGACACTTTAATTGTTACGCTGCTGTGACAAAACAATTTCCCCAATGGGGATCAATAAAGTTGATCTTATCTTATCGATAACCCCGCCTCTCGCCCAATGACTGCAGGTATGGCTCCGCTGCAAGCCTGCAGGATGCATGAACGAGTGAGGGATACATTCATTTATTTACGTCTTTGCCCGTCAACTGAAATGCATTTTTGAGGGCAGCGGGCTTTTATTTTATCTTTTTAACAAAAGGGATTGTAAAATGGGATGAAGTTTATGCCATTTAAAAAAAAAAAAGAGGTCACGCCAAAGACAAACAGACGGAAGGCGGTCGTCCTCCTCGGAAAAGCGAAAGGGCCGACGCGAAAATGCGCCCGAGTCACAAAGTGGACCGGCGGACCGCGATGACGGGGGAGAAAACACCAGACATAGAAAAGCTGGACTTGGTTACCATAGAAACAGACCTCGTGCGAAAAGGTCACTGTCAGAGGTTTTTTTTTTTTTTTTTTCAGAATAAGGCTGGGAAGATTACAGAAAGGAGGTGGGGGAGGGGGAGGTCGGACCAGAACAAAAAAAAAAAAAAAAAAAAAAAACAGTTTTATTATCCATTCTTACACCCCCCCACCCCACCCCCCATGAATATTCTAACAATTATAAAAATGTAGGATTTAAATAGCACAATTATGCGGCGCAGAATGGTGAGAGCCCCCTCTTCTTTTTTTTTATTATTTCTTTATTCTCTTTTGAAGTCGGGAATTGAAAAGGGAGAGTGGTGGACAGCCTGCGCCGAGCCCGAGCTTTGTGTTTCCATGCAGATACGTCGCCTGCCTGCCCCCTCAATCACTGGCAGCTCCTTCCTCTCTCCTCTCCCTCTCAAGTCATTTTAATTAAGTCAGTCTCACTGGCATGCTCGGCAAAGATAATTGGAGAGGGTTTTTGGATGCCATTTACTCTAAATGACGCCTGTTTCTTCCCCATTCTCTCGCTTTTCGCTTCAGTCCCCGGCAAGAAGTTACCTATCTCCCCTTTTCCCCGCTTCAAACCTATATTCAAATGTGAAATATGGATTAACCTCTTCTGTGTGGCTGAGGGGACGGCTTCCTGTGAATTGCAAATTTTGGCCAACGCTGCAATTTATTTGAAATGGCAAATCAGGCGAAGCAATTTACTGGAAATGAGGAGGTGCTTTGAACTTTCCTCCTTTTGAGAAAAGTTTGTGTGTTTTTTTTTTTTTTTTTTTTTCCGTCGCATCCGGGAAGGAGGAGGGGGTGGCTTACTGAAACGTCTTAATAAGCTTAATAAAAAAGTAAAATTCGGAGATATAAGATAGGCTTTGATTCGGAGCGAATTCGAGGAACGCTTTGAAAGTCTCATCAAAGAATCCGTCCCTGCTCCGATTCCTCACATTTGTCAGGAGTTGTCGTTTCGCTTTGTTTTTTTTTTTTTTTTTTTTAATTTAATTTAATTTTATTTTTTAAACCGCCGTCTTTCGATTCCCCGCGCCGAATCTAGCTCTCCGTTGTGGCCCTTGACGGCCCTTGACGGATCGGGTCGAACGAGCCGCGGTGAAAAGGGCGCGGAAGAACGTGTCCGTACTAATCCATAATACCAGCACCGCCGATGTTTCAATGGTCTACTGTGAGTGTGTGTGTGTGTGTGTGTCGGGGAGTGTTAAGTGTGCGTGTGGGGCTCCCCCTATCAATCAGCCGAGGCCGGGCCCTGCTGCTGAAAGGGGGCTCCAGCGGGCCACCCATCCAGCCCGCCGCTCCGGGGAGATCCAATGTCCTTACTGCTTTAATGCGCTCCAGATGTCCCTTTACCCAGGAGAAGGGGGTGGAGGTCGGGGTGCGGAGGGGAATGTGCGCGACTGTTAGCAAAGAAGCAGACTCTTAAACCGGAGCTTTTCACAACGTCCTCCTCGGAGGGGGGAAGGGGGTCACTGAAGATGCACCTGTAGTTTTGTGTGCCGCCGCCGCCGCCGCCGTTCAACTTTCAGCAGAATTGGCGTGTTTGTCTTTGCCGCTGTTCTCCCTTCAGTGCCTCCCGGGAGTCGTTCCGCCGCTGCCGCCCCGGCGCCTTTCTGAAAAATGTGAAAAGCCCACTTGTCGCCAAGTTGCGCGTTGCGCACGCACAAAAACGAGCCGGCCCGTCAGCGCGGCACCCTTCGTCCGGTGATTCGGTTTAGCGAAGCCGGTCGCCGACGGAGTTTTCGCGGGTCGGTCGGGCCGAGCGCGGAAAGGACGCCCTCTTAAAGGGGCCTGTTCGGCTTTTTAATGGAAACAGCATCCCCCCTTCCTGCCGTGTTTGTGATCCATATGGATCCGATTTTGGTGCTACGTGCTCGCTTTTTGGTGACGTTAACTCCGAAGACCTCTGTCTCCCGGGGAAATGGGTGAAACCGAATCAAGTGTCTCATCAAGGCTGCGAAACGTTATATAAAACTGGGGAAAAGAAAACAAATCTGTGCAAAAAAAAAAAAAAAAACACGCTGAGAAGAAAATTCCCCGGAGAACTAGATTGATAATCAAGCCTTTTTGCAAAGAGCGACTCATTTGTATTTTACCCCAAGTTTGCATCGAATCACTGCAGGAAAAACAAAAAAAAACAAACAAAGAATTGACCTTGAAAAGAAACAAACAAAGAACCTTATCGTGTTTAAAATATACTCGGGATGCCAATAAAGCCTGGTCGTGTTCACTAAAAAATACCCTTTACAGTGAATGTTTGAGAGCGTCACCGTTTGGATTGTATTTGCGAAGCACGTTGTGTTTCCGGGGCTCAGACACGCATCTCAAACCGCAGAGCATTGTTTAATAAGGAAGACAGAGAGACACGGAATCCGATGGAAAGGCTCAGCAAAACACCACCGTTTTAATCCGCGGCGATTCATCAGGATTTGAGCGCAGCAGAAACATCCGCCTCCAGCCAAGCGGTCTGGTGCCGGCGGCGCGGACCGGCGCCGCGACCCGCTTCCTGACGCTAGCGTTTTTCGTCTTTTAATGAGCGCGTTTTCGGCCCGCCGCGACACCGGCCGGGGGAAATCGCCGAGCCCGGACGTTAAAAACCGATCCGATAGCGACGCCGGTGTGTTTCCGGCAGATTTGCGTCGCCGATGACGTGGCGGTCGCCCGACACAACTTGTATTCCTTCACGGTGGCCCTTTAGCCCCCTTTTCTCAGCCGCATTCCCCTCACCCTCCCTCCTCCTCTGCAGTCCACTCCTCGGTCCATCCTCCCTGGTAACCTCCACGCCCCTCTCCCCATGGCATTTCAGAGGAAATTTAATATGGGTTTGTTTGCTGTTTCCAAGAATTCCATTTGGCCGCCGTCTCTCTTTGCCCCCCGACTCTAAGACAAACAGAGGCCTTCAAGCCAAGAGCAGCAAACACCGCTGGTGTTGGCCTCATTATTTGGTCTTCGCGTTTCAGACAAGTCTGGCCCCGGTTCATTTTCTGTTTGTTCCCCTTTTGTCTGAGGTCCTCGCTGCGAAGCCCCGGGTTCGGCCTTTACTGGTCGCACGCGGTCCGAAATGGGAAACCGCGTCGAAAAACAGCGACATCGAACGTGTTTGTAGGACTTATAATGTAATTTTTCTGTCGTCATTTTCAAGTCATTTATTTTGTCCGTTTTTTGCTTTAATCTGTTTTTTTTTTTTTTTGATTTGAGAATCTGCTCACAGATGAAGAGCATTGGTGTTTGTCATCACTTTTTTACTGGATGTCAGCGTATTTCGGGGGCGGCTGTTGCTTATTCGGTCGAGCCGTCATGTCGGTGATTCACTTCCCGGCCCCTCATGTCTGCACGGCACAAGATCCTGCAAGACGCCGAACCCCAGGTGGTTTCCGACGTCTTTCTCTAAACGCAGCTGCAGCTCAGTCTTTCCTAGTCTCCGGCTCATCACCCTATCGGAGATATTAGACGTTATCGCGACTCTTTCGGTCGTTACGGTGTCGCAGCTCGATCGACAACCAATAGATGAGCTCTAACAAAACAATCGGCAGAGCGGCATTGGCGGCAGGGACGAACGGGAACGGCGAAGGACGTCCCGAAACGGCGTGGAGCTTCCGGAAACAGGAGCGGATGGCGGCGCCGTGGGCGAAACAACCGGGCTTGTGCGACGTCAACCCTCCCGACGCTTCGCGGCCGGGCGGAGAAGGAAAAGCGTTGGACTGAAATAACAGAAGCTGCTGAAAACATTGCGTGGAAGGAAAAAATTGCTGAAAGAATCTAGTCGCTCTCTCAGAGCAGAGTGTAACTGCTGAGCCTGCTAGTCGCGACTTTGCACGTTTGTACATTATCATGTTGTTTAGGTGGACAATAATGTGCAAACCCTACCAGTTTATATATATACTGCTCAAAAAAATAAAGGGAACACTTGAACAACACAATGTAACTCCAAGTCGATCACACTTCTGTGAAATCATAGTGTCCACTCAGGAAGCAACACAGATTCATTTTGACTTGTTTTAAGGACATTACATCAAAGTTGGATCAGCCTGGAGTTTGTTTTTACACTTTAATTTTGAGTGTAATTCCTAATCCAGACCTCCATGGGTTGATACAATTGATTTCCATTGATCATTTTTGTGTGATTTTGTCGTCAGCACATTCAACTGTGTAAAGAGCAAAGTATTTCATAAGAATATTTCATTCATTTAGATCTAGGATGTGTTTTTTAAGTGTTCCCTTTATTTTTTTGAGCAGTGTATATCCATCCAACCATCTTCAACCACCTCTCCTGCACTCAGGGGAGGCTGGAGTGGCGGGGTTCGCCCTGGACTGGTCGCCAAATAAATCGCAGGGCCAAATACAAAGAGAGGCAACGATTCATTCACTCATTCGGAGCAATTTTACCGATTGTTTTCCAATGTGGCAGGAAACTCACGCAGACACGAGGAGAACATAGAAAGTGCTCGCCGCCCAATATATATCTACCGTAATTTCCAGGCTAAAGAGCACGCCTCAATATAAGCCGCACAGGCTAGCCGATCACTATCTTGGGCTATCGCTCCTCCTGCGCACTAAAACCGACAAAGTCGTCTTCTTCGGTGTCGGACTCGGAATTTCCCGGTCATTTCGTCGGCCCGACGTTACAAGGATAAATGTTTTAGCGGCATGAAGCTCATTAGTCCCCCCCCCCCCCCCCCCCCCCCCCCAAAATATCCATATATTAGCCGCATCGTTGTTTAAGTGAAAAAAAGTCGCGGATATATATAGCACACCTGAGCACACCTGAATATGAGCCGCACCGGGTTAAAAATAAACAAAGGGTGATGAAAAAGATTAATAAATAACACAGGGAAAAGTCCATCCATTTTTTGAAAATTTTTGAGCATTTTTTGAGCACTGTATATAAATATATTTTTATTTGTGTGTGTATATATGTATATGTATCAACACTGTTTATTGCTTATTTGTTTTTCTATTCTTGCAATTTTTTTTCAAAATCGTAAACATTATTTAGGTGCAACTTGTCAAACAAGTCGTACGTGTTTATTTATAATATATGTTATATATATATACATGTATGACAGTTAACACAGTTCACTGTTGACTTTAGTGATCTATTTTTGCTAACTTTTCTTGCACTATTTTTGCTAACTTTTCTTGCACTATTTGATATTTTCTATTTTTGATAACTTTTCTTGCATTATTTGATATTTTCTATTTTTGATAACTTTTCCTGCACACTTTTTGATATTCTCTATTTTTGATAACTTTTCTTCCACCGTCCAATTTCCTGCTGTGAGTGGTTGAAATGTTCCCACTGTGGGAGAATTAAATTCTATTCTTTTCTAGTTGTAGTTTTGCACAAGTCTTTTCCGAATCTTTTCAAACTCTTCAGAAGATCCACGGTCTTTGTCTTGGAAATATAAAAACTAGATGTGAGCCGCTGTAAGTTGATAGTTGTCTTTTCCGAGTTTTTCGGATGTATGGGCGGTATTAGCTGCCTTGCGCGGTAGCTTTACCACCACCGGCGTGTGTGTGGGTGAATCTGGTGCTAAATCGTGCTAGCGCTACATCACGCTAGTGCTACATCGTGCTAGCGCTACATCGTGCGGTCGAGACCGTTAGTTCCCACCCAACTGCGGGAGGAATCCTAACATCTTGTTCGGTCGTGTCCGTCAAAGTGCGTTTCTTTGCGCGAAGGCGACGGACACCGACGAAGTATGTGACGCGCTTGCAAATGGCCGGGTCGCTCAGATCTTTGCAAATCTGACGAATGTATTTGCCCGCTTTGCAGCAAATGCTTTCATTCAAAGCGGACCAACATTCATTGTGTTGGCAAAAAGAGAGAAAAAAGAACATTTTAATCTCAAATATATTTAGATCTAGTTAGGAGATGGAGCTGTCGAGGGGTTGGCGAGGCTCCGTCCAGACAGGATATTAACTCCTGAGTGATCGGATCGCGGCGGTGTGTCTCGAGTCGGCACGTGTAATCAGATTTCGCTTCCTCACTCTGTTTGAAAAATGATTTACGGATTTCCATTTGCAAAGCCGGCACAATTTGTTTTTGAACTCGCAGCCTCTGCCGTTCTTACAGGATGAGGCCGTATTTAGAAATTCGCTGGGATTTTGCAAACGAAACACAGAGGCTGAGTCACTGAGACACGCCTGTCGACCGGCAGCAGGTCTGAAAACCAAGGCGGCAGCTCCGAAAGAAAAAAGGGAATTATTTAGTTACATTTGCATTATGATTTGTCATTATTATCAGTATTCTTTAAATTATTTGTATTATATTTACAATCACACTCTGCGGCAGCTCAGACAGAAAAAGAGAATTATTTACTTACATTTGCATCATGATTTATCATTATTATTATTATTCTTTAAATTGTTTGTATTATATTTACAATCACACTCTGCGGCAGCACCGAAAGAAAAAGGGAATTATATAGTTACATTTGCATTATGATTTGTCATTATTATTATTATTCTTTAAATTATTTGTATTATATTTACAATCACACTCTGCGACAGCTCCGAAAGAAACTGGGAATTATTTAGTTACATTTGCATTATGATTTATCATTATTATTATTATTCTTTAAATTATTTGTATTATATTTACAATCATACTCTGCGGCAGCTCAGACAGAAAAATAGAATTATTTAGTTACATTTGCATTATGATTTATCATTATTATTATTATTCTTTAAATTATTTGTATAATATTTACAATCACACTCTGCGGCAGCTCAGACAGAAAAAGAGAATTATTTACTTACATTTGCATCATGATTTATCATTATTATTATTATTCTTTAAATTATTTGTATTATATTTACAATCACACTCTGCGGCAGCTCCGAAAGGAAAAAGGGAATTATTTAGTTACATTTGCATTATGATTTATCATTATTATTATTATTCTTTAGATTATTTGTATTATATTTACAATCATACTCTGCGGCAGCTCAGACAGAAAACTAGAATTATTCTGTTACATTTGCATTATGATTTGTCATTATTATTATTATCCTTTAAATTATTTGTATTATATTTACAATCACACTCTGCGACAGGAGTGTTTTATCCATGAATGAAATAAACCTGAAATCCCTGTTTTTTTTTTTTTTTGTTTTTTTTGTATTCTCTTTGTGTTTGCGCGAGGATCCGTGGTGTTTTCATGCACCGTCAAGTTTGCATAACTGCCAGCCCCGTCTGTTGATTTGACCAGGGAATATGGAAAGAAAAAAAGCACCATCCGTTCGGTGACGTATAAACACCCGCAGACGATCGAAGGAGTTTCCGTGATTTGCGGATCCGCTTACTGGATTCACGCTATTGATCTTGGACAGATGTTGAGGAAACAGACATCTTTACTCCTCGACCGAATCAGGTCACCAGATGTCTGGTCTCTTCGTCGCTTCTCTGCATGTTTTAAGAGTCTAACCTGTCATTACCCCGGCTGGGATCTCGGGTCCGGACCTGTCATACATGCCCGTCTGCTCAGTCATCCTCTGCCCACGTCCGCCAGACTCCGCCGTCCCGCCAAGACCAACTGGCTGCACTCCCTTCATCACCGGAGCCGCCGACACTCAAGTGGCTAACAGCGCGCACATACGCGCACACAGCCACCCACCGCCCGCTAATCCCCTTCTCATTAATCCCCCGCCACTCTCCTCAAATATTCCCTTCTGCTGATCTCATTTCGTGCGAGAGGAAGTGTACGTGTGATTGGCTATCGCGGCCAGGGTTCCTCCGCAGATCCCCGGGTCCATTTAAAGCGATATTCCATTTTCAGTCCGGTGGATCATTTCGGAGACTCTCTCGCAGGAGACCGCGGCGGGAGATGGGCCTCAAACCCGGGGAATCGGCAGTCGCTAATACCGTCCAGGATTTTCTCCCCTCCTATTAGACGACCGCAGATAAATCGCACATGTGTTCAACAGCTTGTTTAAAAAGCCGATCCAGGACAAACAAAAAATATTATTACCTCAGCCGGGAGGTGATGCGGTCACCCGGGGCCGTTCCTCCGTCTGGCTGTCGGTCTCGGCGAAAGACCGAGCCAAACAACGTCCCGTCGCCTTTTCGGAACTCGTCCTACCTTGTTTTACGCGGACGTCGATGGATTGCCCGCCTTCTCCGATTGGCCGTCCGTCCACGGGATGGCGGAGAAACCTGGCACGTTTTCGGGGGGAAACTCGGTGAAGGGCTCGAGCACGGCCCATTTCAATCCGGGGTCGGATTTGCTTCTCCGTGCCCGAAACCCCGACATTTTTGCCGTTTCTCTGACCTGAGAGAGTTCACGGGGATTTATAAAGTTCCTCTCCAGTCAGGAACGGCATTATATTCCGTCGGTTAGGCGTGCTGCGAGCGTTCCGCGTTCCCAGGGACGCTGCTGCGAAACACGCAAGCGAGGAGTTCAATCTGAAATTAATAACATCAGTCTGTTGCATCTGTGTTGCAAAATTAAAAAAAAAAAAAATCATCCAGCTCATCCATCAGCCGGCGTTTCTCCGCAGGATTATTCCTAATTTAGATGGAAATCACCCTCGCTGGTGCGGCGGCGGGACGCGAGATCGGCCCATCCATCCTCAGCCTGCTGAAAGGTGGACACCACGAGTCGTGCGCGATCAATCACCGCGCAATTGAATAAAACTAGTTACGAAAACACATTTCGTCTGAACGACGAGACGACGGAAGTTTTCCGAGAGCTCTCTTCGCCTCGTCCTCCGCAGTTTCTACAAATCTACTCTGTTACCAAACGTTTTGAAGTGCATTTCACGATTTCCACACCGGAGTGTTTTGGTCACGGTTGAGTTTCTTTGCCGTCCCGCCTTCGCTTATGTTCTCTGTCGGCTCGTAACCGCGAGCGATGCCTCTCACGTTACACATAAACATTTGATACTTTACTACGACCGGGTCTTAAACGGGCTCGTAATACGTTTTCTGCGATCGCCATGCGAAAGGCGAAGAGGCCAGAAAGTCAAAGTGAAGTGATCGGACGGATTACCAGCCGATAATATCGGAAAGAAAACGTCTCCGTTTCCGTCTCCTTCTGTCTCCACGCTGACGTGTCATTGGGCGAGAGGTTGAATCCCGAATTTACGGAAAGAGGCACGGATTTTGATGTGCTCCTGTGATTCTGCACAGGTTCAGGTAGAACCAATGGTTGCAAATTTGCGAATGTTTTGCTAAAACAAACAAACCAAAAAGGAATTACCGTCATTTCCGGACTATAAGTCGCTACTTTTTCCACACGCTTTGAACACTGCGGCTTATTTAATTTGGCTAATTTATGGATTTTTCACACCGCCAAAACATTTAGACTCAACGATGAAATGAGAGTGAAATTCTGAGGCCGTTAAATTCCGAGACCAAAAAAGACGACGTCAATGGTTTTAGTGCGCAGAAGGAAAACCAAGGTAGCGATCAGCTGGAGTCGGACATAGCGGTGATAGAAAATGGATGAATGGATGGACTTTTCCTTTTCGTTTTTATTATTAATGTTTTTCATCGGCCGTGTTAGAGGCAATGTTCAGAAAAAAAAAAAAAGGAAAATTATTATGTATTTGTTACCGGTATATACACTGCTAATGAAAATAAAGGGAACACTAAAATAACACAGTCTAGATCTGATGGAATTAAATAGTCTTATGAAATACTTTGTTCTTTACATTGTTGAATGTGCTGACAACAAAATCATACAAAAAAAGATCAATGAAAATCAAATGTATTAACCCATGGAGGTCTGGAGTTACATCATGTTGTTGCAGTGTTCCCTTTATTTTTTGGAGCAGCATATATACATATAAATATATATATAGATATATATATATATCTATATATATATATATATATATTACCGTGTTTTCCTGATGATTGAGCACACCTGAATATAAGCTGCGCTAAAAATAAACAAAGGCTGATGAAAAAGATTAATACATAACACAGGGAAAAGTCCATCCATTTTTTGAGCATTTTTGGAGCAATATATATATACTGCTCCAAAAATATTACATAAATAAATTGATTCATAATTATATCAATAATTTTATGATAATAAAATATGTTATTTTACTCAACATATATAAAGCTACATGAAATAAAGGTAAAATAAAAATTGGATAAATTAAATTAGTGAAGTAACCCCAACACCTGAATGCGTAAAATAAAATGCTATGAAAATGTGATTGACCTGGAGTCACATTAAGTGTTCCCTTTATTTTTTTGAGCAGTATGTTTAATTAAAAGTTAAAAAACCACTTATAGACGATTGCGGCCTAGTTATGTGCACGTACATTTATTTCGTTATTTTATATGATTATATGTATATGTATTCAATTGTCCGGAATCGATGGTAGTTCCACATTCGAACGCGGTTTCCAGCAAAGCTTACGATTCCTCGGCGCTGCTTATTTGTAGATCTTCTAGTTTTAAATCGGTGAGCTGAGAGATCATTCTGTTTGGAGACGCTGCTTCGGTCACGGACGCGCAAACATCACATTCACATTCAGACGGTGTTAAAAAGACACATCACAAATGAAAGCCCATGTCGAATGTGGAAATATTTTAATCGGCAGAAATAAAATAAGATAAACTTTATTGATCCCCATAGGGGAAATTCCTTTGTCACAGCAGCGTAACAGTTATGATGTCAAAAAAAAAAAAGGAAAATTAATTTGAATATAAGTAGAGAGATAGCAAGACATCCATGGATAAATAGACAGCAGCAACAATAACAACATCATAATGGGATAATAATGGACAACATAAAGGAAAAATACATCACCAGAAATAAACCACAATATAAATAACACGACAGATCGCATGAGCACAAACACAGCGCGAGTGTTTTAATTATGGTTTTGCTTCATAAATGTGACACGATGGAGTTTACAGAATCGGCCCAGAAGCAAAGGAGCCGCCCCGGTTTCCGAAGATACTCACTGGTCATATTATCCCGCGGGCGGCCGAAGTTGTGACACGGATGGCACCACCTGGCTGCGATAAGGAGGTATCCATTAAAAAGAAGGTGCCTCAGTGATGCAACGGCAGATAAGCTGCACAATGTACTGTATGTTCCTGCAAACATGACTGAGGCTGTGGGGGGGATGAAGAGATGGAAAGAGGAGCAGAGTGTCTGGAAAGGATTCAGCAGGGAAACTCTTGTAGATTGCATTTCCCCTCCGCGAGCTCAGCCGGTCCAATTTCAAGCCCCCGTTTTTTTTTTTTTTTTTTTTTTTTTCTTCTTCATACCTCCAGTGTTCGGATGGTTATCAGCTTAGCGGAGGAAACGCTCCCCTGTGCCGCTACATGACCGAGGTGGCAGTTTCACTCCTTTAAATGTTCATGAAAAAAAACAAAAGAAAAAAACAACAGGCTACATGGCTTGTTACTTTTTTTTAGGAAAAATATTATTTACTGAATATTTAATCTCAGATGGAATTGTTACAGAATCATACTGACTTTCCTGCCTCTGCTGACTTGTTATATAAAAT
This sequence comes from Fistularia commersonii, assembly GCF_037954325.1. Classification (NCBI taxonomy): domain Eukaryota; kingdom Metazoa; phylum Chordata; class Actinopteri; order Syngnathiformes; family Fistulariidae; genus Fistularia; species Fistularia commersonii. The sequence goes on along the minus strand of NC_141298.1, from coordinate 15,760,204 downwards.
AGTCTTTCTTGTCATTGCGGAGTTTAAGTTGTGCAGTAAATTAATATATACATATATATGTGTGTGTGTGTGTATATATATATATATATATACACATACACAGGACTGTCTGAAAATTAGAATATTGTGATTAAGTTCTTTATCTTCTGTAATGCAATTGAAAAAAACAAATATTACTTTTTCATGATATTCTAATATTTTGAGATAGGATTTTTGACTTTTCTTAAGATGTTAGCCATAATCAGCAATATTGAAATAATAAAAGGCTTGCAATATTTCATTTGATTTGTAATGAATCCAGAATGTATGACATTTTTGTTTTTGTAATTGCATTACAGAAGATAAAGAACTTCATCGCAATAATCTAATTTTCTGTATAGAAATAACAGTCGAGCTGAATATAATCTAAGACAAATATAGATTATCCAAGTATAACTTGGGGAGCTGGAATGGCTCAGATGTGTGGAGTAAAAGTATGAATATAAATATTAATCTGGAGACTCTGGAGAGTGCATTTACCGTACATACGTATCTAATGCACGGTGTTGCAAGATATTAATTTACATATGGATGCCTTAAGGTGTGGTAAGAATAGAGTTTGCAAATAACATCCTTACCAGATGCTGTTTGTGAAAACGTCCTGTGTCGAGCGGCGGGTTTTGCTCGTCAGTGATGACGAGGCGACCCTTCATTCGACAGCAAAATAACACTTATTATGCAAAAAAAAAAAAAAAAAAAACACCTTCACAACTAATATTGTGTTTAGTTGTGTTTATCTGTTTGGTTCTTACAGCTCATCAGATTTTAAGAAATTAAATATCCTTATATAATTACCCCCCCCCCCCCGAAAAATATTAATTATTGCATGTGTAATTTTAAAGTGTGTCAGTCCGTCACGGTCAACCGGCGCGGCTGCAAGACGCCGGTTAAACAGCAGCTCCGACTTGGAATCGCATCCGAACCCTGTTCCCTCACAGAACGTAAGACGTGACGCATTTCAAGCGGGGAATCCTCTTTTCTCAAGAAGCAACTCTTTAAATACCAAAGGGTTTCGCCTTTTTTTTTTTTTTTTGCCGCCCCGAACTGACCTGTCGTGTTCACATTCACCCAACATCCTATCAAATGAGTGAGCAATTTCAACACACACCGGTTTTCAAGCGATAGCTTTTTTGTGCGAATCTCTTTCGGACGTTTTTTTTATGATAACAAAGGAACCGTTCGTCCTCACTTTCTTTTTTTTTCGGCTGCATCCCCTCAGGGGTCACCGCGGCGGATCGCCCGCGTCCTCTTCTGACTTGGGGTTTCCAAAGCTCGCTCCTCGCTCCTGGATCCCGCCAGGTTTTAGGAGACGCTCACGAAATGTAGGCTAATTTTTGCATCATGAAAAAAAAAAAAAAAAAAACGCGAATGTAAGGGCAGAGCCGATGCGGTTCGATGGGACCCGGGGCTCGTTCTTCATAGTTAAATTGCGCACATTAAGGCGACGATAAGCGATGAATATAAAGTCTTCAATACGAGGAAAATGGATAGAGATCAAAGTTGTGCAACGTGTCATCTCACCCCAAAACCTTTTCCACCGTGCTGACACTTTTGCTGTGCTATTTTTGTTGGCGAAGAGGGGGTTCTGTGATGTTAGTACTTTCCACCCACCCTCATCCCTCTGTTTGTGTGTGTGTGTGTGTGTGTGTGTTTGCTTTAGGAAATGATGCAGTAACAGTTTGTGTAAATTTAACAACGGCAGAGCAGAAACCAAAACAAGATCACAGAAGAAAGTCTTGTGATGCCATTTTCTCGCAACACACCAACTGTACTTGGCGTTGCTTATCTGTCTTATTATTAAAATCACGTCGAACACAGGGGGCCAGATTAGCGTGTTGCAGATATTCCACTCCGACGTCTCGCCGATGTACGTTTGCACTTCCATCTCGCAGGGAAACGTTCCCTGTTTCGGTTCCACCAGGGAGCGCTTCTGTTCGGAGTTTCCGGTTTCCTCCCGCCGTCCAAAAACATGCAGGAGCCTCGTTGGAGATCCGAAATCACCCGAACGTGTCCGTGAGAGGATCGACCGGCCCCGTTTGCTCGGATTTCACCTCAAGATGAAAGATTTTGAAAAGACTCGTGTAAAACTGTCAACTCACACCGGCTCAAATGTTGAGTTTTGGGACTCGGTTGAGACCAAAGACTGTTGGTTGGTCTCACCTAAACACTTTTCAAAGATTTGGAAAGATTTCTGTCAGTTATTTCTTCCCAACATGCAATGTTTTTACCGCATAGCAGAAATAGCAGAGCCTCTGCTATTTCAGTCCAATAATCAGAATTATAGGAATTTTATTCTCATTATTGGAGGGAGTAAGGCTTATCATAGCAATCTAAAGGCAGATGAACATCTTTAAATTTAGAAATATACTGCTCAAAAAATATAGGGAACACTAAGAATAACACATCCTAGATCTGAATGAATGAAATATTCGTGTGAAATACTTTGGTCTTTACATTGATGAATGTGCTGACAACAAAATCGAACAAAAATAATCAAGGGAAATTAAATATACGAACCCATGGAGGTCTGGATTTGGATTCACACTCCAAATTTAAGTGGAAAAACACACTAGAGGCTGATCCAACTGTGATTTAATGTCCTTAAAACAAGTTAAAATGAATCAGTGTTGCTTCCTAAGTGGACACTTTGATTTCACACAAGTCTGATTCGCTTGGAGTTACATTGTGTTGTTGAAGCGTTCCTTTCATTGTTTGAGCCCATTATTTATATATGTACAAATATATAGATACTGCTCAATAAATTGAAAACAATTATAAATAAAAAATAATTAATAAATAATGATAATAATTCAATAACAATAAATAAAATAAAATAGAGTAAAATGAAATGATGATAATTATTTTATTATTATTATTATTATTATTATTATTTTATAATTTTATAAATATTTTATAAATACAAAATGAAAATTAGCGGCTAGCTGCACCGGCTAGCTGATCGCTATCTCGGGCTTCCTCCTGCGCACTAAAACCATCAAAGTCGTCTTCTTCGGTGTCGGAGTCGAACGGACTCAGAATTTCACGGTCATTTCATCGGTCCGATGTGACAGGGATAAACGTTTAGCGTCCCTCACCCAAGAAGTCCATATATTAGCCGCATCGTTGTTTGAAAAAAGTCGCGGCTTATCGTCTGGAAATTACGGTACATTGCTTTAAGCTCTAATGCAAACTAAAATCAAAACTCTCACAAACTAAATGTCTCATGTGCTTCGACTGAGTCCAGCTGATAATTCAAATCTAGTTCCCCTTGTCTATTTTCTTTCTTGTCTATTTTCGTATGCTTGGTGTCTTGCTAGACCGTTGGTACCGCAGGAATAAATTCAGTTAAAGACAAATCATTTGAAGCGCTGCAAACACAGCAAGTGCAGCAAATGCACTTTACTCATAGGACGGAGCGGCGGGTTTGAAGTGAAACGTCTTTTTTGGATCACCTCATTGCGGGTCACGGCACCGATAGGACGACTCAAATAAAGCGAAACTCTCAATTTACCAGTCTATTTATGTGCGGCGTCATGTACGGCCATGGGCTGTGGGTCGCGACCGCACAAATAAGGTCACAAATAAGAGCAGCTGAAAGGAGTTCCTCTGGCAGGGCGCCTGGGCTTTTAGCCCGAGAGATAGGATGAAGGGCACGGACATACTTTGACATCTTGGAGTAGAGCCACTGCTTTTCTGCTCCCGTGGGGTTATTTTATTTTATTTTTCTTTTGGGGCATCTGGTGAGGACCCTCTTGGATGGATTATACACTGTCTATCATAAGTATTCACCCTCTTGGATGTTTTACCCCTTTTAGTGCTTTCATACACCGATCATGGTCGATAAATTTGACTTTTTTTAACACAAAAAATGATTGGAAAAAAATCTTTATTGTGAAAGTGAAAACAGATTTTTTCAAAGTAATTTCAATGAAATAAAATATATAAAGAAATTTAATTGATTGCATAATTAATTAAGAATTAATGTTCTTCTGTCTTCATGTATTAACTTACAAAGGGGGTGATTAATTATGCAAACAATTATATTTCTTTATATATTTTTATTTCATTGAATTTACTTTGTAGAAATCTGTTTTCATTTTGACATTAAAGAGTTTTTTCCAATAAATTTTTGTGTCAAAAAAACACATTTTATTGATCATGATTGATTTATGAGAGCGCTAAAATGGTAAAACTTCCTAGGGGGTGAATAATTATGATTTTTCGGGTTTTCTGCCTCTCAAGAAAAGAGACACCTTGTCGACCTGATCGGACCTGATCACGGGGAAAAAAAAAACGTCAGTAGATGGGTGACATAATGCTCCTCGACTCCGTCCACCCCTTTTCGCCATATCCTCCTCTCTCGTGCCGACAAACTGTTTTCTTTCACCGTTAATTTTCGTTTTTTCGATAGACTCTGTCTGGATTCCGCCCGGATCTGCACCGTCCTTCCTCCGTCTGTTTCCGAGAGAAATCCTCCACGGTGCCTCCAGCCAAATGATAGCGTTTGAAATTGCAACGTCGAAATGAAAACGCAAGCTCGACTCATGTAAATGAATGTTTAGAATTATAATCAGGGGAGCCTCCAGATTGCCGTGGCGAAAGCGCCGTGCATAAAATACTCACTCGACACAGGGTTATGTTACTTTCTTCTCCTTAATTTTGGTTAGTTAAAAAAAAAAAAAAAAAGTCAAATAAATCTCGATGAAGAAGATTTGGAACGGCGCAAATCACCAAGTAGCAGTCCTCCCGTCCTTTTCATCTTGGTCTAATACTGCATGTTTAGCTTTTTCGGAAAAGGGAAATTCATCTCATTACAATAAGAGCTTTTAGCTATGCTAATGACGGTATTTGCATGCAAACCACCTGTCACTGGGGAATTACAACATTTTATTTTTTTTTTTCCACCGTGCAATAGTTTTACCACTATCCATATTACTTGGGACTTTAATCTAAATTTTAAAAGCAGGAAGGAACCCAATCAAACCAGAATCTGTAATAACCAAACAAACATTTGCATAAATACAAAGACAACAAGAATTGCAGTCTGATTGGACCACTGACGCCTTTGTCAGTAGTTAGAAAGAAAGCAATGAATCTCTGAAACTGTCATACCCGGGGGAAATCCTCATGTCTTCATTACAGCTGCGGGGCATATTTGAATATATGAAGGACATTCATTAAGAAGTTCAGTTTGAAAGAAGAAAGTGGAAAGGTTATAGATTTAAAATTCAGGCGTAGAATGTCATTGGAAGCTGATAAGGACACTTGGGGTAAGTAGGGGGGGAGAAAAGCGACGGTCTGGAAACCGGCGTCGTGTTGACATTGACTATATTGACATCAACCGCAAGATCCCGATTGCCGCCCTGACCTCGAATAATACGATTTTCCACTCATATTCTGGTACGTCACTTTACATTGTTGGTTTCAAAAGTCAAAATGCGTCGCGTTTTCATAGCTTTGGCCCCCACAAACAAAACAAAATAAATAAATCAATGAACCGGTGCTTTCCTCACAACAGTTCTCATTTTCTTCAAATTCGCCGGAAATGTTCAGGATGCTTTGCAAATTGCTGGGATAAACGTGAAAGGTCGATGAGCCACGCGCACAGTTGGATAATCGCAACAGGAAAATTCCCAGTTAATTCAATTATCGCTCACTTTCTGGTTAAGTAGATTGGAAATGGCCGTCGAATGGAAGAGTGTGCTGAGTAAACAGGGTTTAAATGGTTTAGTGCCGTCCATATAAATGCGGCGAATGATCAATGGGGGTGCAAAGTTCCCATCTATGGACTTCGTCATCATCTGATCTGCTAGATATACCATGGATGTAACTTTTGGTTGTCTCCAAAAACCCATTGAGTTTATAAGCAACATTTTTACAGCACACTGTACACAACCCAACACAGCCCCCATCTCATTGTACTATCCCATAAAGTCGTCATCCTGGGTGCACTATAGGCAGAATAGACAATACACACACATATATATATATATATATATATATATATATATATATATATATATATATATATATATATATATATATATATACACATACATATATATATATATGTATATGTATATATATTTTTTTTTTTAAATTTCATTGTGTCTTACACATTAAAAATAATTTTAACAATACTAATTAATGATTATGATTATTGTTGTTGTTATAATAACCATAATAATAATAATGATAATAACAATAATAAACACAACTTTTATAATATCTATAATAATAATAATAAAAATGTATAATATAATGATAATGTCAATAATAATAATTTACTAGAACAACAACAACAACAATAATAATAATAATTTACTGGAATAATGATAACAATAACAGTAACAATAATAATAATAATAATGATAACAATAATAATAATAATACTAAGAAGAAGAATTTACGAGAACAATATTAATAATAATAAATTGTTATTATTTTTATTATTATAGGCAGAATTAGTATCTATATGCGTAATTAGACTCAATTAGATATTGGGCTTTGCCTTCAGTCTCGGCACAAAGGCGTCACCACAATGGCAAACATTTCTTCTTTGGATGTTTTCCAACACCAGACATCCCCCTCGCCGCAGCATTAGCAAAACATGAGGTAACCTCAGCTAGGTGTTCTCCGCCGGTCTCGGGGCCCGCGAGACCGAGCCGGCCAAACAAACGCCGACATCAACCCCCGACCGGGAGTTAACGATGTTCAGAACAATACCGAAAAGTCCTTGACCAAACTTCAAATCCGTGCCTCGTCTATCCGGCGGTTATTGAGTCCAATCAACAAGAGCGGATGAATAAATGATACTAGTATGAATTGTAAGCGTGTCTTGCTGAGGAGCGGGATGTTGTGCGGCTGGACGGACGGAGGGAGGGAGGGAGGGAGGGAGGGCTGCTGGCTCAGGTTAATGAGGCGGTCGGGGAGAGTCGGCTGGGTCCTGACTGCGCCCAGAGTGTGGAGCTCACTTCAGCCTGGGGGGGATTTGTAGCCTGAAGACCACAAGTGAGACTCTCTCATTGCCTCTGGCTATGTATGTACTTTGAGTGTGTGTGTGTGTGTGTGTGTGTGTGAGAGAGAGAGAGAGAGAGAGACATGACACTGGTCGAAGCTTTAGTAGCTTTTCCTTGTGTATTGGCATTTGCCGATTTCTATACACGCCTGTGTTTGCATGCACACTCCTTCCTGAGTGGATGCGGCGATGTATTTGTGCTCTGATCTGTGTGTTTTGCGATTTTCCGTGTTGAATCCGACCACAAACGTGTACACACACACACACACACACACACACCGCTACCCCCCCCCCCCTCTCCTCCGCCGCCCCGTTCTCATTACCATTCTGCCCTTCCCTCCATCGCTTTACCCGGCGCCATCAAGGCCTCGCCTCCTTGTGTTTGCATTGTAAATTAGACCCGACAATACGGCGATGATTAGAACCTACACTTATTCAAAAACACCTGATTTATTTATTCATCCTCCAGCCCTGCAGGACATTGAAATGCATAATATCTGACCGAGAAGACATACCCACGATTGAACGTTATTCATTACATCGGCGGGTCAGCGTCCTCTCGCGGAGGGCGGATTAGATGGGGTTTTGATATGACGACGCCCAGAACCAAATCTCCATCCGTCCACGGCAGGGCGACCCAAAGTCAGATAACGTTTCAGCGCGGGTTAAAAAGTGGCGCGACCTTTCACCGCTTCGCTATCCGAAACCGACGATTTTAATCCTTCGGCGCAAAACGATGTTTATCGATTCGCTTTAGGGTCGACATCGGGATCCAGATATACAAACGAGTGTTCGTAAAATCAGATGAGACGTTTTGAGTTTCGAGAAATTGACGTCCTCGCGTTTTCTTACTTCTTAAAGGTATTCCTGACACATTTTGATTGAGAGATATTTGCAGCCTCTAACAAGTACTTGGACGCAAAACAGAAAAATATGCTTTTAAATATCAAGAATGTTTTGTGATCTACTTTTCGGAACCGTGTGGAAATGAAATGTTGGTATTCTTCAGTGATCGGACTTTTTTTCAACGTGGAATTTAAAGATATTTTTTTGGCAGCGAGTGAACTATATTGAAGATTCAAGATGCCGCTCGCTCTGCTTTTCCGTCTGACTTTGGTCGATCTGGAGAGACTCGGTCGCAGAAAAGTAAACGTTCACAAGCGGAGCAGTTTACGGTCCGTTGGCAAATCTGAAACAAACGCGCGCTCGGGTGCGACGCCGGGAAAGAAACCCCGGCGGGAACAAAATACAAGGGAAGAAAAGATGACTATCGGATCTTAACCCCACGGGCGACACCAAGGAAATCTTATTCCTCACGGGCGGAACTAGAGATAACTGGAGGGAGACGGGCGCGGTGCAAAAATCTGTGTAACGGAGTCTTAAGTGGAAGTGGATGCAGGTTTTAGGATTGAGGCAAAACAAGAGACACAGGAGAAATAACACACAATATGTTCTGTAGAGCAAATACGAAACATGTACGATGCGACTTTTTAAACACCATAAATCTTGCAATCTGGCGGCTCCAACCTCGGTATCCTTCTACCCAGATCTCCACCGTCGCACCTCCTCCAAACCGTCTCAGTCAGAACATCTGCCTGCTGTCAGTTTCTCTAAATGATAGCATCTAAAACTGCGAAGGCGAAATGACAACGCAGTGCATTTTTATCCGGATCAAATCTGACATATTTAAACCGCACTTTAAACTCAAGTCATACTTATATCGCCACTAATGCCTTCCGCAAGATGTATATGATTGCACACTATTTATTTTTATTATTATCCTTTACGTCCTCCGAGCCGGTAGCTCTCATTGTCTCATCGCAAAAAGTCTTGATTCTTCTTCTTGATATTTGCACCTTAGCTTAGCATTTCCAACATTTAGCTCAAAGGATATCCGAATATTGCAGCATTTAGAGTGCGTTTTCTTTGGAATCCGACTTTCTTACTGTCTAATCAAGAGGAGGGGTTCATCCTCTTCGTCCCAACCGTCACGTGGAATAAATCTTCAATTTAAAAATAAAAGGTTTTTAAATAGCATCTTTACTTATTGTTAGAAAATTACCTGCTTTTCCGTTGGCCCCGACACCCTCATCAGCAAAACATGGTTGTCAAACGTGGACATGGTGTGGAGGGTTTTCCGCTTCTTATTTGTTTGTTAATAAGAAAGGTTATTAACAAAAGGTTTGTTTGTTAATTTTGTTTGTTTGTTTGTTAACAAAATGCACAGAGAACTGAGAAGAGAGAACTGGGGGGGAGTGTTGTTGAAATTGCATTTCAGGAATCTCAGGTTGTTCGCCATGTATTTTTTTAACCAAACAGTTCATTACATATTAAGTTTTTTTTTTTTTTTTAATTATATTATAAAAATATATATATATATATTGCTCAAAAAAATAAAGCGAACACTTGAACAACACAATGTAACTCCAAGTCAATCACACTTGTGTGAAATCATAGTGCCCACTCAGGAAGCAACACAGATTCATTTTGACTTGTTTTAAGGACATTACATCAAAGTTGGATCAGCCTGGAGTTTGTTTTTACACTTTAATTTTGAGTGCGATTCCTAATCCAGACCTCCATGGGTTGATACAATTGATTTCCATTGATCATTTTTGTGTGATTTTGTTGTCAGCACATTCAACTGTGTGAAGAGCAAAGTATTTCATAAGAATATTTCATTCATTTAGATCTAGGATGTGTTTTTTTAAGTGTTCCCTTTATTTTTTTGAGCAGTGTATATATATATATATATATACATTAATAAAAAAAAATTTACCTATAGCAGGTATTTTTTTTTTATAATTTACCGTTCTCCTTTAAGGAAAAAAAATGGACATTTTGTTATTTCTAGATTATTATGCTACGATTTTACCGGTCCGCCCCCCCTTGACATCAAATTAGTATGAGGCCTTGGGACCAAAATGAGATCGACACCCCGCTCTAACCGGTCCGGGCGTTATCTCTCTGGCATCACGCGCATGCATCTCCATCGTGGTTATTTTCTGTTTTACTTGTGAAGATTGAGTCAGTTGCGCTCGCGCCGACACCTCTGCTCACCGCTTTGTGGGTCTCATATGAGAGAGGGCGAAGTGTGATGATTCAACGCGAGCGAGGGCCAGGTCTTATTATAAACCGGCGCAAAACCCCTGCCAGGTCACAATCTGGAGTGCAAGAAATGTTCTCCGCCTTCCTGCTCACTGTTTAAATAACATTCTTTTTTTTTTTTTTTTAATTTCGGGGGTGGCAATCCCCGGTTTGAAATTAAAAGAAGAGAATTAATGTGCGGTTTATTCATCTTTCAAACGCAAAAGGAGGATTGCGGGTGGCGGCCGGTGCCCGCGTGACCGGACATGCGTCTCATGTCAAAGCCGTAAAAAAAAAAAAAAAAATGATAAAAAATAAATAAAATCCAGGGGACGAAGAGATAAATTGTGCTTTCAATCCTGCGCCGGCCTCGTTCCGCACCTGGGAATTGCCACAGACACGGATGCTGAATCGAGGTATTTCTCGTCGCGCGGAATCCGGTAGAAGACCGCGAGTGCCTCCAATCCAAATTCGCACCGCCCTTTGATGTTTCTTTGAATAATTTTATGCCTACTTCTCATTTTTTATGCTTGCCATTGAATTTTGATTGCAACTACAGGCACTTTTCGAACCGATATGCATTAAGGACTCGGTAATAATTCAAAGTCCCTTTGTCGAGCGACAAACATTGTCATTTGTCCCCAAAATGGATCCCGTCGCTCATTGCGTAACCCGTTGCACCTTTGAAATCGCGGTGGGAAGCCGGAGTCGTGTTAGCACCGGCTTTTTCCCGGAGTTTTAATCCCGCGATTGAAATAAATCCCCTTTGATTTTTGTTTCTGTCTTTTACTGTTTGTTTTGTGTCTTCACCATTCAGTCTGCAGCCGACGGCACAATGTTTGTGCGCATCTTTCGCCGGCGTGTGTGTGTGTGTGTGTATTTGTGCAGGATGCGCGCTCGGATTTGGCATTTACCGGCTCGTTCCTTCGAGGGACGGTGAAACTTGAGAGGCCCGCCTAAAATACTGTGCTGTAATTGGAATTGGTTTATCTTCAGTCTCATCAATTAATGTGCAATTTTCCATTTAATCACTAACACGCTCGCTGCATTTGCAATTAAAATGAGGACTGATAACAGAGAAGATGCCTCTCAGCTGATAACAGTTGGAATGAGAAGAGAAAACCAGAAGACGCAATCAGTACCATAAAAAAAAAAAAAAAAAAGACCCATACTCGCAGAGACACGCACATCGCATTGGCACACAAACAAGTATGAGCGCGCACGGCGAAATACAGTATTATTTCGCGCTGAATACAGTACGACATGATGAAACGTGCAGATTTGCGGCTAATACCCAGACGGAGCCGGGCCGATATTTAACGGCGCTCTTCTGGCAGCGCGTGCGGATTCAGATTCCAACTTAAATGAAGTTGCCAGTTGTCTCGACTTTGACTTCTCCAGTGTGAGATTCTACCCGAGTCCGGGTCTCAGTGGGGGATGAGCTCACTGGAGGGAAAAGTCTGTCATGCTTTGCCCTGATTTGGAAGAGATGGATGAGATGTTTGTATCACTTCCTGTCGTGCATGAATAACCTGAAAACTATGCGTTCCTTCTTTTTTTTTCAAGGAGCAGCGAGTTCAGCATCGGAGGGGCATTTCGGAGCTTTTCTGCAAAAGTGCATATTCTTTTTCCCGAAGTAACCTTGAGATTCGATGAAAACGCACGTCTATTTATAGTGTTCAAGTTTTTCATCAAGTGAGGCCGTTCCTATGTGTTATTAAACAGATCCTTGGACGCCGTTCCTTCAAAACTTGTAGAATGAAGCTGCTTAACTAAACAAACCCTGGTTAGCGTTAAGCTGAGATACCAAATGAGCTCACAATGTTCACACAGATGTTCCAGGTCGCAATCAGATGTTTCCCGCCGGGTAAAAAAAACGGTCTCCGATGTCCAGAGAGCACAAGCTGTGTCTGTTTACTTTACGCCGGACGTACACAAACCTTAGAAGCGGTTTGTCGTTCCCACAATTGAGCCCCAATATTCATATACGGGCACAAGTGGCTGGTTCACGAAAGCACCAGGAAATAGCAGCAAGTTTCCTTCCTGGATTAGAGACAGTTAAAGGATCCAAATTTCAGTAATAATACTGACAGCGACACAATCTGAAGAGTGCACGGGAGAGGATACCCAACCCACGCTTTTTAGGACCTGTCAGTACTCAAACGCCGAGTTTTATTAGCCTGTTTAGATCAGATGCACATCAGCCTCTGTAGTAAAGCGATTTGATTTGATGAAAAGACATAAAGCATCAAAATGCGATGTCATCTGTCATGCTTTGTTTTGGGGCTCTCATTTTTTGGCAAATGACATTGAAATAGCATGTTAATTTCTCAATGTAGTTAACCTTGATTTTTTCTTTTTTTTTTTTTTAATTCAGTTTTTAATTTTCTTTCTCGGGTTCAGCTAAAATCGACGATTTGCCTTCAGATGCATGAAAAAGCCCTTTTCCCCTCTGGCCAAATTAGGTAATCTACAAGACATTTTTCATGCAGCGTATACACATAGGTTATATGTAGCTCCAGGACAGTGCACCTGCTGTGCTTGCCTATAGTAAGTTAGATCAGTGGTAGGGGGTCTGCATGTGTGTGTGTGTGTGTGTGTGTGTGTCCATGCAATTGTGTATAATGTACCACTGAAGCAATTAGCTCCTTCGGTGGGGGTGATGGTTACGGCGGTGTTCCGCGGGGTAAAGCCCTCAGCCCTGTGGGTTCCAGCCAATAGCAATTAGCCCACCGACAACAGCCCTAATTAGCCGCCTTGATTGGCTCGGTAACGTTGCAATAACACCGGCAGGATGACCGCGGCGACTTAATCCACTATGATGTATTTTTCCGAGGACCTCCGCAATTACAGAACCGGCGCGGTCGTCCGTAACGGCGTTATTATTTTCCCGTGTTCCTGCTAAGGTATTTCTTTAAAAGGGCTCGATCATTCTCTTTGTGCTTTTGTCGGCGAGAGCGAGCGAGAGAGCGAGAGGGAGCGAGTGAAATCCTGCAGGGAAGACTTTAATGCATCTTCTATTATTTCATTATAGCAGCACCTGGTGGCTGGTGCCGTTATAGACTTTGCGCCGTCTTCACTGTCACTAAATTCCTGACTTTTTCCGCCCCTCCTCCTCTTCTTCTTCTCCCCCACAGTCTCGATGTGAAGCAATCCCATGATGCAACATGTGTCCCCAGCACCTGCAGTGACGATGATGGCCACCCAGAGCGTTCCTCCACCATCGTACCAGGAGAGCCAACAGGTCAGGGCCTCCACGATTAAAATCCACCCGGTTTTTGTTATCTCATCGTGATCATATCGTGGCAACTGGACTTGTATTTCTTCACTTGAAGATGTTTCGGCCCTCATTTGAGAGGCTTTTTCAGTTTTGGGCGGTTCTGGGTTATGGTGGCTTGTTGTGTAAATGAAAGAGTTGATCGGCTGAAACTAGGTTTAAAGTGGGTTGTTATGCCTTTGCTACCTCTATCTTTACCTTATGTTGTATCTCCCTTTACTCCTGTTGTTCTCTTCAGTCCTCTCAGTGTCCCACTTCTTCCTTGCTAACCGCTTTCTCTGTATACACCCCTGCACTTCCTCATTCCACCACCAAGTCTCCTTATCTACTTTCCTTCCAGATGACACACCAAGTACTCTTCTACCTGTCTCCCTGATAACACTTGCTGTTGTTGTCCAATCATCTGGAAGCTCACCCTGACCAACCAGACCCTTTCTCAACTCCTCCCTGAAAACCATACGACACTCCTCCCTTTTCAGCTTCCACCATTTTGTCCTCTGCTCTGCCTTTGACCTCATCATCTTCCTTGTTACCAGAGTCTCCTGCAAACCACCATCCGATGCTGTTAGGCTACACTCTCACCGCAACTACTTTTGCCGTCACTGATCTCTTGCCGGTTACCTCGTCTATACAAGATGTAGTCTACCTGCATGCTCCTACCTCTGCTCTTATAAGTTACCCTATGTTCCTGTTTTTTTCTGGGGAAAAAAGTGTTCCCTACAGCCATTTCCATCTTTTTTTGCAAAAATGTACCACGTTCTGTCCCTCTGCATTCCTATCCTGTGTGCCAAGTCTGCCCATCACTTCTTCATCCCCTCTATTGCCTTCACCAACATGTCCATTGAAGTCTGCACCAATTACCAGGATATTCTGCATCAGTGCATCTAGTTCCTTCCAGAACTTCTCCTTCTACTCAAACTCATAACAGTCACAGCTTTGAACATTGAACCACTCACAACATTGAGCATCACACCTTCAATTTCCAGTTTCAGACTCACAAGTCTATAAGGCTTTCTTTTCACCTCTAGGACGTTCCTAACAAACTCCTCCCTCAAGATAACTCCTACTCCATTTCTCTTCTTGTCAGCACCATAATAGTACAACTTAAAGCCTGCTCCTAAGCTTCTTGCCTTACTACCTTTCCATCCGGTCTCCTGGACACACAGTATATCCACCTTCCTTCTCTGCATCATGTCGACCAACTCTACCTTTTCCTGTCATCGTCCCGATATTCAAAGTCCCTACTCTCAGTCCCAGACTCTTGCTTTTCCTCCTCTCTCTCTGCTTCCTCCTCTCCTTCTTTGACCTACAGTAGCCCAGTTTCCATTGGTTCCCTGTAGGCCATCGGTGTCAATGGCATTCGTTGTTAACACGGGCCTCGACCGATCCGCTATGATCTGGTTATTAGGTTTGATTCGCGTGTTTGGTTTTGGCAAAAGTTTGGAAAAAATCAGTGGATTAGGCTGGAGGCTTTCAATCATCCAAAAAAACGGTTGATGTCAGAAAAGTTGCAAGATCTTAGGAGATAAACTCAACCAATCGTCACACAGGGGACAGGATTCAAAGTACACTGCTCAAAAAAATAAAGGGAACACTAAAATAACACATCCTAGATCTGAATGGATGAAATATTCTTATGAAATACTTTGTTCTTTACATAGTTGAATGTGCTGACAACAAAATCACATTATGCAAATAATACCATTTGTAAGAGACTAGGAAGTAAGCTACGCTCTTCATTTATATAATATGATAGCAGCATCAAATTGTGAATAATAATAATAATAATAGTAAAAAAAACTAAATAAGTAAAAACAAAGGTATGATAATAATACGACAGGATAATAATTCAATAAAAAATAAAGTTATGCACGGCTCAAAAAAAAGGGAACACTAAAATAACACATCCTCGATCTGATTAAAATGAAATATTCTTATTGAATACTTTGTTCTTTACATAGTTGCATATGCTGGCAACAAAATCACACAAAATGACCAGTGGACATCGCATGTATGAACCTATGGAGGTCTGGATTTGGAGTCACACTCCAAATGAAAGAGTAAAACACGCGACTGGCTGATCCAACTTTCATATAATGTCCTTAAAACAAGTCAAAATGAATCAGTGTTGCTTCCTTAGTGGACACCCTAATTTCACACAAGTGTGATTGACTTGGAGGTTTTTTTTTTAGTTTAGCCACAAATTTGGCTCGTATTCTGAGCATTTTGTCTTAATTTCTTTGCAGTTCATTGTTATTTATATTTATCTACAAACGCCTATCCTGCACCCAAGGTTATCAGGGTGCTGTAGCTGATCCCGGCCGCCATTGGACGAGTGGCGGGGTTCACTCTGGACTGGTCGTCGGTCGATCACGAGGATACTCTTGTAGACATACGGCCATTCACTGTCTCATTGACGGGTTGGCGGTTGAGGTTCTCCAAAGAACCTCATGCATGTTTTTGGACTGCGGGAGGCACTCCATGCAGACACGAGGAGAACTTGGAGACTCCACACCGAAAGGCAACCGCAGAGCGTGTTGCTGTGAGGTGGAAGCGCTAACTTTTGCATCTGTTCGATTATTATTTGAAGGAAATCTGTCAAACTCAAGGCCCGTGGGCCAAATATGGTCCACCACATCATTTTATGTGGCCCGCAAGAACATCTTAAAAGGTCCGATTGTGTTATAATGCATAAGTCAAACGCTTGCATCGACCATAAACTACATTTCCTACAATTCATGCTAATCATGTTAGCCGCAAAATGACAGCATCCCACCATGAGATCGCAGTGTATCCACATCAGTGCCGTTTTCAATAAGTGGAATTGAGAAATAGAAATGATCCCTAAATGTCCAGGAAGGGAAAAGTTGATGCAGATGGAAGGCGAAGACATGTTTGAGCTTCAAGGAGAAAAAACGGTAGCATCCTTTGTCAAAGAGTTCAATGTATGACCGCATTTTGACACCAAACATGGAGTTAAGTATGCTAAAGTTAGCCTTCCAGGAAAACAACAAATTGTACAAGAATTAAAAGCCGAACTACGACGGCAGCAGAACGTATTTACAAAAGCCACATCCAAAAACAGCAGCAACGAAAGCTACAGAGTTATTCTACATTAGGGAGGAGTTCCATTTATTTTACATTACTTTTGGTTACATTTAGACTGTTGGCGTTACATGTGGCCCTTTTAGGGCAACCATTACGCCGATGTGGAAAATGAGTTAAAGGATTAAAAGTATTCAGTGCTGTTTTGGCAGCTGAAAAGTTTGATAAAGGGTAAAAGTGGGGAATCCATCCTGGATG
Source organism: Fistularia commersonii (assembly GCF_037954325.1). Classification (NCBI taxonomy): domain Eukaryota; kingdom Metazoa; phylum Chordata; class Actinopteri; order Syngnathiformes; family Fistulariidae; genus Fistularia; species Fistularia commersonii. Next base: position 15,743,480 of record NC_141298.1, on the reverse strand, counting down.
CATGCGTTTATGCAGCTTCGTCTGGTCTTTCCGGACTATTTACTGCATCTGCCGGCGTTTACGATGCATCGGCTCTCGATATTTCCTCCAATCACGTGCGACCCCCTCGGACAGCTCAGGTTGTTTGTTTCTTCCCTCTTCATCGTCCCCGACCCTTCCGTTCCGGTAGATGTTAAACATGTTGAAGTTTTCTTCTGAACGCTCGCTTCTTCTCTGCCGTCCTCTTTGTTTCCTGCCGCCGCCTCGCGTTATTTTTAGTTCACAGGCAGCGAACGCGTCTCTCCTTCCCTTGACTTTCTCACACACTCGGCGCTGTGCCGCGATGCATCACCACAGGAAGCGCCACTGTTTTGACTAGCGGGACTTTGATTTGACAGATACATGTTTTTATGCTATTATCAGTGTTCTTTCAATCCCCGTTCCCCCCCTTTGGTTCCTTCCTTGTGTATCAAAATATAGTTGAACTGTATGAAAAGGTATTTGACGGCAAGTTTAGCTGAAGGAAAATAATAAAACCGCAGCGACGGTCCCTGTTGGAGACGCTTCAAACGCGTTAATGCTTGTAATTATGAAATCATACATGAGGATTTATGGTGACGATACATATAGAACAGGGATGTCACGCGCATGACCTCGCTACCTCAACCGTTCACATGCCATGCCATTTTTGTTTGTTTATTTCATTCTTGTCATCGCTATCGTCACTCTATATTTATTGTTGTTTAGTTCTGGTTGTGTATTTTCCAGCCTCACTGCTCCTTTATGTTGTCCATTATCATCCCTGATGTTGTTACTGTTGTTGTTCTCCCTGCTCTCTATTTATCGGTGGATTATCCTCTATTTTCTATCTGTCTATTTATATTCCAATTCATATTTATTTATATGTTGTTTTTTTTTTTAAATTTATTTATTTATTTATTTTATTTTTAAAAAAACTGTTACGCAGCTGAGACAAATTATTGATCCCCTGGTGGGGATCAATAAGGTTTATCTTCTCTTATTTTCACCGACGGTCACATCAGCGTAACTGTTGCCATCAAAAGGCCACATGTTATCGGTAACAATAGAAATGTAAATAAATGTAAAAATATGTAATGTAAAATGAATATAATATAAAATATAAAAATAAATAACTACCCCTTAATGTTAAATAACTCTGAATTTATTACTCATTCAAATCCAAAATGTTACATATGGATTTGCATACATGGAAAAAAAAAATGTTTTTACAAGTTTAGCTCCATATTTGGTGTCACAATGCTGATGCTGCCTCATAAGGCTATCAGACTTTTTAATTCCTCTTCCTTCAGCCAAAGGCAATATTCAAATCTTTGTACTTTTTAAGATCTTAAAATGTTTTATGGCCTTGACTTTGACACTATTATTGTTATGTTTTACTTTGCGGCTAACGTGATCGGCATGACTTTTGGGAAATGTAGTTTATGGTCAATGCATGCGTTTGACTTATTTATTTTAAGACGATCAGACCTTTTAAGACGCTCTCGCGGGCCACATTTGGCTCTCGGGCCTTGAGTTTGATGCATTCACAAACTATTGTAAATGGATCCTATTTATTTGACCACCTGGATTTCAACTGTGATTCATTGATTTATTTTGTCCCCTGCAATTTTGTAACTATAATAATTATTTCGATATTTATGGACGATAAGAACACAGAAGATTCTCAGCATTTTGTATCGGGGTTTGACACGGAACTGCAAACAAATAGCCGTGATCATTCTAGCCGATCTAAACGGCAGAACAATATCTAAAATGCTTCGCTCTCTGAAACATCCCGGCCTTTGTCCTTCTAAAACATGCAGTGGGTTTATTGGACCCGGAGCTGCAGCGTGTCCCAGACAACAGAATTGCTGGAACAAACAGCAAATGAATGACTGAATGATCTATTTCTTTCTGATGCCTTCTTCTGATCTGTGCAGCACTTTGATCGAAAGCACTTTATTAGATAAATTATTTATTAGTTAGGAAACCCGTGCAGACAAGAGGAAAACATGGAGACTCCATGCAGAAAGGCCCATCTTCTATAATAATAATAACAATGATGATAATAATAATAATTATTATTATTATTATTATTTATGTATGTATGTATATTATTATTAATTATTATTTGCATAATTAGGTTTTCAGCAGTGGATTGTAACAATGAGCGATTTTTTATTTTATTTTATTTTAGCATTCACTGCCAGCTGCTATTTTCAACCATGATGTGAAAATGGACTAATATATAAATATGAATATCCACTCAAGTTTTGTAAACAAAAAAAAAAAAAATCTTTTTGCGATTGAATTTGATTGTAATATTTATTTTTGAACACCATCCACTGCAGGAGGATCCGGAGGTGAAATTATTAGGAAAAACAAAAAAAAAGGAAATTGACTACCGTAATTTCCCGGATGATAAGCCGCAACTTTTTTCACGTAAACAACGATGCGGCTAATATATGAACATTTTTTTGGGGGGGGGGCGCTAACGAGCTTCAAGGCGCTAAAACATTTATCCTCGTCACATCGGACCGATGAAATGACCGGAAAATTCTGGATCCGTTCAACTCCGACACCGAAGAAGACGACTTTGACGGTTTTAGTGCGCAGGAGGAAGCCCGAGATAGCGATCGGCTAGCCGGTGCGGCTTATAGTGCGGTGCGCTCGATAGTCCGAAAATTACGGTACCTTAAAATGGTTTAACAGGTGGACACTAATCGTAGTCAAGATCATATTCACCCTAATACAAGGCTTTGCAAGAATGTTACCATAAATCTTCAGGATCTATAAATACGTCATAGGAACAAAGTGGGGAAATTAAAGCGTGCACTCGTGCAACGCCAGCGGCAGGTGAGAATGGTGGCCGGACCGGCGGCTTGGTCGACCGCTGCAGACCGTCCCTCCGGTGTGGAAGCAGAGCGGGTTCATCCGACCGCTTGGACCCTCCTGCTCGTCCACACCAGCCCTGTTCGCTGTAACCCGGAGGATTAGCGCCAGGGGAAAGCTCCTGAGCTGCAGCCTGCGTGCTCGGCAAATGCAAATGAGAGCTAGTTAAGTGTGAAGAAGCTAATTTATTTCCCATTTGGTGCCGGGATTAAGACTTGAAGCTTCCTCTCGCGCCCCTCCCCGCCACCAAAAAAAGTGTGTGTGTGCGGAGTGTGTGTGTGTGTGTGTTTGGGGGGGGTTCATTTCCTCCAAGAGAATGAAAGGGAGAGAGGCAAGGTGCTGTGGCATCTCAGAGCAGCAGAATAAAAGGCTCGCTAAAGTAATCTCAGTACAAATTGGCAACCGATAACTCAGGTGTGAACAACCTCTCTGAAGTGACACTGTTGAATTGCGGGAATACTAATTGAATATTTATCATTTAACAGGAATCTATATATGACCTAAGAACGCCTTGTTCAATTAGTGATTCGGCCCCGTCACGTGGCATTTTGCAGAACAGCTTTATTACACGCTGGCTGACTTGTCACATGAAGAAGAAAAAAAAAAAAAAAAGTGTTGATTTGTCATTTTCGGCGTTGCACACATGTTGCATTACACGCGCCTTAATAGATGTGATTAAAATGCACATTGATTTCACCCTCTTGACCAGTAGTTTTTTTTTTTTCCAGCAACCGTCACTTCAAAAACGTTCAAGCCGTAGTGAGATATGTGCAGTTCTTTAATTTCAGATTCTTGATTTACCGTCTCAACTAAAAGTCTTCTTTATTCTGGTGAGATGGTAAAAACAGAACTGACAAATTAAACCTTTGAATTTGACCAGTTTTCCTATAATAGCGTAATTCATGATACGACCTGCAAAAATAACAACACAAAGGTGCACTATTATTAAAAGTACTTTTTTTTTTTTTTTTTTTTTTTTTTTCCCAAAACAATGGTTTCACCCAGATCCTAAAATAGCAGCGTCGAATTAGATCGGGCCAATTATATTATACTAATTTATTCACATTCTGCAGTGGGGAATGCTTTGTATTTTTGTTTTTCTCTTTTGTTTCATCGCAAAGTTGATCAGCGGAGAGACCGTCGCTCTCGTCGGGGTTCACGTCGTGTCGCGACCTCAAATGCACCGTCAGCGGAAATCCGATCGGTCCGAACGTCCGGCGGTTCTGGAGCGTCCCTAGAACGCGGACGTTCATTTTTTCCCTCGTCAGCTGTGAACATCTGCCACCTTCTCTCCCCAGATGACGGGCACAACCCAGCAGAACAACAAGACCCCGCAGGTCCACATCCCAGCAGCGTCGGCGGCAGGAAATACCTCTGTCAGCGTGACCCTTGACCCCCAGGCCCAACTGGAGTCTGATAAAAGGGCTGTTTACAGGTGGGTTCAGCATCCTCTTTTTTTTTTTTTTTTCTCCCCCACAAAAGCAGTGTATTTCTTCACAGCACGGGCAGGAATGCAAAATGACCCCCCCCGACACACACACACACACACACACACACACACACACAGTCTTCACGCTCGTCTTCAGGACTTTCCCCTCTCACGCAAGGAAAACACTTCTCCTGAAGCAAAACATTAAAACCACATTTGTGAAGCTTGTCTCTCCGTCAGACACTGAATTATTCTCTCCGGCGCTTTAAGTGTTTTTCAAACCACCTCTTTGAGCTCCTTATCGTTCGGCAGCAGTAATAGACCCTTTTCATGGCAGACGTCCTGACTTGTCATTCAATACCGCGAGCCAGACTCAAAGCTCTGGTTTTCAAGCTCGCTAACTCACTGATATGATTTACTGGAACAAATAGAGAAATGGAGCCATTGTCAGTGTCGGTGTTTACATCCAATGCTGCTTCCACGAGTCGAATCCGGCCTGTGAAAAACAGCCCGTTTTTAGAAGTCGACGGCGAATTGTGGACACCAGAAGATGATTTCACCTCGTGTCAGCGAGCACATCCGCTCCAGATGCGTCCCACTTATTTGCCGCCGCAGTTCAGTCCACCTGTGGCCTGTATTTCACCTCGGATGGCGATTCCACATAAGTATCAAAATGACACGTGCAAGTCCGATCGTCCTCTTTGCATTGCACCGCACAACGCCTGCCTCTTGTGGAGAACATTTAATTGTGCTATATATATATACATATATATATTTGGATATTTGGTAATGGTAACCATTCACTGAAAGCAACATATAAGGGTCACATTTTATCTTCGGATCAATATGTGTTTGTCACTAACCTGCAACAAATGCAAAAGAAAACAAAAAGAATTTGGGTTGTTTTTAAAATTTTTGATTATCAGGCAAGAGATTGAACAGCCACTGCAGTTGGGCCTTTTATTCTTTTTAAATTAAATAAGTTATATATATGTGCGTGTATATACAGTGTGTTTATATATATATATATATATATATATATATATATATATATATATATATATATATATATATGTAATATGAGTTGTTTACATAATATGTATACATATATGCATATATATATATGCATATATATATATATGTATATATATATATATATATCAAACACACACACAAACACATACACAAATATATGTCCAAAAAAAAAAAAAATATATATATATATATATATGTAAAAAAAAATATTGATTTTTTTGGAATAGCAGACACAACTTAAAAAAAAAAAATTAAAACTGTAATTAGAGTGAACATACAGCAGTGGCCTCCAGCATATCGAAATTAAACATGTAGAGCTTTTTTGTAAATTTTTGCAAAACAAACTATATATATTTTGTCTTCAAATGTAAATAGTAAAACGCAATATTATTTCTCTTTCACGCCTGCAGTCATTTTCAAAGGTAAGCATAAACTCTCCGGTAGACTGGACCTCCTCTCCCATCCCTTAAAATACAACCTGACAGACATTTCATGGGACTATTAAAACTACAACCATTTACAAAGTGAAACAAGGTTATATCCATGATAAATTGTGCCCATTACATTCACTCCAATAATACTCACTATTTCACTTTAACTAGTTCAAAAAAGGAAGGCTAGATCGATGAGGAATCCTTCAAATGTCTTTGTTGCATGTCTTCCTTTATTTCTATGTACACGCAGCGTCTATCTATTTATCTATCGATCTATCTATTCTAACTTCCCCAAATCATTTTCCCATATATATTACAATTTCCCCGGTTTTGTTCCGTTCTATTATATTAGATGTAGTTGTTTTTACGTATGCGTTTTAGTTTGTTTACACCCAACCCTGCATGTGTATGTCATAGAGTCAAACTGTAATGAGTGTTTTGTTCCTCTGCGAGGCCCTTTGTCTTTTGATTCCAAAAAAGATAAATATTGATTATGAGCAATATAGTGAGTGAAAACGTGAGCCATTTCGCAAGGAAATTCAAAACCAGTAACTAATACAAATGAGTAAATATTGATTCGCCTTGAGCTATCGAGAAAATAACTTAGGCATCCAATTCTCGCGCTAAACTGTAGATAAGCCCTTTGTCCTTCTTTGTCGCTCTCGTTTAAATATGTTCGCGGATCGCCCGGCCGACGTCCCCGCGGTCAAACGCCGTGTTTTTTTTTTTTTTTTTTCGTTTCTTGCGTGGAAATCCTCCGGGGTGCCACCTTTTCAGGTGGGGGGAAAATGAGAAGGGAACATCAACTGCTGGGTCCAAATCAAAACACCAGTCAACCTAAATCCCCTCTCAGCTTATCACTGGAATATTGATGGAGCCTTATAATGAGCTTGTATTATCTATTTATGAAGTAAATTATTCAAAATACAGACATTTTTAATGTCGAGCGGGGGGCGATGCGGGCCGAGGCGGCGCGCAGACGAATGCAGCCGACGAGCCAGACGGGCAAATCCGGCAACGTCTGTCCCGCACGTTCTGCAGGGGCCGTCGTGCCGCGGATCCTGGGGTCCCACCCGCAGGTGTTCCCTGTAAGTGGGAACAGACTCGCTCGCGGCCCCGAGGCGAAAAGAAAAAAGGCCCTCCGAGATACCGGGCTCTCTTTTGATGTGAGCAGCCGCGATCCGAGCGGCTTTGGGTGTCGGCAGGAGGCTGCTTTCTTTTTTTTTTTTTTTTTTTTTGAACATTTATTAGAACAGGTTCCTTGGCAGAGTCACACACATTCTTACAAAACCTCATAACAAGATATACATTATACAATATTCTTTATAGGTCACTTATTTCCTCACTAGCAAGCGAAAAAATAAATAAATAAAAAAAAAAGAAATAATGAAAATAAGATAGAATAAAAAAATAAAAATAAAATAAAATAATATAAATTATAAAAAAAAAAATAAAAAAAAATCTAACTCAGTCAAATAGAGATAATATCTTCAACTCTCCAAATATTTTTGATGGGGGCCCATTTGTCAAGATATAGGTCTGTCTGAAGTCGTAAGTTTGCTGTTATGCGTTCCATGCAGTTTACATCCTTACGCCTCTGATGCTGCTGGTCCAGGGTAGGTGGGTGGGGTTTGAGCCAGTTCACTGTGATCATTTTATGTGCAATTAATAGAAGAACTCTAGGCGAAAACACCTGGTTTTTCCTTAAATCACTTTTTGATGCCGTACCCATACATCGCTGTGGATCAATTGGTCTGTTTAATTTTAAAATCCCACTTATTTGTTTTTTTACCTCTTCCCAGAATTTCATCAGTTTAGGGCAGTCCCAAAAAATGTGGGAAAAGTCCCCCGTTATGCCACAGCCCCTCCAACACAGGGGAGAACAGTTATTATCATAAGAAGCTATTATCAAGGGAATTTTAAAATACCTTATTCTTAACTTCCAGCTGAACTCCCTCCATGTTGGGCTGCTTAAACATTTTTGCCAGGGCAACCAAGAACTCTCCCATTCTCCATCAGCAGTCACGGCATTAGATTCCAGTTCCCACTTAGCTTTCACATCCAGTGTGTCCACTAAAGTGTCCATACGTATCCTGCCATTTATATCTGATATTGTATTTTTAATGTCCATTTTGTTCTCAACTATCTCAATCCAATTTAGATGAAGCTTCTTTAATATTGTCCCATTCTTTGTGTGTCATCAAATAATGTCGAATTCGAAAATATCTAAATAACTCCTTAGAGTCAATGTCGTATTTTGCCTGAATTTGTGAAAAAGCCTTCAGAGTTCTCCCTTCAAATAACTGATTTATTGTGATCAAGGGAGGCTGCTATCTAATCAGCCCCCGCTCCGCTTCCACATGTTCGCTTCCCCTCTCGGTTTAAATCCACGGGACAGAGGGGGGAAGAAAAAACAACAAAAAAAAAACAAAAAAACGGGGAAACAAGAATATCTTCAGGAAGCGTGTAGGCCTCGCCGCTGATGAGTTTGAGCGGGGTCACCGATGTTGCCTTTTAGAGAACGCATTCATGTTAATAACCCTAATGTGTCTCATTAGTTGCTTGATTGGAGCGCCTCTTTTAGAGCCGAGGTCTGTGTATCCATCCTTAAGAGTATTCATATGTTAATTAACATTTTTTTTTTTTTTTCCTAATGCACGGTGAATAATAATTGCCGCCGCTCTTATTGTCGGAGTGTTGCTGGCAGAAAAATACTTTGCACGAGGTGCGTAAACTCCAGCCACAGGAGCAGCCGCGTGCATTGTTTTGTTCTGGATTGGCAGGCCAGCTTTTTTAATTCATACTTTATTATAATCCCTCGTGGGGAAATTTGTTTTTTTTTGCATTTAACCCATCGTGGATAAACCACGAGCCGCCCATCCGGGAGTTCGGTGTCTCGCTCAACAACAGTTCGGGGGATCGAACCGGGAATTTCCTGTTTTCTAAAAAAAAAAAAAAAAAACAGATAACGGGTCATTTATTCACTCATTTTCTCTGTTGTAGACGATCCTGGCCGTGATTGGGCGAGAGTTGGGGTTCACGTGTAGAATACGTGCAACCGTTCACGCTTTCGTTCACAAATTAAGGGTCTCCAGTGAACCTCCTGCATGTTTTTGGAACGTGGAGGAACGTGGTGGAATCCCACGTGGAGAACAGTCGCCATCAGAAATGTCGGAATCCAACCGCGGACCTTCTTGCTGGGAAGCGAGAACGCTGATCGGCGCACCAAACCTTCGTAAATAACTAATAGTATCAAATCAATGATATGTTTGGGCTTATTTTCAATGAAAATATGGCTGGCCGAGGAAGAGAACCGGATCGGTTTCGTGTTTGTTTAAATACCCGACAGCTATTTCAACTCAGATCGGTGAATCCTGATTGATTATTTGTTTTATAATTGCATTAAAACATCAAGCAAATCATCCTTTGATGACCATAATAAGATCATTATAGGAGAAGATAATTATATAGCCATATCAGTGATAATAAGTAGTAATTATGAGATCATTATAAGATAATAATCTTGTTTTGGAGACGGATCGACAGTCAACTCCTGTTTCTGACTGGAAAGTATCAAATAAAACCCCATATCATCAATCAACAATCAGTCAGTGACGTATGAAAATATCATATCAGCATTCTTTACATATACAAACTGTGGCACCGAAAAAAAGCACATGTAAAAAAAAAAGGCTATCATCTCTTACCGTTACTTATACATGAAGTCCATGCGCCGCTCCTTCTGAAGCATCGATAACTTGGTTGTAGAAGTCTTCCATTTCTTTCCTTTGTTTAAAAGTCTCTCTGTCTCAATGGAAATCACTGCCAGTGAAGACAGTCGTCCTCGATCGCTCCTGTTCCGATCGTATGTTTTGAGTCTTTTCAGTGCTCAGAACGAGCGCTCCGCCGATGCTGTCGTAGTCGGAACGGTGACCGCCGGCCGGAGCTGCTTTGTCGCCTCAGGAACAGTTTGAATAAGATCCTTCTGGGCCAAAAACCAGGAGATTTACATTCATCCCTCACCGTTTGTGAGCTATACAGCCCCATGAGATCTGCAAAAAATAACTGTATGGCCGCACTTGACTTGCTAACTGTTTACTGTAGCTTGCTATTGCTAATTCTATTATTCTGTAGCCGAGCAGTAAGAAGGATCCCTGGGATCAGCGGCGCCCAAAAACCATGACCGTGAAAATCTTTCGGTTGCTTGAGGAGAAATATCAGTGTCAAATGGTTTTGTTAATGTAAAGCGGGGTGGGCAATTCGTTTTTACAAGTGGTCATACACTTTATAGTTTTATTTGTATTTCTTATCCTCCCAGCCCCCCCCCCCCCCCCTTTTTTTTTTTTTTTTTTTTTTTTACTGTTTATACTGTTTTTACAATTTTCTACTATTATTTATTATTGTTATGTTTTACTTGAAACTCCGGCACAACAATTTCCTTCGGGATAAATAAAGTTGCTCTTATTCTTATTCTTATGAGAACCGATGATAACTTCTTATTTTTGCTGGGATGAATTATGGCCCATTGTAAAAGAAAGTAAATTGCATATCCTGATTAGCTGCTTCTGGTTATCAGAATAGTAGAATCATAAGTAATTCATACAAAATCAATCATTTCATCAGTGTTCTCAGAAGGTCTAACGCAGGGGTGTCCAAAGCACGGCCTGCGGGCCACTAACGATCCGCCAGGGCGTGCAATTCGTCCCACAGAATAAATCCACAACGTGAAAAAATACCTAAAAATCATGAACTACTTTTTGAAAACAAAAATGCAGTCCCGGTATTGTCTGCTTGGGACGCACTGTTTTAGTCAGTGTTAGCATCATGGCACAACACGATGTGACACAAAACTCAGCAATGCAGCTTCCGGGTCTGCAAATAGCATTTTTACTTATTATTAGAAAATGACCTGCTTTTCCGTTTAGCCCGACGCCCTCATCAGCAAGATGTCGTCGTCAAAGAAAACTGGCCGTGGAGTGGAGGGTCTTCCACTTCTTATTTGTTTGTTGAGGTTAATAAGAAACCTGTATGCTTGGTGTGGATGCAGCGCGTTTCGGTGCCGCTATGAGACTGGCCATGTTGAAAAATACATCGAAATTTCAGAGAACTGAGAAGACAGAACTGAGGCATCGTGTTGTTGAAATTGCACTTCCTGAATCTCAGGTTGTTGGTCATGTATGTTTTAAAGGAACAGTTCATTACATAGACTTAGTGTTCCGTCGATTAATTACACAATGGTTTGACAATGGTGGACACCACTGCTCTAACATGTTGACTCTCACAAACACTAAAAATGTGTTTAGCGGTATGCTAAAGATATGAAATTCATCAACTGCATGCAAAAAACGTTTTTTATTAGTGTTATATGACAACATATTACTGCTGCAGAGTTCAACAAACATTACTTGGTAAAGTGTCCGTCCCAAAACAGCTTAATTTTTCTGGTGATTTTGTGGGATGCAGCATAAGTTGCCTCGAAAGCTGCATTTCTTGGTGTTCAGATCTTTATAAAAACATATCCTTGTTCGTTTTGCAGTTTCTCTTTTTGTCCACGTAGTGACGATTCAAGTCGTAATCCTCATCCACGGCTTACCTTTGGCTTCTGTAAATAAATATTTAGCAGCGCATCTTTTGTTGTAGACTCGGTGTTCGGCATCAACTCCTTTTTTTGGCGCGAGTTGACATGTCAAGGGGTGAACTGGCTCGCATCGATCCTCTCGGTTCGAGCCTTCGCTTCCTTTCGTGCGTTCAAAAAGTAAATGTTTAAAGCATATGAAAAAGGTAGCGGTGTAAAGTCTAGAAATGACGGTAAATTAAAGGCACCATGGGAAAATACTGTCATACCGTTTACACCAGGGGTTGGCAACCCTTAAAACCCAAAGAGACAGTTGGACCCGGTTTTCCTCGGAAAAGAAAACACTGGCAGCCACAATTACTTTTTGACGTCTAAAATAAAGGTACCACTGTATATATTGCTTTTTATTACCTTTACACTTTGTATAAACAAGTGTGTCGTGTGTTGCTTCTGAAATTCACAAAGTATTACGGAGAAAATTAAATTTTATTGATGTAATGAACTCATTTTGAGCTTTGGGCTTTCAGAAGGTTTAGCAGGGGCCTGACCTGAATTTTAAAAATAAATCACGAAAAAATCACTGTGCCAGTAAACAATAAAAAATAAATATTTGCAAAATATCTTCATAAATATTTATTTTACCGGGTTTATGGGACTTCTGTTCCTGAACTTCTGCACACAGCATCTGCAAATCAGGACTTTACCGGATGGCGGGTATACCGGCTTCCGCGAGTGTGACGTGTTTTTCAGCGGCAAAAAATAATAAATATAATTTTATTTAATATTTCACGATCACAATAATCTTCCAACTTAGAACTAAAAGTTAAAAAAAGGAATTAACGCAAATGAAATACACTTCTATTAAATATTTATAATTTATTTTCCCAAGCCACTCGGAGCCGCAGTGTAACAATGAAGGAGCCGCGGGTTGCCGACCCCTGGTTTACACTAAACCCTCGTTTATTTCGGGGATTAAGTTCCAAAATTAACCCGCAATAGGCAAAATCCGCAAAGTGATCAGCTTGTCATGAATATCATCGCTGTCACCAAAGGTTTCATCGAGTTTTTTTAGCTTTCGTGCGGATAACGTTGGTATCCAGCATAATGTTCTTTTTCCTGCTGTCATGAATCCACAAAGCGAAAGAATAAGAATAAGAACAACTTTATTCATCCCGAAGGAAATTGTTGTGCCAGAGCTTCAAGTAAAACATAACAATAATAAATAATAGTAGGAAATTGTTTAAACAGTCAAAAAAAAGGGGGAGAATAAGAAATTCAAATAAAACTATAAAGTGTCAAATTCAAGGCTATCAAGTGTTTTAAGGCCATCCTTAAACAGTCACAACCCTTTTTGAATCCTTGTTAAAACTTATCGCCGCTGTCGTCTTTCTGTTATTTCCCTCCTTCTTTATGAAACAAACCGAAGATTTGTTAATTCCGCCCTACATTCGCGGAGCTTCTACCTTCATTCAGCGTGTCCAGGAGTTTAACTTTTTCTGCGATAGCTAACATCTTCCTCTTCCTTTCGGGAGCGTCGTCAGGTGCCTTTGCCGGTTCGTCACGGAAAAATTTGCAACCGTAAATTTGGCAAGCGGAGATTGTTGACACCGGTTTACCGTCCTTTAGCCGATTAGGATGCAGAACACAACATACTGTACTTTGAAATAAAAAAAAAAAAAAAAAAAAAAACGGCACTAAAAAAAATCGGCGAAACGGTAAAGCCGCAAAAGGTGAACCGCGAGGGTTTGCCGGAATCGTGCGTCTCTGCGTGAGGAACGTCGGAGACGGATGAAGGACTGGAATCCTTGAAACGGAGCGGTGTGGTTCGGGGTGCGTGATGGATGATGCTGCGAAGGGGAAGCCGGTGTGACGGAGAGGCACTACAGTTGAGTGGATGCTCTGAATGCCGTATCATCCGCCGTTTTTCTCCTGCTTTGTAGCGACCTCTGCTACAGTTTTGTCTCCAAATTCGCCTTTCCACGATTTTTTTTTTATCCAATGTCCAAGAACTCATACAGATTTCGACTTGCTTTATTGTCATTCAACAAGCGCAACCTTCGGAGCACATATTAAATGAAAATGTGTTCCCTCGGCTCACAGCGGGGTGGACACATACATTATTCAGCATTCAAAATATTCACAAACATTTAAAAAAAAAGACTTAAAAGTCCAACGATAAACGAAGAAAGTGACACGCCGCTATCGGAGGGAACAGCATGTTATAGTCTAGTGAGGATCCCATATATTTTAAATATAAAATACATTTCATTCGATGAAGAAAGGGGAGACATGATTCTGAATGCGGAGCTGATTCTTTATCTTGACTTTATCTCAAGAGGTGTTTTTTTTTTTTTTTTTTGGATGGAAATCCAACCAGAATTGGAAAGATCTGCATGAACTTTTCTCTTCCTGGACATTTATATTTCTCAATTCCGCTTGTTGAAAATGGCATTGATGTGGAAACACTGCGATCTAATAGTGCGATGCGTCACTTTGCGGGAAACGCGATCGGCATGAATGGTGGGAAATGTAGTTTATGGCCAACGCACGTGTTTGACTCATTTATTTTAAGAAATTGAGAACTTTTAAGATGTTCTCGCACATATAATGATGTGGCCTGTGAGCCTTAAGTTTGACACATGTGCTTTAACCCACATGTTATGTTAAGGGTCAATTTGACCCATTGGGTCAATGGGTGAAATGGGTCAAATTGACCCTTAACATAACATGTGGGTTAAAACATTAAAAAAATCCGTTTGTAGAAAACGCACAGAAAACATTGAAAAATATCGCCGTAAATTTGTAGGTTTTAGGGTGAAGCCTTGTTTTTTTTTACCCTGAAGCAGGATTACGTGATCTTAAAGGAGTTAAACATATGGACTCGCGGGGGATTAAACTGCAGCATTAAAATGTGATTATTTCATATGTTTTATAACTGTTATCCCAAAATCCTTGCAATCACGAATCAATTCATTCATTCTCTTTACCGCTTATTCTATCACAGGGCCACATTCGGTAGAAACGTGCAACCGTTCACCCTCTGGGTCAAACCTCCGTTTGACATTTTCAGGTCTCCGGTGAACCCCATGCATGTTTTTGTGGGAGGAAACCGGAAAACCCGGAGGAACCCGCGCCGTCACGGGGAGAACATGCAATAGCTTTGCAATCACGGGTCATTAAATAGGATCATTTCAAGGTGTTAATTCCACCAAAATGCTTCTAAGGCGCTCATTACAGCCTTTTGAGACGAGGAATCGGTGGCTCGGCGGCCCCCGTCGAGATGACGGATGAGCGCCGATACCATCCGAACTCCAGCGGCGGAGATATCAATGTGTCCAATCAAACAGCACTTCTTGTCTTGACGTGATCAAATAGTGGCGAAAAAAGAAGAAAAAAACAGAAACACGACACAGAAACTTGCATTTTCCGCCGCTTAACTCGGAGGAGATACAACGAGCCCTGTGTTGAAATCTGAATAATATCCAATTAAAGCGATGTGATCACTGTTGTCAGCGAGCCGAGCGCCGTTAAAAGAGCTTGTTGCCGTTTCGTGCGAGATACCGAGGACGGCGGCAGATTTTGAAGTTTGATTTTTTTTTTTTTTTTCCGTGTCTTCGGCGGGAGGGCGCTCGGCAGCCTAAACACACCTTGTTACTTTTTTTCGTAAATGCAATTAATTCCGACCCGTCACTGTCTCCCGCCGCGGCTCAAATGATGCAGAAAGGCACAAATAGCGGTCTTGTTTTAACAAGACGTCTGCTGCTCCTGCCTCTGCACGGAGCTCATATGGAGGCCATAGACTTTGAAAAACAGCAAAAAGTATAGGGGAATTCCTACCGCCGCCATTTTTCCTTTAATTATTTTGCTCCGGATTTCTGTGCTGGGCTTTTATGTTTTTTCGTTTCGCTAATTGCCAGAATGCCTTCCTCACGTGGAGACGTACGGTTTCCTCCCTGCCCCCGTCTCTCTTCCTACTTTGTTATTAGCGACGGCGTGGATGTGTGATAGCGTAATTAGCCTAATGAGTTGCGGCGTTCATAACAAAGATCCTTCTGGATGCGCGGGATCTTATTAAAAAAAAAAAAAAAAGATAGAAAAACGGTCAGGCTTTTGTTTTTTCGAGTCCCCGATGTAACGGCTCGCGGGAACCGACGTGGTCTGGAGACGGAGACTCGCGCTTGTGATGCTCAGAAAAAGAAAAAAAATGTCTGCGTTGACGCCTTTTTTTTATTTTTTATTTTTACTTTACCGGCCTGTTTGCTGAACATGCAGCCTTCTGAACAAAAGCAGGATTTAAGACATTTGTATCATCATATCCCACTCATCTTCAAATTTATATCCACCATTTCAGGTCAGGTAACATCAGAATTCACATTCAAGTGAATATTAGCTTCTCAATGCTACGTGGTCTTTGTTGTTGCTGTTAAATCACCTGAAAATACACCTCGGATGATCCAGGTCAAGGTTTTCGTATTCGGCGGCCGCGGTTTAGTGAGACGCCTGATAAACTTGTTTTCATGAAATTTCTTAAGCGTGATCTGCTTCTCAGCACTTTAATGATGCAGCGAGACGGCAGCAACACGCAGCGACTGCTGATGTGCGATGAGGAAAGCTTACAAACACAGCGATAAGGAGGATCAGTGGCGTCCGGATGCGTCCGCTTCCGTTCCGATCGCTCTTAACAGATCTATTTAAACATTTAACTTACGTGAAACTAATATTTTTTTCAAACTGACTCAATTTCTCCGAACCGCCTCGCGTTTCGTGCATAAATAAACGCGTCCGTTTCAAACGTTGTCAAGCGTCGCCGACCGAATACTTCCCACAAGTGCTTTACATCGCCGTGTTTGTCGAAAGTAATGCGTTTCAGATCAGTTCCAGACAAAAGAAAAAGGAGGCTCCGTTTGGGTATTTAACGCAGTGCTTTTCAAAAGTATTCATAACCCTTAAACCTTGAAAAACTTCAGTTTAGTTGTGCAAAGCTTGTAGAGAAATACTCCAAAACACTTGCAGCTGTAATTGCAGCAAAAGGTGGTTTCACAATATATTGATTCAGGGTGGATAAGTAGTTTTACAGTCTTTTAAGATCATGTCTAACTTTCTTTTTACTTCACAATTTCACGAATAAATCCAATAAAATACACTGCTGAAAAAAAGGGAACACTAAAATAACACTTGCTCGATCTGAATAAATGAAATAATCTTACGTGCTGACAACAAAATCATACAAAAATTACCAATGGAAATCAAATGTATGAAACCATGGATTTCTGGATTTGGAGTCACTCAAAATTTAAGTTGGAAAAACACACGACAGGCTGATCAAAACAGCAGCAACAAATTGTGGACATCAAAGAATAAAATTGAAAAATAAAACAAAATGAAATACATAAACAGATAAAATGAAATAATAAAAAAAATAAAAATAAAATACAATCATACACTACTCAAAAAAATGAAAGAAACACTAAAATAACACATCCAAGATCTGAATATATTAAATATTCTTATGTGGTGACAACAAAATCACACAGAAATGATCAATGGAAATAAAATGTATGAACCCATGGAGGTCTGGATTTGAAGTCACTCAAAATTAAAGTGGAAAAACAGACGACAGGCTGATCCGACATTGATGTAATGTCCTTAAAACAAGTCAAAATGAATCAGTGTTGCTTCCTAAGAGGAAATTTTGATTTCACA
Organism: Fistularia commersonii; assembly: GCF_037954325.1. Classification (NCBI taxonomy): domain Eukaryota; kingdom Metazoa; phylum Chordata; class Actinopteri; order Syngnathiformes; family Fistulariidae; genus Fistularia; species Fistularia commersonii. The sequence goes on along the minus strand of NC_141298.1, from coordinate 15,726,412 downwards.
CAAGTGTGACTGACTTGGAGTTAAATTGTGTTGTTCAAGTGTTCCCTTTATTTTTGGAGCAGTTTATATATCTATATATTACCGTGTTTTCCTGATGATCAAGCACCTGAATATAAGCCGCACCGGCTAGAAATAAACAAAGGCTGATGAAAAAGATTAATAAATAACACAGGGTTAAAGTCCATCCATTTTCTATCCATCTCTTTGATCAGCTTCAGAATTTCACAGTTATTTCATTGGTCCGACGTGACGAGGCTAAATGTTTTGGCAGCATGAAGCTAGTTTACACAAAAAAAATCCATAAATGAGTGCATAAATGAGTTTGGGGCAGAGCTGATGTGCCTCCGGTCAGAAAGTTGGCAGTTCAATCCCCGGGTCCCACCTGCATGCATGAGTGTGTGTGTGTGTGTGTGTGTGTGTGTGTGTGTAAGAATACGATCTAGTGTAAAGCTATAATGTGAATAAATTGTATTGCCATACATGCATTTACTGTATTTCTGGACTATTGAGCGCACCTGCATATAAGCCGCACCGGCTAACGATAAATAAATGCACTAAAACCAGGGGTTGGCAAGTATTTTGTCTGGCAGGCCACATTTCTTCTTAATTTTTTCTGCCTTGGCCATTTAGGTATCATGTAAATTGAACAAAATGAAAAAACGCAATTCAAATATTAAATTTTTTTGGCATTCTATTTCAACTTTAAAATCATAAATGATCATATAAATGTACTGACATTATTTTGTATGTAATCCATACAAAATTAAATAAACGGAAAGAAAAAGGAGTTTCTAAATTCAATATTGATTGAAAACACTTATTAAAATATTCAAAGAAATTAGTTTGGTGGGCCGGATAAAAAAACAAAGCGGTTGTCGGAATTGAACGGCCTCAGAATTTCATGGTCGTTCCATCGGTCCGATGTGAAGTTGCTAAAACTTTCCGGCGGCATGAAGCTTGTTAGCCCAAAAAAAAAATCGATAAATTAACCGCTTGTTGTTGAAGCCGCAGTGTTCAAAACGTGTGAAAAAAGTAGCGTCTTTTAGTCCGGAAATGACATTTAAGTTTGTGCTAACGTGACAAAATGTGGAAAAAGTTGAAGTTGAGTTCACAAGCCACGGTAAATAAAGTCCAGGATCTCCATTTATAGACAGACGGTACGACTCAGGCTCAAAAGATAATAATCGAACCCGGCATTTCCGGGGGGGGCGGAGATGTTTGTTCTAGAGAATCCAGTTGTGACCTTCATTGTAAATTTGCCAACAGACACGAACGCGCGAACTTCTAAAAGACGAGAATTCATCTAAACGATCCAGCAATGCACCCGCCGCATGTGAATTCCATCAGACGCGAGGGCCCGGTTGTGAAAATTGGACTGGAAATCCAACGTCCAAAGGCTCCCGTTCTTTATCGGCGAGTTTAAAGACACAGTTGTCTCTTTAGATACCGTCTGCCGCTCATTTAACGGCCGCATTAAACCTCACTCCGAACCTGCTTTTTGTGATATGTAGTCACAGAAGAGGAGAAAAACAGATTTAAATTGGATTTATTCTGTGTTTGGACAGTGCCGGGATCCTTTTACAAAGATAGCGGTATACCAGAGCAGAACTCTGTATGGTGCATATTATTCTTCCCTCCCCTTGACGGCGGGTCTTTTCACAAAACCCCCGCTCATGCCGGTCAGAGCGGGTGTATTTTTTTGCATCGAAGCTGGATTTAAAGGTTTTCGTACGTATTTGCGGGGAGGTTCACGTGGGAGGACTCACCCAACTCTTAAGGCCCGGGGGATTTATTCAACTCGGGTAAACGGTTGCAGGACGCACCGCACATCTGGCTCAGAAGACGTGGAGGTCCGAGGTTTCAATCGGACACATTCAGGAGTATCTCGAGCCGCTTTAAAACGCCGTCATGTCTGCGTAACCGCGCTCTCCGATGCGTGGACGCATCCTCCGTCGCCGCGCCGCTTCACAAGAGGAGTTGAAACACCTCTTGACGTCTGATGGGCTTAAAAACAGGCCGCCGCCGCCGCCGCTCCATGCAGGAAACTGTGTCAAAGCTCAAGTGGTTTTATTGGCTGTTTCTTTCGCAGTTTTACGAGTTTCCTCCTTGACTTTGGATGAGAGAAAGGAAGAGAGTCGGCGGCGAGGGCGGGAGGGTGGAGCCGGTCCGCATTTTTCTTTTCTTTTCTTTTTTTTTTTCCTTACTCGGGTGACTCAGCAATCCGCGCTATCTTCTCCCGGCGCTATAGCGGCCTCCGGCCACGCAGAAAAGTCCATTATTTGGCGTTCACAGCTGTCAAGAGATGCCTCCTGGACCGGAAAGACGGAATTTTATCTCAATTTCTTTGTGTCTGTGTAGAATTTCTTTCCGTGCGTGAATTCACCGATTAATTTTAATACGTGGCCGACGGCGGACTGCGCCGGCTCCCGGCCCATCTGCAATGGCGAGCCCACATCGCGTGGACTGGAAAGCGACACCATATGGAAAAGATCTCCAGACATTTTACCACATTCCCCTCAGTAAATCGAATCCTTGCAAAAATGAAACTGACATGACTTGGATTCAAAGGCATGAGACGTGACAATAAATCCCCGCATAATACCGTGAGTAGATCTGCTCCGATTCCCAAAAGGAATTGCGCGACCGTTAACGATACCGCGGTTTCCCATTAGCGATACCACTTCATACAAGATCCCCTATAAAATTCAAAGCGTAATGTGATAATATTTCAGATATATCAGGATCCCGGAGACATACATCTATGTCACTGGTCCAAAAAGTAAAGGGAACACTAAAATAACACATCCTAGATCTGAATGAATGAGATATTCTTTTTAAATACTTTGTTCTGAATGTGATGACAACAAAATCACATGAAAATGATCGATGGAAATCAAAAGTATGAACACATGGAGGTCTGGATTTGGAGTCAAACTCCACACCAGAATATAAGCCGCACCGACTAAAAATAAACAACGGTTGATAAAAAAGATGAATAAATAACCCAAGAAGTCAATCCATCCATCCATTTTTAATCCCCGCCTTGAACGACATGTGTGTATAAAACTGTGCAAAACTACATTAAATAAAGGACAAAAAAAACAAGATCAAATGAAGTGAAGCTACTCCAACACCTTAATGTGTAATATACAATATATTATTATTATTATTATCATTTTTATCATCTCTTTTCCTTTTTGCACTCTGTGGCGTGATTGACTTGGAGTTATTTTGTGTTGTTTAAGCGTTCCCTTTTTTTTTTTTGAGCAGTATATATATTACCTTATTTTCCAGACAACACCTGAATATAAGCCGCACCGGCTAGAAATAAATAATGGCTGATGAAAAATATGAAAAGTCCATCCATCCATTTTCTATCCCCGCTTTGAAAGGCCAGATGTGTATAAAACTATATAAAATAAAGGAAAAATAAGAAAATAAGATCAAACGAAGTAAAGCTTCTCTAAAACCTTAACATGTAAAATACAATGTATTTTTATTATCGCTTTTCTTTCTGCACTCGGTAGTGTGATTGATTTACAGAGTGTTGTTTAGGCGTGCCCTTCATTTTTTTTGAGCAATATATAACACCGTATTTTCAAGACAACACCTGAATATAAGCCGCACCGGCTAAAAATAAGCAATGGCTGATGAAAAATATGTATAATTAACACCAGGAAAAGTCCATCCATTCATTTTCTATCCCAGATTTGAAAGGCCCAATATGTATAAAACTACATAAAATAAAGGAAAGATAAAAAAATTAGATCAAATGAAGTGAAGCTGCTCCAAAACCTTAACATGTAAAATACAATGTATTTTTATTATCGCTTTTCTTTCTGCACTCGGTAGTGTGATTGAGTTACAGAGTGTTATTTTGGCGTTCCCTTTATTTGTTTTTGAGCAGTATATACATTACCGTCCGGCTAAAGATAAACAACGGCTGATGAATAATATGAATAAATAACACCCGGAAAAAGCCCATCCATCCATTTTCTATCCCCGCTTTGAATGTCCCGATGTGTATAAAACTACATAAAATAAAGAAAAAATAAAAATCAGATCAAATGAAGTGAAGCTTCTCTAAAACCATAGCATGTAAAATACAATGTATTTTTATCATCGCTTTTCTTTCTGCACTCAGTAGTGTGATTGAGTTTGTAGTGTTGTTTAGGCGTTCCCTTTATATTTTTTGAGCGGTTGAGCAGTATTACCGTATTTTCCAGACAACACCTGAATATAAGCCACACCGGCTAAAAATAAACAATGGCTGACGAAAAATATGAATAAATAACACCAGGAAAAGTCCATCCATTCATTTTCAATCCCAGATTTGAAAGGCCCAATATGTATAAAACTACATAAAATAAAGGAAAGATAAAAAAAATTAGATCAAATGAAGTGAAGCTGCTCCAAAACCTTAACATGTAAAATACAATGTATTTTTATTATCGCTTTTCTTTCTGCACTCGGTAGTGTGATTGAGTTACAGAGTGTTGTTTAAGCGTTCCCTTGATTTTTTTTTTGAGCAGTATATTTGGGGAAAATTTACGTCATTAAGACGGGGTTGCTCAGATTGAAGCTGATGTTCGGCGTGGACATTATGCGCACCAATCCCTCAGCCGCAATCATGCGCGGGGCGTTCTTCAGACATGTAGCCCGGGGGGGAAAACGGGGGCCTCGTCGGGAGCCGGCGCAGCAGGAGGGGACCCCGCCACGAACCGCCTTTTAATATACCGCGGTACAGCCGGCCTGATTAGGCTTGCAAACAGTGGGGCGCAGGGAAGGCTCCTCTCCGGCTCCGGCACGTTCGCGTAAACACATACCTTTAAATCCCGGCCCGCTTGGCTCCGCGGCCCCTCGGTGGCCTTCCGGAACGGGCGGAGATGCCGTGTTGTTCCGACGCGGCGCCGTTTTGATTAACGCTCGCACTCATGTTTGCAGGTTCCTCCTCGTTCCTGAGAAAATCAACACGTTTGGCGATGAAACCTCTGAAACTAAATTAGAAGGGTAAATATAGCAGGGACTTGGAAGTTTATTTCGACCTTGATAACTGTGATTTATTTTTTGGAACGGCGATTGTATAAAGTGATTTCTCGTCGGCCTGTGGAGGAAATGGGGCTTTTTGGGAAAACAGAGATTTGATCTGAAGGCTTGTTTTTAACATTTAGAATTAAAAAAAAAAAAAACACAAAAAAATTTAATCTGGATTTTTTTTTTTTGCAGATTGGATTTCAAAACAGCAAGTCTGTTAGAGATGCTCGATTGGACTTACTAGACTTTATCAATCACCATAAGAGAAATTATTTTGCCACAGCAGCGTAACAGTATCATTATCAATAAATATGAATATAAAATAGAAGAGATATATAAATAAAAAAAGCAATTGACAACAACGACAGCAAGGATAAAAATAAATAACTGAATGAAAAATAAATAAATAACAAAACAGGGGAAAAAATGGATAAGCAGAATGGGAATGGAGTGACAACAAGGATAAAAAAAATATACATAGATAACGGAATTAGGACATGACGTGGGAATGGGTGAGTTAGTGGTAGCCCAGATATATCTCCAATAAATACATTTTATTGTGTCAATAAATATGACTAAAAATATATATAGAGAGACAATATAGAGAGAAAATAAAGAGAAATAACAATAAAATAAAGAGAAAATATTAAAATTAAAAAAAGAATCCATAAATAAAGAGAAAATACTAAAATAAAAATAAAAAAATCCATAAATAAATAGACAACAGAGAAAATAACAACAGCAACAACATCAAGGATAAGAATGGGGGAAAAAAAAAAGACAGTAAAGGTGAAAACTAAAGGACAACATAAACAGAGAGACAATAGCAATGGCAAGTATGAAACAAATAAACAAAAATAGGCAGGATGCGAGTGGGCTGAAACCAACAAAGATAGAAAAAGAGTTTGGTTTGTCTGACTCGACAACAGCGGCCCGTGTACATTTAGCAGAAAAGGACCGGGGCGTTTCATGCGGCGCACAGCCGGCCCCGTCCCGGCCAGAGGCTGGAACAAACAAATTGGATCCAACAGTGAGTTATTGATCTGCTAGGAACAAGAGAGGAAAAACAAAGAAAAAAAAAACAACAACAAGTGAGCTAATGATATGATTAACATCAAAACCAAGCACTTAGTTCTGCATCTTGTGGAGCCGAGAGGCCGCAAAGGTCACTTTCCCCAAGGAGGCAGTGACAACAGCCACGCTTGACCTCCGGGAAGGGATTTACGGACTGGGAGCTTTCTGCCAGATGCAGGGCTGCGTCCAGAATCCTCTTTTTTTTTTTTTTCACCGCCAATGAACATTCAAAGTGTTTGCATACGATTTGCCAACTTTTCAATTGAAAACGCACTTCCCTGCTGAATGTACATGCTTGTGCCGTATCTTGTAATTTTTTGCGCATCAAGACGCACTTAAAATCCTTACATTTTCAAAAAAAAATCGTCCGTGCGCCTTATGCATGAATTCCTTGAACCAATTTTACGTGAAATAATGTGCTCAAACATCTGTCAAAATGTTTTAGTGCGACTTTGACGTTCCCGCCTGACACAGGAACTGTATTAAAGTTGATTGAATATCAGTTGCGACGTCAGACAACATTAGATGGCTAATTATGTAGCATTGGAATACAACGTTGTTCCAACCTCACGCTAACTTTCGGTGTCCGCTAGCGATGGCAACGATGAACCAATCAGAGAACAGTACATAGTACGCTTACCTCCGCCGCTTTTTGTAATAGCTGTGCTTCAACATCATATAACTGTACATTTGTGTGTATGAGGACTTTCTATACCGTATGTTTTATCATGCGCCTTCTAACGCGGTGCGCCTTATGTGTGAAAATAGACCCGTTTGTTGATATTGCGCCTTATAATGGGGTGCGCCTTATAGTCCGAAAATTATGGTAAATAACCACTGTTCATATTTCGCACAAATAATTATTGTTATCCTTGAGGAAGATCTTACTCAACATTTTCATCCCTACACCAAGAGTGCTCCAAAATGAAAGATATTCTATTTTACGTAAAGAAAATTTATCAAAGCGTGACGTTTTGAGCAAAAATCCACTCCTCTTCAGATGCTTGCCAAAATATGTTTAACAAAAATGTGATTGAGGCGCTATTTTTAAAGGAAATGATCATTTGATTCCCTCCTTTTTTTTTTTTTTTTTTTTGAGCAAATGACAATGGATGGATGGACGTGGGAATGAAATATGACCAAACACATGCAAAGAATGATTCAATTATGACAAAAAAAAAATGCACTTCATCAGCAAACCACTGCGCTTTGACAGTTTGATTACTTTTTGTTTGATTGAGGGAGAAAACAATTGTCGGACTGGATTTTTTCGGAAGCTGAAATGCTTTGGATTTGGTTGGAAAAGGGCCGGACAGAAAAAAAAAAGGATAAATCAGATTAATAAAGACGGGGTCGTTCCTGACAAAGCAAACCTCCTGAGACATTTGAAAAACGTGGAACGTAATTCTCTGAGGTTTTCCCAATTCTGCAACCTAATGATAATAAAAATAAAACAAAAACAGGCTGTGCATAAATTGTTTCCACAGATGATCCTCAGATTTCTGGACTACTGGGGACTTGTTGCAAGTTGCTGAATTCTTAAAGTGACGCAAATCTACATTTCTCATCTGCCGCACTTTTTATAAAGCCTATTCTATTTTCTCTGTTTTAATTGGCTGGATTCTTCAAGGTTATCGCTTGTTGCTCCTCACCTTTCCATAACCGTATTTCCGTCTGGGCCTTTTTTTAGCAAAATGGGATTGGAAAGAGAAAAAAAAGAAGGCGTCTCACTTTTAACGTCCCATAGGATCTGAAACCAGAAGAGGCTGCACGTTGACTGATGGGAAAGCTAGCTGCTACTAAACTTAGCAGATGATGTGATTTCACTGCCTCGGTCACAAAACGGAATGGAAAATTGATCTAATCTGCTGATTCTCAGTCAAAAACATACGAGATGTGAGGAAATGCTTTACGACAAAGTCCGAAATTAAGATAAGACAGTACTTTATTGATCCCCGGAGGGGAAATTCAGTGTCACAGCAGCACAACAATAACAATATCAATAAATATGAAAAAAATGTAAAAAAAAAAAAAAAAAAATATGTATATAAAATACAAGAAACAATTGACAGCAAGGATTAAAATAGATAACCAAATGAAAAAAAAAAAAAAAAAAAAAAAACAAGGGGAAAATTGGATAAGCAGTGTGAGAATGGAGTGACAACAGCAAGGATTAAAAAAAAAAAAAAAAAACAGAATTAGGATATGATATGAGTGAATGAGTGAGGTAGCCCTGATGCATCTCTGGCCCGTCAGAGTTGTTCATATTCATATTAAGTCAAAACAAAACTTGAGGAAATAATCGTTTTTGCTTTTTTTGGAATAGACTCATGTTGCTCACAGCCCCTGCCCTTCCTCACCTAAAAAAAAAAAAAAAAAAAAGGAGGCTTCTCACGCCTCCTCCGTTACCTCCAGGCCGACTGTCTTGCTGCGAAGAACATTCTGATACCCAAAGTCTTAAAATGAATTATGTTCACTAGATTTTTGTAGAACCATTATCACCAACTTTGATTTGTGGAGATTACTACTCCACGTTTGGTTGACAAACAAGTGTTTTCTGTTGTTCTTTCAGCTGAGCCTGGAAGAAAAAAAAAACGATCTAAGACTTTTCATTTGTTCTTTCACGTATGAGTTTGAAACGCAGCCTTAAAACTAAATTCCATCACACACTACAAAATGTTTTAGTTTAAAAAAAAACCTTCAGATTGAAACTAATTAACCTTCGTGTCCACAAAAAAACAGCCGCGGGATCCAGAGTAACTCCCTGACCCCTGCAAGAACCGAGGATTTTGAGCCTTTTAGGGTTTCGGTGACAAATGAACAGGTAAAGGACCACATTTTTTTTTCATATTTTGTTTCTGCAGGGACAGTTTTTCAGGTTAACTAGCTGCTTTTGCATTAAAAAGTCCAGCTCAAATCGTGTTCCAGGAGCTCCCCTCCTCTAGGGGAACGTTTTCATTGTGCACTCCCACAGGCGCTGAGGGGCCACGGCAGGGTGAGGTGTGATGCGAGGGTCTGAGGCCTGTACCTTCAGGAACGCACTAAAAAACACCACCAAGGAAGAGGAAGAATACGTTTCTGTTATGCGTGGTGGGAATAATAAGCAAGGACTGAAGTGTTGCACTTCTCTGAAGAACTTGTTTCGGCCAAAAATGGGCGATGTTCCTCTGCAAGCCCTGGAACTCTGTGTCGTAGCAGAACAGAAGACCTCCGGGTGGCGTCTTTTCTGGCTCCTTCCGTCCGTTTTGTCCCTAGAAAGCAGCAATAATGCCTGCAAGAAGCATGTTGAGCCGCATTTTGTTATAACGGTGCATTTTGTAATAAACGTCCAAAATGTAAACTGCCGCATTTCGTAATAAACTGCCCCAACGCATTTTGTAATAAATTTTGCCGGATTATGTAATAAGTGATTACATATTGAGCAGATTATGACAAAATGCACTTGCAACTTTTTTTATTCTCTAGGAAATGTAATAACATGGTGCATTATGTAATAACAATTCTGAAGCATATTTTATTTGTTTGTTAATTGTATTTTAGTTTACTGTAAAGTGTTTGTAAAAGCTAGGCCTATTATTAGTATCACTGTATTAGCCAAGTAGCAGTACTTAGCAATTACTATCAGTACACTATTCAAAGGTTGCATTAACAGAGAATATTCTATAAATTCCATGTTATTGCATTTCTTAGAGAATAAAAAAGTTGCAAGTGCATTTTGTAATAATCTTCTCAAAATGTAATAACTTATTACATAATGCATCAAAATTTATTACAGAATGCGTTGGGGCAGTTTATTACAAAATGCGGCAGTTTATTACAAAATGCGGCTTTATTACAAAATGAAACAAAAAAGTTATTACATTTGGGACATTTATTACAAAATGCACTGTTATTTCAAAATGCGGCTCAACAAGCATCTAGTATCGGCCATAGCTTGTCAGTTTTACCGATCACCAATAACCTACGTCCTGCAAGATCCGTCGAGCTCATGAGTAGGAGATCCAGTGGTTGTTGGAGCTCATGGTTCATCCATGATGGGTTAGTAGCATGATGAGATAATAAAGGATTAATTGTAATTATAAAAAATCCATGGTTCCTGGTGACCGTGCCGTCCGAACGCACAAAGAAACAACCCCGTTCCTGCGAAAAGAGTGTGAAAGTGGCTGTTGAGTATGCTCCTAAACATGTCCATAAAGCCTCAGACCAGAAATAATTTCTTTATTTTCATTTTGCAGTCAGGCTCGGAAACAGCGTCACCGTTGTTTTCAATTCGTATCGAGTTTAACAATCGTATTCAAACCCCAGTACCGTTCATTTTGACCCGCCCGCCATAAACCAGATTCGACTTGAACCGCCACGTCCCTCGCCTCCATGTTTCAGTCATCATGTACCCCGCTGGCCTCTGTTTCGCCATTTTGGGCTTTTGGTTGGTGCCCCAGCACGGCGCAGTGCCAGAGGGTGGGGGACCGTGCTGACTCCACTCACTAGCAGTCCTGTAAATCGCTCTTTTATGGCCCTTGTAATGATCCCCCAGCCTGCAATCTCCACTCCGTCGCACTGCAGATAGAACCTGCTGCTTCTGGCTGCCAACATGGTGGGGAGTGCTATATATATATATATATATATATATATATGTGTGTGTGTGTGTGTGTGTGTGTTTTTTTTATTATTTTTTTTTATGTGTGTGTGTCGGATGGTTCGAAAAGGTACGGTGGGAGACTGGAAAACACATTGCGTGACCACGCGCTGACACACACAAGTAAGAACATGCGGTTCTGTTCCCGTTCGTAAAAAGGCATGGCTTTTCACACCCCATCTACTGTAATCCCGGCTTCCTGTGTAAAGGTCAGGGAAAGAAAACGCTAAAGGGCGGTGATTTTACCCGCTTGTGATACGCCGTCTGGGAGCGCGTCTTCCCCAGGGTTGAAGTAAAAAAAAAAAACAAAAAAAAAAAAAACAGCGTTTGAGGTTGTAAAATATTAATTTTTGAAAAAGACGTGAAACAAACAATTAGGAAGCAAATGGTTTGGAGCATTTCTGATATGTGTAATTGTGTCATTTTTATCATCGTAAGACTGGAGGAAACATTTTCGGCGACAATAAAAGAAGAAAATAAGCGTAAAAGTAATTAAACACATAATATGTATTCAAACTGATCTGTATCTAGCGGTTAAAAAAACTCTTCTTCATGCACTTTGTTTTTTTTAAATGTTTGAATTCGGTTTTGTAGTCCGAGGAGAGTTTCCAAATATCTGTGAAGCTCAATGCAATTCTTGCATTAATGTATGTTCATAAGAAGTTTTATGATAAAAATCCCAAAATATTACCCCGTTCTCTTCTTTTAGCGCGACGGTTTATTTCTAACGTAGCAGATTTTTTCCATCTCGACACACAAAGCGTTCTGCCATCATATGGATTATCACCCCTAATTGCCGTCTCCGTTCTGTTTACAGCATCGTCCGTCGGTGTTCATTTAAACGTGTGCGCGTGCACGTTTGTGTACTTACCAGCTAATAAATGTGCGCCGCGGCTCCACCCGTAGCGCCCGAGGGCCCGCGGGCCCCGCGGTGCCACATCTCCCCGACAGCAGATGTCTGCGAACGATTGCATTAGCCGGAGAGCGCGTTTCTGCTCCTGCGTAATGTTAGCGACACCAGTCAAAACCATGTCGCCATGTTGTCGATCGGCGGCCTGATATCGCTTTTTTTTTTAAATTTATCTACCCCCCCCGCCCCCACCCCCACCCTTAAACGTTAAATTAGCTCAATGTTGGCGGAATTAATTACTCGGCGCAATAAAATAAAATAACATTGGAGCTAAATGTGGGAGTAAATAACATGTTCAGACACCATCTGCAGGGTGTTGAGAGTCAGCCTGTTTACTTTCAGTTATAACCCCCCCCCTCTCCCTTCCATGTTTTGTCCCTACGCCACTACCAGCAGACATAAAGCAGACAAGGCAGAGGCTCACCACTCCGCACGTGACACCCCCGCCCCCGATCCCACCCCGCACCCCCTCCGCCCCGCTTAGTATTCCTGCCACGTCTGGCTGGAGGAGCGGCATTAAATTGGGATCAGGCAGATTAGAGTATAATATAGACGACTATTAAAGGCTGCAAATGAGAGTCATGGGTTAGAGCCTGAGCGAGGTGGTGGTGGTGGTGGTGGTGGGTGGGGATTGGAGTGTGTGTGTGTGTGTGTGTGTGAGTGTGTGTTGGGGGGGGGTTTGCCGTGCCACCGCAGTCCCTTGCAATATATGTGTAGGCACCACACACACTCACAAACGCACAGACATATTAATCTCGGTGGAAAATACGCGTCCTGTCGGATGATCGGCGGCCACAGGTGACCTGAAGGACCGTACTTGGACTATCCTGTGAATCCCGTGTGTGAATGTGTGTGTGTGTGTGTTGCTTTTCCCGTCTAGTTATTTCCTATATTCATTATCAGCGATGATTGGCTCATCAACACCTGGATCACGTCTAGAAAGCTGCCCGGCCATATCCCTCGGCGACCGTTTCTTACGACCCCGCTTTCCCGAGACATCCGAGAATCAGAATCGGTGTTGTTATTTGTTTATTTTATGTTTTTTTTTTTGGTTTTAAGTCACAAACGCGTTGTTTCCAAGTGCGGCGATCAAACGGGATGCGAGCTGGATTTGTGACCATCAATATTTGGAAGTCGGCCGTGGTCTCACAAATAGCAGACTCATGTGAAAACAGGAAACACTGAGGAAACACCTTGAATCCAATGGTTGTTTAGTCATTATGTAAAGATTAGTGTTAAAATAGTGCATCTTTTTTATGGAAAGGATCTTCAGGAAGGAAGTCAAGGGAGGCATTCTTCAAGTGTGTGTGTGTGTGTGTCAAGGGTGCGTAAGGTCAGCGGGTGAAAGTCCTTTGTATTTGTACAAACAGATTGTGTTTCCGCTGGCATTTAAAATCTTGATACTTTTAATTATTGAAATACGTTTTTCCTGGCGCTGAATATCACATGCTGTTCTGTCGTTCTTGGAAATGAAAAAAATGTTTGATGATATAACGCAATGATAAAAAAACAATTAAATTTCAATGTCGGCTGATATTTATTGGTGGAATTTCTCCATTTCTTTCAAATGAAAACAAAAGGTCAAAATATAACTTGTTATATAAATATAACAATACAGGGAAAATACATCATGATAAAGATTAGCACTTCTATCGGGGTATCAATATAATATTCTTTTTAATTTACCCTTACATGTTAATGTCCATTATTATTTCGTACGCTATCAATGCTGTTTGATCAGTTTCATAACAGTATTTTGACAGAAACGTCATCGATAGATATAAATTAACCTTGATACAATATCACATCTATATTTTTTAACCTCAGACTTCCGGAACAAGGATGAACGTTTGCTGCGGTTTTATTAGAAGTGTGTAAAACAAAGACCAAGCATTCAAAGAATAACAATATGTAATGATAGTAAAACTAAATGAGATGATGAGATGAGATGGATTTTAATGGTCCCATGCTCGGGAAATTGTTTTGGAGCAGCAGCAAGAGATACAAGGACAAGACAAGCTGAAAAAATATACGCAAAAAAATAATTTAAATTAAATAAATAAAATCTGAAAGTTTAAGTATAATCTAAAAAAAGGTATATGGTAAACAGGAATAAATGAGTGGCAATGTGAAGTGGCGAAGTAACTGATTACACAGAGAACAGGAACAGAAAAATACTTTAAAAGTATTATAGATTTAAATAGTTAAATACTTGGAAATTATTAAATAAAGTATTAAATATTAAAAATAAGAAGAAAACAAACAAAATAAATATAAATATGTAAATAATAATAATAGTAATAATAATAAATAAATAAATAAATAAATAAAAGAAGAAGAAATAATAATAAAAAAATAAATAAAAAAAATAAGAGGAAATACTTCATAAATGCATAAAAGACAAAGTTACAAGTTATAACAGGAGCTGCTGCTGCCTCTTCTCACGGCGCCAAAGAGCAAATGTGTAATGATAGCAACAGTATTAACAAAATATTCAAGAAAAAAATATATGAGGTAATTTTAGAGAACTCTGAAATATATATAGTTCAAAAATAAATATACATCAATATCCTCATCCTGAACTTCTGTCTTTTTTTTTTCTCTCGATGGCCATCAGTTTTTCAGGATGTGATATCTCACTTTGCATCGCGCTCGTGATCCGTGTGTGTGTGTGTGTGTGTATGTGTGTGTGTGTGTGTGAGTGTGTGTGTGTGTGTGTGTGTTTGTGTCTCACAAACAAAGAAATCATGTGAAAGGGTCCATAACCACATTATGGATCCATGTATACAATCTGTTGTGTCATCTAGAATCTGATTAGAGGCTGGATGTTTGTTTGTTTTTTTTCCAGGAATTAATCAATCTGCTTGTTCCTGCTGCAAAATGTCAAAAACAAAAATTGCCATTTAATTGGATTTAGAGATTCCTGAAAGATGCCATCCTGTTGGCGCTGTATGTTTTGAAGCGACGGGACGGGTAATGTCCTGTAATGAAATGTGTCGCTGCTAAGCGGCTTACAAGCGTTATGTAACTCCCCTGCCAGGAGTTTCCATCTACACACATTTCACCAGGACACACTTTGCAAAGTTCAGCAGGGTCAAAGGTCATGGGGGGGGACAGTGTGTGTCAGAAGACACTGGGCATTGATAACTAGGGGATAAATAGATAAACAGATTGATTTAAGCTGCTGTGCATGATGCTAACAGACAGTGTGTGTGTGTGTGTGTGTGTGTGTGTGTGTGTGTGTGTGTGTGTGTGTGTGTGTGGCGCCTGTTGATCATTTAAAAATTTAATCAGAGTAATCACAGGGGTGTAGATTAGTTTAGATTAATCACTGATAATTTAGATGAATCACCATTAATAGCCATTTATCATTTTTGTTATATATTTTTTTTCGTGTGTGTGTGTATACGGCCTGTTAATTGATCATTTAAACATTTAATCAGATTAATCACAGGGCAATACATTGCTTTAGATTAATCACTGTTAATTTACATTAATCACCATTAATAGCCATTTATCATTTTTATTATATTTTTTTTTCCTTGTGTGTGTGGGGAGGGAACCCATGTCATTGGTATTTTACAGATGTGTGTGTGTGTGTGTGTGTGTGTGTGTCTTCCATATATGTGTGCAACTTTATTTCTAATGTCAGATCAAACGAAGTTATATTATGTAAATGTAATCATTTTTATTTGTCTATCTCAAGAAAATTGGCTGAATTATTTGTTTATGTGTGTTTTTACACACACACATATATGTGTATATATAGATAGATAGATAGATCGATCGATAGATAGATAGATAGATAGATAGATAGATAGATAGATAGATAGATAGATCTATATATTGGCTTGTTAAATGATGATTTAAACATTTTATCAGATTGATCACAGGGCTGTGGATTAGTTTAGATTAATCACTGATAATTTAGATTAATCACCATTAATAGCCATTTATCATTTTTATTGTATTTTTTTTTCCTCGTGTGTGTGGGGAGGGAACCCATGGCATCAGGATTTTATAGATGTGTGTGTGTGTGTCTTCCATATATTTGTGCAACTTTATTTCTAATGTCAGATCAAACTAAGTTATATTATTTGTCTATCACAAGGACATCGGCTGAATTATTTATGTGTGTGTTTTTACATATATGTATATATATGGCCCGTTAAATGATGATTTAAACATTTTATCAAATTAATCACAGGGCTGTAGATTAATTTAGATTAATTCCTGTTAATTAATGTGTGTGTGTTCAATATATTTGTGTAAATTAATTTCTAATGTTTCTTCTATCTCAAGGAAATCAGCTGAATTATTTGTTATGTGCATTTTTTTGCATTTTTTATTTTACATATATATATATATATATATATATATATATATATATATATATGGCCTGTTAAATAATGACTTAAACATTTTATCAAATTAATCACAGGGCCGTAGATTAGTTTAGATTAATCACTTTTTATTTAGATTAATCACTATTAATGTGTGTGAGTGCGTGTGTTCAATATATTTATGCAAAATTTATTTCTAATGTTTCTTCTATCTCAAGGAAATCAGCTGAATTAGTCGTCTAATCAAAATCTAAATCAGTTCGTATTGAATTTCAAAAACACATTATGAGGTATTCTTATTTAATTGTGGAAATAAAGAGATTAAAAAAAAGATAGTGTTTCTTTTAAATGAAATAAATGGTTGAGAATGAGTTCTGATAATGTGGTTCTGATCAGTGATCAAGGATGGATCAAATATCTTTTTGAAAAGACGGAAGCACAGTTAAAGTATTTGCAGACAAAGAGACCCTAGTGAGCAACATTCATCTCATCAAGACATCAGAAAGTCTGGAAACGTCTTTTCTATAATATTTACTGCAAAAGTCATTTGACAGCAACCATCGTGAATTGAAAGAAACAACGTGTTGTGAAAAAAAACGGTCTCCATCCCGCGTTTTTATGGCTCCGCAGCGTGTCCCCTTCCCCGGCCACGTGAGCGGCAGCAGCAGCAGCTGCTTTTTTTTTTTTTTTTTTTCCCTTTCTTCACC
Organism: Fistularia commersonii; assembly: GCF_037954325.1. Taxonomy (NCBI): domain Eukaryota; kingdom Metazoa; phylum Chordata; class Actinopteri; order Syngnathiformes; family Fistulariidae; genus Fistularia; species Fistularia commersonii. Next base: position 15,709,708 of record NC_141298.1, on the reverse strand, counting down.
GAGTAAATGCAAAATAATCTGGCATGTCCCACATACAGCAGCGCAGTATGGGCCATTGCACAGTGCATCTGGGGAATCTCCCCTATAAAACTCAGATAATGGCGATGTAGGTGAAGCCAGGCGCTGTCGCTGGACCATAACACACCCAGCAGAGAGCTTGGTTTCTCAGCTAATAACTCAACCTCGCCTGCATCACCTCTGAAAATGTTCACCACACACACACACACACACCACGTGTTTAATTTCCCCTCTTTTCACAGAGCCCTTTAATGAATCATCTAGAAGTAATGCAACTGGAGGGTTTTGTTTTTTTTTCATTAAAATGTGAAATATAAGGACAACTTATCTCAAGGGTTTGAAATAACATAGTGCCAAAAGGGCTTGGTAAAGTGTGGCCTGACTGCCAAACACCTCAATATATGGGCTTTTATATCTGCTCTGAGTATTTTTACGGAATCGCACACTTAATGAATATTCAGATTTGATGTTGTGTTGACTTTATTTAGAGACGCCGTCGAAATTATAGCCTCTGCAGGACGGGATGGGCTCAAAGCGGCGGCGTGAACTGTATCGGCGCTGAAGTTCCTCATCAACTAGTGAAACAAAAGTGGTCAGTTGTGCAACGATACGTTTTTAAACGTGCCGTAAAGAAACAACCAAAATGCGTTTAAATGTATGATTGCATAAAACCGAGTCACCTGAAGGAGGTCGCGGATACAAGCGGCCAAAACGGGGTGATTTCCGTCAGAGATCCGGTCAGGGTGTCTCCTGGACGCCTCCGTGGTGAGATGTTCCAGACACATCCCGCTGGAGAGGTGTGTGTACCATCTTACCGATGGTACCATTAGCACAATTCTGTTCAGTATTGATTATATCTGTGTGAGACATACACTCGTGTATTTATCGATGTTCATGAGTTGATGCTGCCGTCCCAAGTGCCCCTCGGGGACAATTTTTTTTTTTTTTGCTGATTCTGAAGATGGATGGGTGGACCGTGACAGAATCAAAATTTTATTGTTTTATTGTTGACTTCACAACAGCCTACTATAATTACAGTCTGATTTCATTTGACTTCGGATCAATTAAAATATATGATTTTTTTTTTTTTTTTTTTTTTTTTACATAAAAAAATAATTATTTAAAAAAAAAGAGAAAATGAAATGTCATTATTTAAAAGATATTATTTAATTATTAAGAAAAATATATAATTAATTAAAATTATTATTTCATTATTATTATTCCATAGTTTGTGATTAATTTTAACAATAGATGTATTCCACCCCGGGCGCCGCAGTTAATAATCCAGTGTACATATAGTAGTATAGGTGGTATGTACTTTACGCTCCCACCCACGCAGAAGGTCTTCATTATTTTTCCTCGAAAGGACCCTCGCGCTCCCGTTCTGAAAATAAATCCTCATCAAATGAGAAAAGAAAGCGTCCTTTGTGCTGACCCTCGCCGTACCTCTGGCTCCGTGTCTCCTCAGACATCCTCTGTTCCCTCTACTCGCCTTGTTGTTCGAGAAATGCGAGCAGGCCACGCAGGGGTCCGAGTGCATCACGTCGGCCAGCTTCGACGTGGACATCGAGAACTTCGTCCACCAGCAGGAGCGAGATCACAAGCCTTTCTTCAGCGAGGATCCAGAGCTGGACAACTTGGTAAGACGACCGCCGCCATCAGGAGTTCGACATATGGGGACGATAAATGAAAACACAGAGCCGGGGTTGAAAAGAAAGACAATATCACTTGAAATTTAACTCATATATTACATTAAATGCAATTTAGTGACGTAGGTATGAGCGTAGGGTGTGTGAATTAATATTCAAGCGCATAACTTTTTCATGCAACATTCACTTTCTGCTGTGAGTGTTCGAAATTTCCCCACCGTGGGACGATTACAGGAATATTCTAGTGTATTAAAAATGTAAATCCGCAAGTAGAAGGCTTCAGCACTTTAAACTGGAAAAGGCTGAAATGCAGAAAAAGGAGTGTCTCGGTGAAACAGATTAACATCAACGAAAGGGAGAAAGGGAAAAAAAAAAGGCAGTTTAGTGTTTCAGATATTAACTTTAATGCATGTTGTGTCTGCGGCGTAAAGCGCAACGGACGTGAGTCGCACTGAAATACAAACTGCCTTCATAATTCGAAGAGACCCGGAAAGCCCGAGTACTTTCTTTTAAGCCGACCAATCTTAAAACAATAATGAAAATAGCTATCAGAGAAATCCAAGCGCGCAGCTGATCCCGTAACTCGCCGTATTCATCTTCCTTCCCATCTCGACAGTTCGCAGTAATTAGAGATGAGCGATAGGCGATGCCAATCCGAGAGCCGACGGCGAGGGGCCGGGGGTAAAGAAAAGGAACATAAAAAAAAAAAAAAAAAAAAAGAAACTTTGGCTTTTGCAGTGCTCGGGACAGCGGGTCGACAAGTGCTGAACAGTCTATTAACCCTGCATCTGTGTGTTTTATGAGGCACCGCGTGCAGGTATCCCTCCCAGAGGGCGCTCGGCCCTCCGCGGGGCAGTAATGTCACATTGGGCCTGACTGGTTGCGATGGGCGCAGGAGTTACCGCTCCCTTGATTAAGCACGCTCGGTTTAATTACCTGATTTATCTCCCCCTTTGCCAAGCACTTTTCCCTCCATTCTGTTGACCTTGAGCGCTGATTTTGAAAGAGCGCGTCGTGCAGAGCGCCGAGCTGTTTCGAGTGAGTCGGGGGTGATACCTTACACTCCCCTGATGCATTTCTGCAAAAACAAAAAGTAGCGGGTTGATTACCAGCCTCTCAGGCAACATTCAGAACCTGTTCAAGGTGTTTTTTTTTTTTTTTTTTTTTCTCCAAGTTTACCCGTATTTATGATTGTCCAGCACTCGGCGGATAAACCCGGCTGTTTCCTAGCAACACAACTCCAATGAAACGGTCGGTGAAATATAAGACATTCGACTGTAAGTGTCATCTGCCTTAAATAAGATGAGCCCCCTCATCTGACCCCTTTCTATTGCATTAATTTAAAAAGCCTGAATATGTGCAACCAAAATGCACATCGCATTGATGGGAAGCCGCTAAAACCTGTAGCTGTCGCTTCCTTTCGGCCTTTTTTGATTTTACCTATTTTACTTTCCGTCGCTCTTTTTGTGTGTGCAGACGATGTGGCGTAATATCCCGGCGTGTCCGCCGTGCATTAATGAGGAAGGGTCGTGTTGCAGTTATTCCCTTTTTGCGATGAGCCGCCGACGGGCTTTTTGGCGAAGCCGACGGGCTTTTTTGATAAAATAAGCGAATAAATAAATTTGTTTATTTGGGTCAAAAAACAATACAATGCTAAAATTTTGATATTAAACATTGACACCTTTAATCAAAATCTCAAGATGAGACACCGTTTTTGCGAACAAAACAACAGAGACCTTTATTTTCTCATTCAATTTAATTTTGTTTTACTTAATTTAATCTTATTATTACAAACAGATTTGCAATCGTTTTTTGTTCATTGTAATCTTTGAGATGAGATGTACTTTAATGATACATACAGTGAAAAGACAAGATACATCCATACAAAAAAAACAATAAAATGTATAAACTCTGAAGTGTAAAAGTGTTAAGTATGATCTAAAATAAAATCTCTCATATTTACCAATATACAGGCTTAAATAATGAGCAAAACGGCAATGTGAAGCAAAATAAACGTTATTGATCCCCATCAGGGAAATTCCTTTGTCAACAGTTATAATTTCAAAAAATAAAATATGAATATAAATATAAATAGAGACACATATGATAGACAGATATCCACAAATAGATAAACGACAGCAACATCAGGGATAATAATGGACAACATAAAGGAAGGATGAGGTTGAAAAATACACAACCAGAATGAAAAGACAATATAATTGGTAACATTTTTTTTGTATTATCATTTTTTTATAGCAATGAAAAAATAAATAAACAAAAATAGACAGGATGTGTGCAGGCTGGGGACAAACAAGGATAAAAAAGACTGTTAGGGCGCGACGTGAACGGGGTAAAGTTGTGAGATTGTGCAAGTAGTGCAATAACTGAGTTTTTTACTGGGTTAGGGAATGAGGTAGGAAATATTTCCTGTATCTTTCCCTTCCGACAGCAGGTCGAACTGCTGGAGAAGCTGCTCCGTTGTCTATCCGGTCTCTTGAGCGCCCTCCTTTTGCACCACCTTCTCAAAAGTTCTCCATCCTGCAGAAAAGATAAATGATCTCCAGCATCTTGCTGCATGAATTAAATGATCAGGAAGTACAATCTGCTCATTCCTTTCCTGATTTCCAGTCCAGTCTGTTGTCAATCACGACACCCAGGAAACTATAGTTCTCAACCGTCTCCACCACTGTAGTGCTGATCCGTAGAGGATGTGCCGGCGTGTCCATCTTCAACCTGAAGTAAATCATCATCATCTCCTCCGGTCTTGCTGACATTCGACCGTTCGGTCCAGTCTGCGCCAGCATGGTCATTTAGTGGCCTAAATTCGACATATCGCGTGTATCAAAAAGGCAGAAAAAGTGCTTTAAAATGCAAATCCTGATTATTAACGGCAGGTTTCATTCTGCCTATGAACATTCTGCAGAAAAGCGCAAGGAAAACGCTCCCCGTGATGGATCGATGAAGAATAAATAATAATAGTAATAATAATAATAATAATAATAATTATTATTATTATTATTATTATTATTATTATTATTATTATTATTATTATCATCATTATTGCTACTATTTTATTATGATTATTATTATTACTATCATCATTATTAGTAGTATTATCACTATTATTATTATTATTATAATTATTATTATTGCTATTATTATTATTATTATTATTATTATTATTTAAAAAAACTTTTATCACGTTTATTTATTGTAACAAACAGTGATCAATGACTGGTTTAATGTTTCCAGTTGTATTTGTTTGCTCTGATAAGATTAAAAAATATCTCGCGGCTGCAAGATTAAGTAATTTTCTCGGATGGATCTTTGTTAGCAGCAGATCTCTGGTGTATGTGTATTATTTTTCGACATAAAGTGGAAAAACACAATGTACAGCGTTCTGGAGCCCATCCCAGCAGTATTAAAAACATCAAAATTAATTAGCGTTGTTGTTTATTGCTATTGTTAAGGTTCGTATATCTACATGATATATTTGATTTATTTACTTACAGATTCAAGCAATGAGAAATGTGTGACTAAAGCTCATTATGTGTAAAACAATGGATGGAGCTGAAGCGCGGATGCTCGTCCTTGAAAAGAAAGGGGGTGAACGGTGAGACAAAGACGTGGAAACGCCGGGAGGAAAAAAAAAAAAGATGAAGAGGGAGGAAAATAAACAGCACGTGGCCTTCCATAGCGAAAGTTTACTTTCTTTGAAGCGCCGCAAATTCAGAAAGTCCATCCACAGCCTATCAATTGATCCTCTTTAAATCCCATTAAAGCACGTCAATGGCACTAATAGTTCAAGGTAAAAAAAATTACATTTTGAATGTAACCTTTTCCTGTAATTTTTTTTCATTTCAATAGTTTCCCTCTTTTTTTTTCTTTTTTTTTTCCCCCCCAAGATGGTGAAGGCTATTCAAGTTTTGCGGATCCACCTACTGGAACTGGAGAAGGTCAATGAGCTTTGTAAAGATTTCTGCAACCGCTACATCACCTGCCTCAAGACCAAGATGCACAGCGACAACCTCCTCCGCAACGACCTCGGAGGACCCTATTCTCCGTCTCACACCAGTCTCAGTATGCAGCAGGTCAGCTCGGGCGTCCCTCCCAAATAGCCGACCGACAATCGTCGCGCGACTTTTTCTCCTCGTCGCATCGGGACACGCAAAGAAATACCTGGTCGTATTTCCTGAACAGCATTTCTCTCCGTTTGCCCGCCTCCCAGGAACTAATTCAGACCTCGTCTCCGTCCATGACCTCTGTCTCCAACTCTGTGAACCCATCAGGAATCGTGGTGCCTGCCGGAGGTCTGCAACAGGGCAACGTTGCAATGACTACCATTAACTCACAAGTAGTATCAGGTGAGCGCGCGCGGTTACATGTTCAAAATGAAATATTTCCGATGAATATACAAGTGAAGTCATTTAAATCTGATTTATATGGCGCCAAATCAGCACAAGCAAGGGTAGAAAGAGCGGCGCTTGTTAACGTCGACTTTATCTTCGATACAAGGTCGAAATAGTGTCACTCGATGACACGCGGTGCAAAAGTGCAAAAAAATGATAAAGAATTCGTTACAGAAAACAACAAGAGTTATGCTGAGGTAATATGGTGAGGTTTTGATTTGAAAAGTTACAGTAGTGCGCAGGTGCAGTTGCAAGAAAAAAAAAAATCCTAAAATTCCTAATAATAACAGCAGTGCTAAAAGTTCCGTGGTAATAGCTGAAATTTTATTTCAACAATTTATTAACATTTATTTATTCAATATTTATATATTTACATAATCTATATGTAAATAAATATATATTAACATATGTATATATTTACATCATTTATTTGTAAATAAATGTATATATTTATATATTTACATCATTTATTTGTAAATAAATGTATATATTTACATAATTTATATGTAAATAAATATGTATTAACATATTGATGTATTTGCATAATTTATTTGTAAATATATATATATTTATATATTTACATAATTTATATGTAAATAAATATACATTTACATATTCATATGTTTTTATAATCTATATATAAATAAATGTATATATTTACATATTTATATAATCCATATGTAAATAAATGTATATATTTACATATTTATATTTTTATATTTAGTATTTATATATTATTAATATTTGCTTGTTTTTTTGCACTAAGCTGTCCACTCATAGGGTGGGGTTGAGTCCAATCCCATAAGAAACATCCTGAGTGAACAAGAAAAACAACACATCATGCTGAGAAAGTTGAAAAAATATTTAGCCATTAATCTGCGCACACACACACACACACACACACACACACACACACACACACACACACACACATACTGATCTGCTCCAGTTAGATCAACAGAAAGAGAAGTGAAGTCGTGCGACTGAGAGATTAGTGGAAGCCATTTGTATCCCAAAGCGTGTGTGTGTGTGTGTGTGTGCGTGTGTGTGTGTGTGACCGTCGTAGCCGTCCATCTCCCCTACATCCATACACTGAGTGTCCGCATCAGGAAGCAAACAGCTGTGAGACCAGAGGCTCCAGAGGGCTCCCTGGATTTGTATCAGAATCGCAGATTGCAATAAGCGAGTTGTGAAATACAAACAATTTCCTCCACTTTAGGAATTTAAAGTTGCTTTTCCGCATTTTACCACATTTGTAAGCATGGGCATGTTGTCCGAGGTTGTGTTGGTCTGGTTTGGCAGCTTTCCGTTAATAAAAATAGGCAGTATAGAATTGTATATGTTCATTTTAATAACAATGAAAGGATGGATAGACAGAAATTCACATGATTTATTATTATTATTATTATTATTATTATATCATGGATTTTAATATAATAATATAATCCTACTTTAATAAAAATATGATATATATATATATAGATATATATATGTGTGTGTGTGTGTGTGTGTGTATTTATATATATTTATATATAATTTATTTTTAATAATAATAATAAGCAGTCCATTAAATTATTCAATTATTTATTTAGATAATTAATGTTGCCGTTTTATATGTTTCTTATAACTAATAAAATGTATTAATAAGCCGTATGAATAATAATAATATACAACAGTTACCGGGCAAATACTTTCAAGTGACATGATCATTATCGGACGATACAGTCAGCCTGAGATTTGAACATGGACGGATGAGGGATGGTGAAGATCTGGGTTGGAGGATGCTGAGGTTGGAGCTACAAGGATGGAGGTTTAGAGAAGGACTAGAGAGGAGGTTTATGGATGGAGGGAAAGAGGACTGGAAGTTGCGGCGAGCCCTTTACCGTCACTGTTAGCAAGTGAAATCCAGATTTCACTTTCACTTTCACTTTCACTTTCCCCCGGTATCTAAGATACATGGAAATAAGAAAGTCCTTCCATAGTACGACTTGTTCTCTTGACTAAAAATGAAGCCACACCTCAGTTTGTGCAACAGGCTGACTTTGGAATATGACGCTGGAAGTAAGCAAAGGTTTGATTTGCGTTTTTGTACAGTTTCTAACAAAAGAACCCCATTGAAAATTATTTTCCAGCACTCATGTCCCTGAGCTGTGTGCGGGAAGCCTGGAGGGCTGCGAAAAATCCTTTATGGTCTCCATTCCTGTTATTTTTTTTGGCAGGGAAATCCAATTTTTTGATTTAAAATTGTATCTCATAACCGTGCACAGTGTGAAACCCGTCGCATATTGAAAAACGATTGTTTTGACCGGCCTCTTCCAGAGCGCCGGAGACCGAACTGTAACGTCTAAGTGCTTTTTGTAGCGTTTCCACGTCCGGATGCGGAGCTGGAGTGCCGCGACACGGTTTTTGTGTACGAACGTATCAGAGAGCGCGGCAATTATACTTCACAGAGCGCTCGGATGATAGATTCTTATAATGTCAAGCCTGTATAGTGAAATGTTAATCCTGCCCTCTGGAAATCCCTTTTAACCTAAAATAAATCAATGTCTCAGCCTTTGATCAGTCGATGCCGAGGAGCTCAAACAGACTGTGATAAGACCGTCTTGATCAAGGCTAATTAAGCCAACAGCACAAACACTCCTCCTTTTTTTTTCCCTCCTCGGGTTAAAAGACATTAACACACCTTGAATTTAATTCCGTCTCTCGACCGCCTTTGTTTTTTCGTGCCCGCAAGAATTTAATAACAGCGCGCCGGTGCCGGGCCGCGTCGACTCTCCTCCAAAAACCTCCCCGCCCGCCCCGCCATCGATGCTCACGGTTGAAAATTGCCCCGTCAGGTGGGACCCTGTACCAGCCGGTTGCCATGGTGACATCGCAAGGGCAAGTGTTAACGCAGGCGCTGCCGCCGGGAGCCATCCAGATCCAAAACTCACAGGTAAGGCCATGATGATGATGATGATGATGATAATAATGATGATACACACTCTTCGTCGGCTGTCGCCATCCCCCTCCCGGGGTGTCTTCTCATTGTCTCTGTTTGAAACACAACCCCCCTGCTGACATGCATACACACACACACACACACACACACACACACACATAAAAAATGTCCCAGATGTTATCCCGGCAGATTTAACTGGGAATTCAAGTGCATCAAGAAAAACTGACTTGTTGGACGGATGGAATATGCCCAATATTTCACCCCAACGCGTTATTCTCACTTTGGTGTTTTTCTGTTGTTTTGAATGGAGAGAAGCTGCAGATGTGTTTCACTCTGTGGACGCGGCGACCGCAATCATTTATTAAAAAAAAAAAAAAAAAATTCCAACTTCATGATTTCCAGGAATTGGATTTGTGACTCGCAGAAAGATACGCCGGTGGTTTTAATATATTTTAAATTTCCTGTTTCCCTTAATTGGCCCTGAAAGGGAATGCATAGATGTCACGTAGATTAATGTACTGCTTATCTGTTTTATGTCAGTTGAATTACATAGCAAAGAACAAACTGGAACATCCCTTGCGTCCCGGAGGATGAATTAACATGGAAGTTATAAAGACTTATTGAAACGAAAAAAAAAAAAAATTAGAAAATGCTTTTATGAAACCCCATGTATGGTTCAGGCGAGACCATCCCAGCCAACATTTGTGTGGAATCGGAGTCTGATGCGTAGATATAGATCCACTCCAGATCTCTAGCAGGCTAAATATTTTAGAATCAGAAAAAAATTTATTTGTCCCAGAGGGTCGATTGAAGGGTGGGTGGGGTAGCGGCATCAAATTATGAACATCAGTAAATAAATGTTATATGATATGGTAGCAGCATCAAATTGTGAACATCGAAGAATGAAATAATTAAAAAAAATGAAATCAGTAAATAAAAATACAAAATTATGTTATGATAAAAAAATAAAAGTATGCACTGCTCAGAAAAGTAAAGGGAACACTAAAATAACACATCCTTGATCTGAATGAATGAAGTATTCTTATTAAATACTTTGTTCTTTTTACACAGTCGAATGACAACAAAATTACACAAAAATTATCAATAGAAAGCAAATATATGAACCAATGGAGGTCTGGATTTAGAGTCACACTTAAAATTAAAGTAGAAAAACACACCACAGGCTGATCCTACTGTGATTTAATGTCCTTAAAACAAGTCAAAATGAATCAGCGTTGCTTCCTAAGTGGACACTTTGATTTCACACGATTGGGATTCACTTGGAGTTACATTGTGTTCCCTTTATTGTTTTGAAAATAAATAAATAAAAAATAATAAAAAAAATAATAATAATAATAAATAAAAAAAATATATATATATGTAAATATAAATATGTATAAATATGTATATTTATATTAAATATATTAGGTATGTATATGTTTTTTTTAATTGTATTTTATTAATGTACAGAATTATGGATATTATAAGTAAGTTCACTCTGCATTAATAGGATAAATATATCATGAGCGGCATTACACTCCTCCCAGGCGATGAGATGTTTGCAAGAAGAGCCACTGGAAGGCCAGGTGTAATATGTAAGCCTGCGAGGAGCTTTTTGTCTGTTTTTGATATTAACGGTCATATTTGGATATTCGGCATCTTGGTTTTATAAAAAGCAATTTAAATGTCACTGTACGAACGTGCATTGTGTCACAATTTAGCGTATTTTGTATATTTAAAATTAAATTGAATTTTATTTATTTATTATCTATTTGATATGTATTTATTTAATTTAAAATTAGTTTTGCTCTCACGTCGACTTGGCTATCATCTTACTTTTATCCTCATCTCTCAATTAAGTTTTTTATTATCGCTTTATTTATTGTCTTTATTTTCTTTTTTTTTTTTTTAGTCTTTTTAAAGTTATTTTTCGCTGCCCTCTTTGGATGGCTTCACAGTCTACGTTTTAGACTTTTTATATGTTTTCATGACAAAACATACGTTTTCCAGGTGTGTGAAACTTTCCTGCAAAAAAATCGTGTATTGTTCGACCGTCTGCTGGTCCGAGCAAAAAAAAAAAAAAAAAAAAAAAAATCAATTATTATTAATTCATGCAAAACAGGTGAGGTAGAAAACCAGAAAAAAGTTTGATTTAATTCTGAGATAATTGTGTCACGCTGGAGCTAAAGATGGACGCTCAGTAAAAGGATTTTGATTTGCCGTGGAATCGCACGTCTGGATTTTGTAGATGTATATTTTTCTACGTGCGGTTGATATATTGTTGCTGCCGCGAGGGGTTTCCGAAGCTCTCAAAGTAATTCCCGGCGTCTTTTTCTCACATGTGCTCGTGTTATTAAAGTCTTACAGGTACATCAGAGGACTGTTGACAACCCAAACCTTTATGACTTTTCTTTTTGCTGCAGCAAAAAGAAAGCAAACAGAGCGACCCAGGCCGTAAGAAACCCTGCTCCGAACATCCAGAATGTCAGGCGCTCCCCGTGTTCTTGTCGGGTCTTTACTCACAGGATGCAGATTTACAGATTAAAAGATGTTGGATGTAGTCGGCGTATGATCGGTCGGCGGTCGGAGTTGTTGACGGCAAGGAAAAGAGGCGAAGGAGAAGTCAGTGTAGCTTTTCGATCCATTCAGTCATGATCTACGTCAGGGGCGGGCAAACTACGGCCCGCGGGCCACATCCGGCCCGTTGGACTTTTCAATCCGGCCCGCCAAAGATCGGTACAGAATTCATACTTGATGTGAATGATTGAATGATTGGATCAATGAATGTGGGAGCTCAAACGAGAGATTATTTCATTTTTGGAGCTACTATTTTGGAGCCAAGTCACATTAGCTTTGTGATTTAGCCTTAACTGTGGACATACCGACACACACGAATGAGCTGGACGTGAAGCTACAAGGGAAGAAGCGGTTTGTGCATGAAATGCAAGCAAACGTTAGAACCTTCAAAAACCATTTTTCAAAAAAAAAATGTCAGATGAGTCTGATATGTACTGTAAACAAATGAGCTTTATTTTTTTATTTTTATGTGTATCGTATCTTGTGATGACCCAGCCGGGGAGAACATGGAGTCTCCACACAAAACCATTCTCAAAACCCGCAGTTGCTTAAAAAGGAATGTGAGTGAAATAAGAATAATCAAGTGATAATCAATGGAAAATATTTTTGCGCTGCCAAGAAACAACTAAAAACAGTACACAATGACGTTTTTGCATGTCTAACACAGAGTGAAGCTGCAGTAATACACTAAAACTGATTTTTTTCACGATTTCAACGTCACAAAGTGTTATTTTCCTCACTGAAAGTCTATTTTAGTCCTTTCTGCATTACATTACATTACATTACATTGCATCTGGCAGACGCTTTTATCCAAAGCGACTTACAATAGAGGACATAGGGACTGCAAATACACTTGCAAATACACGATGCACAGGAAATATACAGAACAGTAAGCTTGGGTTAGTGAGGGTTTTTTTTTTTTTTTTGTTTGTTTTTTTGACAGAGACACACACACACGTACACACACACTGCATAGCCTAACTTGCTGCCAACTTGCTTCTGCATTTATATTAAATAGAATCCGGGTATTGTATTGATTCTTAGCAGCACCGGGACCGGTTCCGCAGATGCGGACGGCTGAAAGGCAGCGATTTAACAACGGCGAGGTCGCAAAAACAGCAGCGCGGCGCTGAAGAAGGGGCCGCCGAGGGCTTGATATTCTCAATACTCGCCTTTTGATATGAATAAAAAAATGGAAGGGGGGGTTCCCGGCGCTCACCGTGCAGCGGCGGCAGCATCGCCCCGCAGAGGAGCTCATTTCCAGGCGGGTGTTTCCGTGTTTGACAGTCGGACGAGGCCTCGGTGAGCGGCCGCGAGCGGGTCGAGGCAGGGCGATACACACGGACTGGGAATTGAACCCGGTCCCGTCGCTACTTTGCCGACAAGCCCCGAGTAATCACGCTCTCGAGCTCGGCTCTGCCAATTAATTCATCCTTCCTTTTTTTTTTTCCACCGGAACATGCATCCTCCCAGGGCTGAGGGAGGAAGGGCTTCCCACGTGACGCGCAGCTGCAACTGTAATGAGTCTTGTTTTGTGCGAGGAGTCTGAGGGGGGAATCTAAGTCTGCGTGGATGTTTATTTATGGGCATTGTGTGGGTTACGAGGGCTCTGCTTTCGCCTTTGAATTCATGCAGGTTTATCTGTTATTTATCTTTACGACGGACCATCTTGTTTTCACGACTAGCCGCTGCATAAAGTGATGAATATCATCTTCTTTCGGAGACCTGCATTTTTCACATGCGCTTAACCGATTTAAAGCATCATACAATATGTGTGCCCCCCCCCCCCCCCCCGCTGGTGGGTTTCCATATTCACAAATGGATTCCTCATTGGGATAAATATGTTGAAAACTTGATTGTTTAATGGTTCTCTAATGAAAAAAATAGGACGCGTTTCATGCTTTGGATATTTCCGAATGTGCCGTCATGGAAAAACGAGGAGTCGAACACTGTGTGTGTATTTCTTTGTGCCGATCGTGTAGAAAAGGGCTTTGGTAATTGATGCTATTGTGTCGTATGGCCCGCCTGCGAGAAGAAATCTAAGATTATCTCCCCGTGACATGAAGACTGTGTTTATACACACACATTTAGCACAAGCCGTGTGCATTCAGTAAGCGTCCAGGTGTGGACCGTCTTATTTATACACCCGACCCACGAGGAATGCATACGGTATTTGTCCCCCCGACCCGTTACGGCGGAAGCTCGGCCGGCGAACTCCTCAATCCACGCTCACCGAAAGAGTTTCCGAACAAATTGTGAATCGCAGCGCGAACAAACCAACAAATTCACGCCCTGTCGGCCATTTGGTGTTGTAGCGTAGCGGCGGTCTTGCATGTTTACATCGTCTTTTGTTGTGTTCTCGTCATAATATGCTTTGTTTTGTGTTTTTTTTTGTGTTTAATTAGAAAAGTGCCAGTGATAGTAGTGTCAAGAAGCGTATAACTGGATAATAGCTAAACGTGCTACTGATCTCGCAAGCGCTATGACATGGCTAGGTTGTGCTATGCTAGTGTTTACATCGTCTTTTGTTGCGTTCTCGTCATAATATGCTTTGTTTTGTGTTAAATTAGAAAAGTGCCAGTGATAGTCGTGTCAAGAAGCGTATAACTGGATTAAATAGCTAAACGTGCTACTGATCTCGCAACCGCTATGACATGGCTAGGTTGTGCTATGCTAGTGTTTACATCGTCCTATGTTGCGTTCTCGTAGTAATATGCTTTGTTTTGTGTTTTTTTGTGTTAATTTAGAAAAGTGCCAATGATAGTCATGTTAAGAAGCGTATAACAGTGGATAATAGCTAAACGTGCTACTGATCTCGCAAGCGCTATGACATGGCTAGGTTGTGCTATGCTAAAGAGCAAAGATGTGCTAAAGGTGGCTGATGTGGGGGAAGGAAGTGACGATGTTAACAAGGTTTGAAAAAAGTATGTTGATGTGACGGGAGAACGGATCAATGGGATTGATATCATATTCATTGGTTCAAATGAATTTGCTGTCCAAGAATGAGTAGGCTGAGCTGCCAGTATCCTGCACAAACCCCAAATATCCCTGCTTTTTTCGCAGCCTGCGATAACATTAGCCCAAAAAATGAGCAAAAAGAATTTTGGGGTATCAGGACAAGACATTGGATCAGAAGCCATTGACTCTAGGAATCCCTTCCCGTTTTGTAATTTGTGTGTTGTAAAGGCTTCTTTGGCTGTTTAAGAGAAAAGAGTCGGTACGGTGATAAAAGTAAACTTCCGACAATTAAACCCAGCTGGAGAGCGGGACAACAAGCAGATAGCGCATCAAAATCCACCTCGTTTTTCCCAGCAGCATCATATTTGTGTGAATACATTTTTTTTTTTTTTTACAAATCCACGAACGAGAGGGCCGTTCCGCTAATGTTCCATTATTCTCCACATCTTTTCTCAACAAATCAACAATTTGTTTTCTGCTTTTCCTACCTTGTTGTCGCCACACGCACTCAAGACCAATTGGTTCTTGCTAAAAAAAATAAAATAAATAAAAAAGTCATTTCCAATCGTCTGTATTCACTTGCAAATTAATTTGCATTAGATGTTCTCGTGAGTGTTTCCTGGCAGCGGGATACCGCATGTGGGATGGACAAAAAAATAAAATAAAACCAAAACCAGAATGTGTGTGTTCATGGTTTATGAAGGAACATGTCACCCGGCGCTACATAGCAGCTCATTAATCTGTTTTTAAATATTTTTGGAGCTGCGCGGAGCTCTGTGGCAAGGAAGGATGTGTATCAAACGTTTGAATGAACAGATTGTTTTTATTAATATGTGTGCAAACAATCCATTTTAGAAATTGAAACCGATGTAAAATCAATGAATAGTGTGATGGAGGAGTTGATCGGGGAGCAGCTCCGGGCCCGTTCGATTCGGTGATCGACGGGCCGACGGATGAGTTTAGACGGGGAATCGCAAAGCGTAAGTTGTTTGCAGATGACATTGTGATGTTCGCCTCGGAACGGAGAAGGATGGAGGTTTGCCACGACAACGCTGGGTGCGAATGAGAGGAACCCAAATGGAGAGGTGAGGTTACAGGAAGTGGAGATGAGGAAGGTGGAGGATTTTAAGTACTTAGGGCCAAAACTTTAGAACGATGGGCAATAAAGGGCAAAGAAAAGTGGACGAGATGGAGGCGAGAGCAGCGGTTTTGTCTGGTTTTGAGACACGGTGGAGACAGGAAGCAGAGCTGGAGGCACCGGAGATGAAGATGTAGAGCAGGGGTGCCCACACTTTTTCACCTTGTGAGCTACTTTTCAAATGACCATGTGAAAACGATCTACCGTCACTAAATATACGGAATATGTAGTTATTTATGTATCTACTGAGTATACTTCAGTTCTTGCAGAACTGCATGAACCCTTATGGCACACTACAGGACTGTCTCAGAAAATTAGAATATTGTGATAAAGTTCTTTATCTTCCGTAACGCAGTTACAAAAACAAAAATGTCATACATTCTGGATTCATTACAAATCAACTGAAATATCGCAAGCCTTTCGTTATTTTAATATTGCTGATTATGGCTTACTTCTTAATAAAACTCAAAAACCCTATCTCCAAATATTAGAATATCATGAAAAAGGAATTTTTGTTTTTTTTAATTGCATTACAGAAGATAAAGAACTTTTATCACAATATTCTAATTTTCTGAGTCAGTCCTGTATATTGTGACATGAATAATAAACCTGAATCCACCCTTCGAAAAAAACTTTCCATCTGACGTTTGTTCACTTTTTTTCCTCATTTTGCATTTTGCTAGCTTTTTTGGTAAATACCTTATTCTGATGACTTGAATGGAGTCAGCAGCGTAGTTGAAGTTACCTGTGTGAAAAATGACTGCTGGGATTTAAGTTCCTTCACCTTTCTCCTTCTCGGCTCACTTTTCAGAGGGAAGTCAGTTTTCTAGTTGTTATGAACGGCCCAAAAATGCCGTTCCACATTCCCCTTTTTCGGTATAGCGAGGGCAGACCTGCAGATGAGGCAAGCGCACTTTGAAAATGAGAGTAAAAAAAAAGTCCACCTCCCATTTCGTATGGAAATGATACTTTTAACCCTCATATTATGTTAAGGGTCAATTTGACCCATTTCACCCATTGACCCAATGGGTCAAATTGACCCTTAACATAAGTTTAGAGGATAAATCGGAGGCTAACTCGCTAGCTTGCTAGAGCATGTGCACATGCGCTGTGTCAGAAAAGGTCAGATTGGACCGACCGACTGTCAGTCAGGTGACAAATTTCATCGTGAGGATGAGAGGCTGATGTTTTGATGCCGACACACACTACCTTCACGATCGACCGCTAGATCGCGATCGCCGTTTTAGCCACGCCCGATGTCGAGGTTCTCTTTGGGAGCGATGAAGATCGAGAGGATCGGAGGGAGAGGACATGTTAGACGTTCTAGATCAAGACGGTTCGGACGTGGAAAGAGGAGGGACGTTGAAGATCTGGGTAGAAGGTGTGGAGTGAAAGAGGACAGGAAGTCAGTCGGTTGGCGAATAACAAAATAACGGAATAACAAAAGGAGTCTCATCCGAGCGTCACAGCTGTGATGACCGACGGTTTCCGTTTGAAACAATGAGCCGTCGTCTCCGGCGCTCCTCCCTCGCTCCACATCCTGCACCGCGTGATGATTGTCAATCTCCCGGACCTTCGGGGATGAACACACAATGGGAAACTGTTTTTAGATTTAGCAAAACACAACAGAATGCGGGTTTTGCCGTCGGCCTTCGGACGAACATCGGCGGTCGCCGTCCAATCGGCGGCCGCGGCCGATCTTCTGCCTCCGTCTCACCCTCTTCTCCGCATTTCCTCTTTCACTCCTCCATAAATCCCTCCGCCGTCTTAGTCGGACGGCGAGGACTTGGTGACACGCATTCATCACGGGATGTGACGCGTTTTATTAACGTGTTTGACCGATAGTTGGGTCCGGACGGCGCCGTTTTCTTCCCGTCACCCACAAAAAAAAAAAAAAAAAAGGGATTTATTAAACAATCCTTCATCTCTTGATTTAACTTGTCAAAACCGTGACCTAGTTTTTGACCTTTTACGAGTTCCACTTCCGCCCCGATTGCTATTTTCCACCCGCGCGTTAACTTACCGGCTAACGCACGTTGTTGAATCTTCCCAAGATTTCACGTGAGATTTTTTATTTTTATTTTTTTCTTAAGCGGGAATGGAATTCAGGTTATTTTTAAGTAAGATCGATGTAAAAATCATTGAAACGGAAACGTGTCACCTGAAGTACGGGACGATCGTTCGCCCGAGGGCTCGAAGTGGATAAAACAGAAAGAGAAGGAGAAGCTCTGAAACGACGAGGTGTGAGTTTCTGGTCGGTTTGGTCGCCGCTGACCCTTTTCTCTGATTTCGCATCAACGCCGCCCGCCTCTTTGTATTTTAAGCATCATTACTCAAATTCAGTTACCATGGTGACACTTGAGGAGGTGTTTCTGCCCTTGTCATAGGGAGGAAAAAAAAAATATAGGTAATTGGTACTCTTCGTTTCCGTAGCAACAATAAAGAACCCCTTCCGTCCTCATTGTTTTTTTTTGTTTTTTTTTTCACCTTTTTTTAATTTCTCCTCCCTGTTTCAAGGTGAACGTGGACCTGTCGTCCCTGCTGGACAACGAAGACAAGAAGTCCAAGAATAAGAGGGGCGTCCTTCCCAAGCAAGCCACCAATATCATGCGCTCCTGGCTCTTTCAGCATCTCATGGTGAGGCAGAGGTGGATGTGTGTGTGTGTGTGTGTGTGTGTGTGAGATTCCAGGACCGGATGCACGTTTGTGGAATTTTCCAGCGCCTGCTGGAAGTCAGTAAGACGCCGTGTGTCTCTGCTTGCAGCACCCGTACCCGACAGAAGACGAGAAGAGGCAGATCGCCGCGCAAACAAATCTAACCCTTTTGCAAGTGAACAACTGGTGAGATGTGTGTGTGTGTGTGTGTGTGTGGGGGGGGGATTATTCACAACGTGGGGTTCCCACCGGTGACTTGAGGTCGTCGTGGTGACAAACATCAAAGAACCCACTTTGTAATTCAGTGTGACCTGCGGAAAACACGCTCAGTCTAAAGTGACACTCTGGCTCCATCTCCTGGTCATACGGCATTCACACAACTATCTGTGCCTCCAATGGTGCTCTGTTATAATGATAATAATCATAATAATAATTGTACAATAATAAGGATAATAATAACAACAGCAATAGCATCAATATCAATGACAACAATAATTGTATAATAATAGTGATGATAATAATATAATAATAATAACAACAATAGCAATAATAATAATAATAATAATGATAATCCTATAATAACACTAATAATAATAATATAACAATAATAATAATAATAACAACAATAGCAACAACAACAACAATAATAATAATAACAATAATAATAATAATCCTATAATTATAATACTAATATAACAATAACAACAACAATATTATTAATAATAATAATGATAATAACAATGCGACTTACTTAATGGCATATATATACATATATATATATATATATATATATTTACACAAAAAACAGATTTCAAAGAAGCAATAAAAATAAAAAAATCAGTGACAAATTCCAGTTTATATTCAATTTTGTACATTTCAATGAAAAACCTCTTATTATTAATGAAGTAATTATTTATTAACCTATGTTTTTTTTTTTGTATTTTTTTTATCGAAAACCCTCAGAAATACAGCCTCTAGAGCTGAATTGATGTGTGGATTTTAATTAATTCTGATCCTGGCTTATAATAATAATTATAATTGAATTGTTCATCTTCTTCTTTCGATCTGTTGAAAAGTAATTCATGAATCAATGGATTGGAAGAAAAGAATCAGGCATTTAATATTAAGACTGAAAAAACAACATATGATGATAATGTGACAAACAGACAAAAATAACAATGTTCACTCATTTCAATAGGAATCAGAAAAATCCTTCATATTTGCCAGCTGAGCTACGATGGATAATATTACTTTTAATCAAATTACAAAACCTAATTTTTGGTCCCATTTCTGATGACATCACCTATTTATTCACTTCACATTAACACTGTAATAACTACTTTGCATCTTAAAAGTGGGTGTAAAGATGTCCAAAAGACATATCGGACGGATTAGACAATTGCTTCCGATAGGGGAAATTTGCTTGTGGAGTAAAACAATTTTCTCTAGCTGTGATTTAAAATAGCAGTACTCAAGAACCCAAACACTGCATTTGAGTACTGGACTTTGTTTCGAGAGGGTGCAACTAACAAAAATATATGGATGGGCAGAAACGTTCCTAATAATTATCCTCAAAAAAATGCAAAACTCTCATCTGCTCCGTCTTCTCGCACAGGTTCATCAACGCACGTCGGCGCATCCTGCAGCCGATGTTGGACGCCAGTAACCCGGATCCGGCTCCCAAAGCCAAGAAGATGAAGTCCCAGCACCGTCCCACTCAGCGTTTCTGGCCCGACTCCATCGTGGCCGGAGTCCTGCAGACCCACAGATCCCAGACAGGAAACAACTCAGACAGTACGCTTACACTTTCCAAAAAGAAAAAAAAAGAGAGACGAATGGTTTACTCTGAAACGGGCAGTTTCGCTTTAGTTTTTGTGCGGATCCGAACCAGCAGGTGTCAGTGTTTAGCCTCTTCTGTCAGGAAAGCGATGGGGATTATTGCGCCCGCGTCTCCTGGGTGTCTATCCTGAAGAAAGAGCGGCGGCTTCTTCCTTGGCAACGCAGGAAACTTTCTCTCCCGGTGTCAGATTGCAGTCTGTTTGTTGGTTTTAATGCAATTTGTGCCGCGGCTTCCGGAAGCAAACGGACTCAGACGCAAGAATCCGCGGGCGGACGAGCCATTGTTGTACAGTAACGACAAAAATACCGACACGACCGGCGAGGCGGAGGATCTTTTGAAATGTTCAGAGAAAAGAAACGCGTTACAAATTGAACATTTTAAATATGTGTATAATGTATAGAATGGAGTCCCGTTTTTTTTTTTAAAACGCCGTACGACAAGAGAGGATTAATCCTCCGTGTCCGGCTGCAGGAACTGCCCTCGTCCAGGGGCAGCTCTTAGCGTAGCATCTCCTCAGGCGTGAGGGACCACGGTAGGGAAACGTTCTCAAACCAACCAAGAAGACGACGCAGATGACAAATGTTCACGTTCTGCAAGGCGGGAATAATAAGCATCAGATGGATCCAAGGTGTTTTTATCTTCTCCGTGCATCGTGAAGAACCTCGTTAGCCGTTAGCGTAGCCCCCTCCGAGGCGTAGCAGGCTAGAAGAGCTCGGGAGTTTTTCGACGCTCAATTTTTTTCGTCGGTTCCGTTTATTTTGGCTGCCGGGCAGTTTGCCGCGGCCCCGTGAGTCCCGGTGGAAGCGTAAAAACCCTGGATCCTCAAAAGGTTTCTGGAACTGCAAAAAGTTGCAACGGTGCAAAAGGTAGCTAACGTGTTTTTGCAAAACATCGCAGGAAACGGTACGGACGAGCGCAATGAATGAAACCACGGCAACGAATGTATTGATTTATTCTTTCCTCTGATGCGCGTTTCCCCCCCGCAGACCCGCTGACCCTGGACAGCCTCCAGTCGCTGTCCTCGGACTCGGCCACCCTGGCCATGCAGCAGGCCATGCTGGCGGCCGACGACTCCATGGACGGCACCGAGGAGGAGGAAGAGGAGGAGGAGGAGGACGAGGAGGAAGAGGAGGAGGAAGGGATGGAGGAGGACGACGAGGAGGACGACGGAGAGGCGGCCCTCGACAGAGGAGGCCAGATGCCGGGGGGAGGAGGCGGTCGGAGGGATCTGAGCATGGAGCGCAGAGAGGAGCTGGAGTAGAGCCCGATCCGGGCTTGAAGCCCGACCTTTGACCTTTGACTCGCCCCCACCCCGAATCCCACCCCCGTCACCCCTCGATGTGGAAATCGCCATCTTGTCCGAACCCGACGCCGAAGCCCCCTCACGCCCGGTTTAAAGACTCCCGGGGCGAATCTGAACCGACATCAGAACCACGATTCTAACGACGCGGGAGTCGTCGGTTTAGTAGGCGCCGTTTCAGTCGCACTTTGTTGTCATGGAGGTCAGCGATATCCCCCCCCCCCCTACACACACACACACACACACCTTCTTCCACCGCTGGCCCGCATCACAAAACAGCTGAAGAAGAAGGAGATTCTTCTCTCGCAGCCACGTCTCGGCTGTGGTGAAATCTTTCTTTTTCTTTTTTCCCGCCAACGGACGCATCCAGACTCTGATGGTCGGCCCGGCGCGGCGACGGTTCCACACCTTCTCCTCTCGTTCAAAGCACAACCGAGGTCGGAGTTCCGCCGAAGGAGGCGGCGCCGGCGGGAAAGCGGACGGGAGAATGTATTTGCAAAAATAAAATCGCGCCGCTGAGAAACTGAGAAGTTTTTATTGACGTCGGGCGAGAGCGTCGAATCTCCCGGCGGAGAAAGAAACAAAAGAATCTGCTTGATGTTAAGAAAGAATATTATCCGCTTTTATCGTTTCGTTTCAGTGCGTATTTACTTTTATTTTATTTTTTTTACAGTTTTATACAGAGTGGTTTTCAATGAGTGAAATAAACCGACGGTCGGGAATCGTATCGTCCACGACCGCGATCTCACCGAGGTGTAACGTGACGTTTTTACTTTGTCTCTTATTTTTATTTCGATTCTTTTGCCGTGTGGTTTTTAGTGAGCGTGACGTCAGAGAGATGCTGCATTCAATGAGTCGGTGAATCCAACGGCGCTTTCCCCGCCGCCGTCTTTAAACTTTATCATCCGCGAAGCGGGCCTGCAGAGGGCGCTCGACTCGAAAGCAAAAATGGCGGCGACGGCCTCCGAGAGTCTATTATTTTGTTTTCCCGCCGCGGGGGACGCCGTTCACGCCTTCAACACCCGCGCGTCACGTAAATTCACCTCGTGATTTGATAAAACCTCATATATCCTCCAATTCACGACATTTATAACATATTCGCACGTTATGTCACGAATCCCTCACCGTTGTTTAATAAGTTGCCAGATCGTTATAATGTGCATGGAGCAAAAAAAAAAATTTTGACAAAATATGCAAAAAAAATTGCAAATGCATTTCTCATATTTCTTAATTAAAATGCCAATTAAAATCAAAATAGACTAACAGCAGCATAATGATTAAGTGATGTCATGCATCAGACGGTATTAAATATAAATTCGTGCATAAAAAAAATCTCCATTATCGTGTAACAGTTACTGCTATGAATGTGGTCTCCAGGTTCTCAGGTCTTCCCCGTGATTTTCTGAGTCGCAGCTGCAGCAACGCGCTTTTACGAAAGCAAAGTGTGGTGGAACCAGTAGTGTTTACCGACCGCACAAGAGTTTGTATATCGGATTTTTCACACATTTGCATTCTGGTGTATTTATTTTATTTTTAGTTTTGTTTTTTTGTTTTTTCAACCCCAGAGGTTAACACTCAAGGGATGACGTGACAAGAGTTGCTTCTCCGAACTCCGACGGGACGGACGAGGCTAAACCGTAACGGACTTACGGACAATTTTTAATTTTTTTTTTTTTTTTTTCCCCCAAGCGAGAGAACAATGTCAGAGAGTGGGAGGGAGAGAGAAAGAGGTGGAGAAAACTTTTACGTGAAGGATTTTTTTGAAGAAGAAACAATTTTAGCTCTGTTTTGTACTAAAGAAAAAAAAAAAAAAAGAAACGCAAAGTGAACTGGCTGCTTTCTATTGTGAAGACGTCTAGAACGAGCAGCCCGTGTTCTCCTGAATGTTCAGAGTGTTCATTGTGAAGTTGCTCATGAATTAATATTCTTTTTTTTTTTTTTTTTTTTTGCCATTGTTTTATTTTTATTTTATTTTTTTTAATGGATCTTCCAGAGCAAGTGGTTGACGATAGGGAATATTTCTATTTCATTTGTACACTTTGTTGTCATAACCTACTGTGTTTCATTAGACCAATTTTAATAATTAAAATGTGTAAAGGTACTGAGGTTGATTTCGTGATGTCACAACTCTGTTTTGACATTTGCAACCACGATGTTTCATTCATTCGTTAACTTTACGTCTTGCTCTGCAGGAAGGGTCACAGGGGTGCGGGAGTGTATCCCGGTCGGTCGAGAGGCGGGGTTCTGACGTCGAAGAGTTCATTTTACCGCAAGCATTCTTGTCGAAATCTTCTTGTTTTTGGCAGCCAGACTTGATTTTTTTTAACTTGAAGACGTTTCTGCAAGCTGCAGATCATCTTCTGCAGCCGTTTCTGTTGCCCATGTCCTCCTTAGCTCTGGATACGTAGCTCTGGGCTGTCCCTTAAAATTCAATTTGCCCTTTAAAATCCATTTTACAAAAAAAAAAAAAAAATGAATAATGAGGCGAAATAATAATTATACATATTTAAGTTCAGTTTTATGTACATGTGTATAGATACGATTTGTGATGATGTAATGGATTGGATCCACTGATAACGACCGATCCATTTAACTTGGATCATCCCATTTGTGTGTGTGTGTGTGTGTGGGTGTGTATGTGTGTGTGTGTGTGTGTGTGTGTGTGTGTGTGTGTGTGTGTGCGTGCGTGTGTGTATGGGTAATTGGTGGAAGGTCTGTAATTGTTTGCTTCAAGGCTTTAAGGACAGCTAAACAGTTTAACACTTTGCATTTTCATGTATCTGATCGTCTTGTGTTGCTTTCAATGAGCGGTTGTCGGATACTCGGGGACGCTTTCCTTTTCAAACTCGCTCCCTGCGTCAGCGTTTCTGGGAATATCTCAAACAAGCATCCAGTTTATGCCGAAGGAAGAAGAATTCATGAAAGCGTCACTCTATAAAAACAATGAAAACTGCTCTTCTCGCACTATTTATGTCCTTAATATGATTGAGTTTTGTAAATGGAAATGGAAGAGTCCATCGGCAGAAACTAGTTCTGAGGAGGTTGTTATGCTAAAGGTGTTGTCGTTCGTTTGGGACAAAGGAGCGACTTTTCGGACAAGATTTCGACAAAAATTCTACCTGGATGAGCGAGAACCTCCACGGGCGGATGATAAAACACAAGTGACACAAGTGTGTTGCTTTTCTGTTAGCGTCGGTTCGGCCCTCCGACGGCGTTCGGGTTTCTCGACCCTATAAT
This sequence comes from Fistularia commersonii, assembly GCF_037954325.1. Lineage (NCBI taxonomy): Eukaryota > Metazoa > Chordata > Actinopteri > Syngnathiformes > Fistulariidae > Fistularia > Fistularia commersonii. The sequence goes on along the minus strand of NC_141298.1, from coordinate 15,684,986 downwards.
GAATTACTCATCCCTGATATTGAGGCATAAAATCTTTCACACATCATATCGAAAAAAATGAAATAACTTATTCATGCGTCATATATACATTCACTCTCTTAATTCACGTCATGTAAAAACAAAGTGCCGTTCAAATGTCCGATGAACCGCGTGCATGTTTTTTGGAAAGTCGACTTTACTGTCAATACTGCCTGATGGTCAAACATAGAGAGCCACGATTTGATTTAGGGTGCAAAAGTACAAAAAATAAATACTTTGGCACAGAGAAAAACAAACAACGACAAAGTTATGCGGAGGTAGATATGGCAGGGCGGAGGTCCGAGGATCAATTGGTGCCGGACCGCACCAGAAATAAGATAAGATAAGATAAGATAAGAACAACTTTATTTATCCCAAAGGAAATTGCTGTGCCAGAGTTTCAAGTAAAACATAACAATAATAGATAATAGTAGGAAGGAGGGAGAATAAGAAATACAATAAAATATAAAGTGTCAAAGTTAAGGCTAACAAGTGTTTTGAGGTCTTAAAAAGTACAAAAATTTGAATATTTCCTTCGGCTGAAGGAGGAGGAATTAGAAAATAATCAGTTATTTCCGTTGGATTTATCATTGTGGTCTAAATAATCTTTATTTTGAATTTTCTTTTATTTTAAAAAATGATCGTAAATTCTTTGTTACACCTCAGTCACTTGAGCGCAGAAAAATGTAACCCATAAGCTAGCAAAATGCAAAATTAGGAAAAAAAGTAAACAAACGTCAGATGGAAAGTTTTTTTTTCGCAGGGTGGATCCAGGTTTATTATTCATGTCGCAATCAGAAAATTAGAATATTGTGATAAAGTTCTTTATCTTCTGTGATGAAATAAAAAAAACAAAAATGACTTTTTCATGATATTCTAATATTTTGAGATGGGATTTTTGAGTTTTCTTAAAATGTAAGCCATAGTCAGCAATATTAAGATAATAAAAGGCTTGCAATATTTCAGTTGATTTGTAATGAATCCAGAATGTATGACATTTTTGTTTTTGCCATTGCATAAAAGAACTGTATCACAATATTCTAATTTTCTGAGACAGTCCTGTAAACAATCTACATGTACCCACCCAGTGCGCAGTAATATTGTGATAAAAAGGTTGGTGGTGATAAAAATATTGCGGACCACTGTGCTAGGGTTTGATTTTTTTCAAAATAACAGAAGTGCTAAGGTGCCGCTGCAAAGAAAGTGATAGCAGTATGAAAGGCGTGCTAACCACTGCGCCGACGTTTAGAAAAAGTCGTAATATCGGCCTAACTTGCCTTATTTTCCTGTCACAACTTTCTCCACCCTCCTGCCGCTGCTCGTACTCGCGATTGACCGAAATTGTCCGGGGACGCCCCACGCTTTGATCGGATACTTTTAAAATAGTCAGGAGAAAAATGACTGGAAGAAGTTAGCTCACTTTGTTAGCCAAACAGGTTTTCACGCGTGGAATCCCCTTAAGCGTCGATAAACTTTTGTCGTGATGTTTTCATCCCATCAGACGCCGCTCACTCCGCATTTATTCCGCCCGATCCCTCTCCAAGGTTAGGCGCGTGAGCCGCCGGACGATGATGTTGACGCTGCGCTCGCAGCGGCTCCGAGGCTGCAGCGCGGTAAAAATAGTCCCCGAATGACAGGGCCTGAAAAAGCCACTGGCGACGGTGCACTCGTTTGAAGTGGGCCGCGGACCGGACCAGAAAAAACACACACACACATGTACGCCCTCCCATCTAAGTGCAGGGCCCGCCGTTCGGCACCGGAGGTCCGCCGCAGTCGCTGCCATCTGGGCGCCTACGTTCTCCCAGATGTCATCTCTGTAATTAAAACCAGACCCGGGTTCGGGCCGGCGCAGCCCAGGTCCAACCTCTCATTTTTTGCGCGTCCCTCCCTGCATACATAAGGAGCTTTCCAACACAGCGCCGGCCCTTACGGGGAACCTCGCTCCGCAAATATAATATCGCCGCCGACGGAAGCTGGAACACCGGAGGTAATCGCCGTCTCCGATAGCATTTTTTAATTTACTGAGCGATTTTTGTTTACCATTTTATCTGATAGTGGTTTTTTTTCCTCCCCATCACTTGGTAGGTATTCAAAATGTCCATCGCCCAGGCGGCAGCCAAGGCCATGCTCTCCGATGCCCTGCTGCACGACAGCTCCGGGTTAAACCGGATCGGCCACCTGGAGCTGGAGCTCCCCCTGGACAAGGTCATCAAGTTTGTGTCCGTCGGCCTTCCGCTGCTGCTGGTGTGCATGGCCTTCGCCCGCGAGATCTCCCTGGGTGAGCCAATCCCCGTCCCCCTTTCTTTGAAAAGGACATTTGTTTATTTTTTTTGTTTTTTTTTTTTTGAATTCCATTTACTTTAGCCCGTAATTATACGCCGTGTTCACGGGTGCTCATTTTTTATTCCACGCCCACGCCTGTCTGTGTTTAAACTTCCGCTAGAATCGCAGAGAACGTGTCCTTGGATGGCTTATTATGTGCTCGGCGGAGCGCTTCGGTCGAAAAAAACTTGCGATGAAGTGGAATATTATACAAGTGTACTTATTATTCCCGAGGACGTGGCGGTTGAATCAAAGTTGCCGGACTGAAACAATTTTCTTTAGAGGTGTCAAAAGTACACGCGGTGTTTACTTCAGGGGAACTTCCTCCTACAAATGATCTGAAGAATAACAAGAAGGGTGGCGTTCGCTCCTTCAGGGGTCGTGAAGTCAACACCGCTGGCGAGGGGGCGTCCGGCTTCAGGTCAGAACTCGTACTTTCCGATTTATGCATTAAATAATAGGTAATTGCTTCCGAGATGCTCGGGGATTTGCGTAAATGTAAGTGAAAGCGAAAGACACGTAACTCATTATTGAGCCACATTCATCATTAATGAACTCAGATGACTTTCTTACAGAGGTTTATGCTAGCGATGCAACATTAACACTTTACAGCGTTCATTAATAAGCATCTTATAGGGCATTTCATCATTTATTAGATCAGATAATACTTTATTTGTTCCCATTGGGGAGATTCAGGAGTTTTATTACCCATTAAGGAATCAATAGCAATAGTATTTATTGTGATGTGCACCTCTAAAAGTAAGAAAGAACTAAATAAAAATATAATGGGAGTCTAAATGAATACTGGATATTTTGTTTAAATACTCAGGATGACACAGGGTGGGATAAAATACAAATGATGCTGAAACCATGGTAATAAGCCGGGGAAGAAAAATATATACCGTGTGAAGTGAAAAAATAACAAGGTAAGATAAGATAAGAGGAACTTTTGTGATCTCTGTAGGGGAAATTCTTTTGTCACAGCAGCAGAACAGTTATAGTGTCAATAAATAAGATATAAGTATAAATAGACAGCAGAGAGAACAACAACAACATCAAGGATAAGAACGGACAACAGAATGGGGGGAAAAAGAAAAAAAGTGTAATAAGCGTGTTGTTCTCCCTGCGGAGCAAACCTGTCACTTTTTATTTCTGACCGTGTTTGATTGTGAAACAGGAAATTGACCAAAACGCGCCTGGATTCCGCGGCGTGCTATTTCAGAGCAAGAAATTAACCGTCCTCCGTCCGCCATCGACTGCACGACGCCTCCTCGCTGCAGCACAAAAACAACCGGACGCAAAAAACAAAAACAAAAAAAAAAAAAAAACAACCCACCGGAAAACAACAGAGGCCTCGGTCGAGTCGGAGTCTGACTTCAGCCCGATTAGCTTGATGAAGGAACTGATTTCCCCGGCTATCGGTGCTGGTCTGCAATCAGCATCCGTGTTTCTGATGCTAATTGCCGTGGGGGATTGATTGAGATCGGCGTTCGTTGATGCCGCCGTGCAGTAATTACAAGGCGACGCTCTTTTGTGGCAACTCCCATCTATTTGTGGGGAATGAGAGGATTTGTTGATTAGCCGCCGGGGCAGGAGGCGGGCAAAAGGGGGGCCGACGTGGCGTATCGGCGTACGCTGATGGATCCTGGCCGTCCGTCCTGCGGGCTTGTGAGTTTCACAACGGTGCTTGATTGCCCTGCTTCGTTTCCACCTGGACCCTCAGCCAAAAACCAGAAATCTCCAACAAAGAACAAAAATGAGAATAAAAATTAATTGGGGAGTGGGTGTTGGGAAATTAGGAGCCATGTCAGCGACCGCTTTGCCAAACAGCGGCGGGAGAATATTGAAATTTCCTGAGAAGGTACCTTCCAAGGAAACTGGAAAAATAGATCCCCGCGGTAGGCGGCGTGGAAAAAAAACACACAGGTGTCCCTTTTCGTCTCAGACGATCGTCTGTCGAAACCCCGGCGACGGGATTTCGCCGCCACCGCGGGCCGTCGGTGTCCCAAGAGGGAAACTGGCCATTTCCTTTTGGCTGGAGTCGGAACTATTCTGGTGCTCGTTCGAGGACGAGTTCAGCCAAAAAACACACGTTCGGAGATAAACTGTGGAGGCAGTTTTTGCTCTGAGCTGGATTCTTCGGCTTGGAAGTTTGGCTTGTTGACCTCAGATGACTTAAAAAGAAAGAAAAAAGGAACGAAGGAAGGAAGAATGAAAGAAATGTCGCCCGATTTCATCAGACATCCAACACAACATTGTGGAAATTAACAAGGAACCATGCACAATCAGCTGGAAAAACACTATAACTCATATAAATATATAGATAGAAATATAGAGAGAGAGGGAAAGGTAAAGAAATGAGATATTGCTTCATATATAAGGCACACTGGATTATAAGGCGCACCGTTGGTTTTTGAGAAAATTAAAGGCCTTTAGGTGCGCCTTATAGTGCAGAAAATACGTTATATGTATTTTACGTTATATGTTATATATACATTGTATGGTTGCTTGTCTACATCAGGTTGATAAGATAAGATAAGATAAGATAAGATAAGATAAGATAAGATAAGATAAGATAAGATAAGATAGGATAGGATAGGATAGGATAAGATAAGATAAGATGAGATGAACATTTTTGATCCCTGTAGGGGAAATTCTTCTGTCACAGCAGCGTAACAGTTATAGTGTCAATAAATACTATATGAATATAAATCTAAAAAAAGAGAGACAATTAGAAGACCGTTTGAAAAAATAGCAAAAGACATCCCCAAATAAATAGACAGCAAAAGAACAACTATAAAATCAAGGATAAGAATGGACAACGGAATAGAGAAAAGAAAGAAAAAAAAAACAAAACGACAACATAAACAGAGTGACAATAACAGTGACTTAAATCGGATAAATAAACAGAAATAAGCAGGATATGATATGAAAACAGAGTTAGGGCACGACTGGGTGAGGTAGTAATATAGAGGGGTCACTCTGGAGCCGTGGTATTTTTTCCCCGGCAGCCATCATTATATTTAAGTTGTCACCATCAATATGTTGCTTTAATACCCACCGTGTAATTGCAGAGTGTAAACCCTGCCTGCCTGCATGGCGAGGCGGAGGACAGCCGATCCCAGCGGCATGTTTCCACTTTAAGGAAACCGGGCGAACGGAGAGGATGGATGAAAAAAAAAAAAAAAAAAAGGAGGTTTATGTTTCTTGTAAGGCACACCCTTGGTGTGTTCTCCCACCCCTTCCCAGTTTAAGGGTGGAGCGCCCTAAATGACAGATGGCCGTGGAGCAGGGTTTTTTTTTGGAGGGGGGCGGTTTGGTTTTTATGCGGTGATGTCAAGGTGAGCTAAATATAAGGAAGCTCATCCCTAGGTTTTTTTAAATACCGGATTGGCATTTGGAAAACACGTGATTTCTCCAGAGAACCTGAGCGCCACTAAAAGGAAAAGGGCACGCCGAAAGCTCGGGCGGGTTTCCGCTGCCGAGTCAGTGCTGCGTTAGTGTGTTGGAGTGTGTGATCTACCGAACGCCCGGGGGCTGCTCAGAGGCAATCAGACGGAGCCGGATCAAAAGAGGCTGCGGAAAACCAATCCCCCTTATTAGATGATAATGTTGCAGATCAACATTTGTTTTTATTTCTTCTTTTTTTTTTTTTTCCCCCTGCAGGCCCGCAGATCAGCTGTTTCCCTCCCAGCAATTTCACAATCAAGCAGGCCAGCTACGTCGACACCTACTGCTGGGACTCTCTCATGCACCATGAGTTCGACAGCGACGGGAACTTCGAGGAGCGCTCGCTCTGGGTGCACAAGGTACTTTGAAACAGAATCTTATTTGATCTTGCGGCTTGTAGTTCGTGTCAAGAGCCGCCGACGCGGGCCAGACGACTGATTTTTCTTATTGCGCGAAGCTTATAGATCTGTATTTCTAGCCGTCATCCTTTTTTTTTCCAAGATAAGTTTACAATGTTGCTGAAATCATTTCAAGCCTATCCGTACAGAATAAGCAGGTCATTAAAGGTTGAGGCACGAATACCAAATAAAACGTCATTAAAAGACGATTCTTTTCAAATTTTCTGATCTTGACTGAGCATCCTTCACATTTTGGTAAATCGTCTCCACTTTTATATCACTTTTCACAGGATTACATTCACTAATTAGCAAGTCGCTAACTAGCGTCACCCTTGGACACTTTGGGGATTGAGATACGAACGGCCGGTAATTGCACTTTCCCAAACTGAGACACACTCTGCTTAAATAAGATAAGATAAGATAAGATAAGATAAGATAAGATAAGATAAGATAAGATTTATTGATCCCCATAGGGGAAATTCTTTTGTCACAGTGTAATAGTTATAATGTCAAAAATAAATATGAACATAAATATAAATAGGTACAGACAGGGAGAACAACAACAGCAACAACATCAGGGATAAGAATGTACAACAGAATGGAACAGTAAGAGTAGAAATAGAAAACCGAAACTAAAGGAAAACATAAAGAGAGTGAAAATAGCAATGACGAGAATATAATAACTAAACAAAATAGGCAGGATGCATGCAAGCTTGGACCAACAAGGATAAAAAAGACAGCAAAGTTCGTGAATGGGGTGAGGTGATGAGGTTGTGGTCGCACAAAAGACATTAAAATGTTAGAATATTCAGCTTTTGAGTATTGTTTACCTTTTGGTAAATCATCTCTGGAGTTTTAACACCTGGCACGGGATTACATTCACCCGTTTGCACAGGAATTAGCAACTCGCCAACCAGTGTCTTACCAAAGGACGTTTTGGGATTGAGAGAGGAGGGGTCGGTAATCTCACTGCCAACCCTGGAAATTTATGGACGCCCACTTTCCCAAAGTGAGCTACAGTCTCCTTAGGCTACCCTTTTCACTGTCGAGACCACATATGGATTTCTGCTGTATCTAATCACTCTCTTGCTTCCAAAATTGGATTTATATCGCGTGATAAAAGAGGCCCGAGACGGCGTCGTTCATCCCCTCTCCTTGTCCAACCAGATGTTCCCTTACTCTCTGCTGGTCATGGCGGTGCTGATGTATCTCCCAGCTCTGATCTGGCGCCAACTCGTCATGCCAACGCTGGGCTCGGACCTGCTCTTTATAATTGATGAACTCGACAAGTCGTACAACCGCTCGATCCGGATCGCCCAGAGCATTCTGGATATGCGCCAGAACACCAAGAACCCGCTCACTTTTCAGGCAGAGCTCGAGAGGTAAGGAACCGGAGCCTGCTGGCTTGAATCATGAATAATTATCGCCCACTTGGAAGGGAGTTAAAAGAAAGTTTACGCTAACTCCGTGGTGTTATCCCTGAGCGGATACCAGGGCGAAAATGATGTCCGAGACAAACGTTACCCAGAGATGGTGGACGTTAATCTCGCTGTCGGTTCAATTTCAATAAAATGAGAAAATTAGGTTTCGGAAAATGAAGGGTTAGCCTCAACCGTCTCGGAGGAGCTCTGGGCGAGTGAAGTGGTAAAGTGGTACTTGCTTGCTAAATGTGGACATGTGCGGTTACATTGGGTGGCTCCCGGTCGAGGGTGTACATTTAAGGGAGAACGTGCCGTTGACTTTCTTCTCCGTTGTCCCGCTGCAGGGCCAAGAGGAAGCGCTACTTTGAATACCCCCTGCTGGAGAGATACATGCAGTGCAAGCAGAACTCCTACTTCCTTGTTAGCATGCTGTTCTTGCGAGGCTTCCTGCTCCTGACCTTCATGACAGCCGCCTGTCTGTATCTCGCTTATTTCCACCTCTCCGCCTTCATGCAGGACGAATTCAGCTGCTTCGTCCGCACGGGCATGTTGCGGGACCAGACCTGGGTCCCCGAGCTGGTTCAGTGTAAAATGATCGGCCAGTTGGTGTTTCAGGTGATCAGCGTGGCCAACGGCGCCATCTACGTCCTGCTCGGACCCATCGTCCTCTTCAGCCTCATCCGCCTCTTTGTTTGGGACACGACCTTCATCTCCGTGTACGAGGTGCTTCCGGCGCTGGATCTCGTCAACCGCCGCCGGCTCGGGTGTCCGCTCAATGACCTCAACGTGCTCCTGCTCTTCCTGCGCGCCAACGTCGCGCACCTGAAGTCCTACGGAAAGGTGCGGGCGCTGTGCTCGCTGGCACCGCCGCAGGTCGGCAACAGCGCCGCCGGCCAGGGCTTGAATGCCATGTTGAGCCAGGAAGAGTTGGAGGAGCGCGAAGAGGCGGCGATGGAGCTGATGGAAGGGGTGGAAGAGGCCAAGGAGGAAGGGAAACTTAACCTCGTGGACATCATGACAATTCTGGGAGCGGCGCAGGGCAGAGTGGTCAACTGCAGCGAGCAGAGACCAATGGTGGAGGAGGATATGACTTTTGGTACCGTAACACTTATTTACACACTCAAACGCATTATTTTTGTGGCTATTTTCACTTATATCATATGGGATGTGCAGAAAATTATCAAGTGAGAACCAAGCGCTCGTTCTGGAAATGAACAGCGAGTACGGAACGGGGTCGCCTCTCGGTTAACCTGTCGTAAAAGTCATTCCAGGCGCTTTCGGCGTCACAAAAGATGCACCGCGGACGCAATTAGAATTTGTAAAAAGGACGACTGCGCTTCGGTCGTAATATTAGTGACCTGATGAAAAGCTGTTTGCTTCAGTTCTCTTCACATATTCATCAGAAGCTGCCTTCCAAACAATTATATTCATTTACATCATCAGTCAGTGGTTTTTTTTTTGTTTTGTTTTGGTTTTTTTTGACAATCACTCGCCCTTCATTCATTCATCCAGCCGTTCACCTTCTCATTCAGGAGGACAAACGTAGATTCACGTGTTCGATTTTAGGCCGCAGTCTGTAATACTAACACAGTTCAAGAAGCATCGTTCATATTATTCACTCACCGCGCGCACTCTGCATTAGTGAGCCCGTTTATTTGTTGTTCTTTTCTTTTTTTTTTTTTAACATCTCAAATTGATTATGCCGTTATCTCGGACAGACCGAATTTTTCTCATCGCGCGATTCCCAACACAATTCGCCCGCTTTCCGGGGGGAAAAACGCGCTCGTCGTTTTGGAGATAACCGATGAATTATCTCGGCAAAACAAACGATACAAAGTCATTATCGAGGGACGGTGTCACATAAACCGTAGAAATGTATTATCTCTCAGGGCCTCTGTACAAGTGAAGCGATCTTTATTCCGAAACAGTCGTTTAGAATCGCCGACCAGATGTAGACGAGATGGATCTGTGGTAATTCCAAGCCCTAACTGCCCTCTCCGTCTCTTTGCAGAGCCAAACCACCAGGGGTACCATGAGTTGAAGGAGACTACACCATTTAGTCATTACTAGGCCTTCCTACGGACTGAATCAATGTGCTAAAAGACGAGGGGGGCGGGAGGGCTGCACACACTATCTGCAGAAGACTTTTTGTCGAGTGATATATCCAATCGTGGGTTCCAACGGCAAGAAAAAAAAAAAAAAAAAAGGGGAGCTGTTTGAGAAAGTCAGGGCAGGTTCTGGCTGGAAATATCAACGGATCAGACGTCGGGTCGACAGAGCGACATGTTTTTAAACGTCAGGCAGCCCGAATTGGGAATCCGTGCGTTTTTCACCAAACCGGTGACAAAGTTTGGATACACAGATGTTATCCGGGGGGGGGGGGGGGGTTGCAAATGATTAGTCGTTAGCCGCATGAAATTATTTATTTTGCCATTTGGAAACACTGTGGATAGTTTTGTGCTCAAAAAAAAAAAAGAAAAAGCAAATAAATTAAAGCAAAATAAAGTTGCAAAGGTGGTTTTGTAGAAAAATCCTGAGGTTTGAATTATGGACACCAGTGTCAGTAATCTAGATTAAAATAATCTTATATATATATATATATATATTGTCGTAACTGCTTTCTTACTTTGCCTCTTTTCATTGTAATTGTCGTTACCATCAGATAGAAAACACCTATTTCCTCTGTGAATTTTTTTTTATTCTAAATAAATGTGTTTCATTAATTTTTGTTCTCATTACAGTCACTTGTCACTATTTTGTAAGGAAGAAATTAAAATTTGGAGCTTTTGAAAGGGGCAGTGATTAGCAAGAAGGTCAGGGTAAGGTCTCGATGTTCTCCTGCAACCCTGAGTGCTGGATAAGCAAAACAGATAATGAATGAACCTTTGTGTGTGTATTTATCTATTTAGTTTAAATCTCCAAGCTTCTTTCTGACAGGACACATAAAAAGAAAATTCCAATGAAAGTGCCACTTAAATTTGAAACGCTTTTATTTTTCGACACATTTATTTACAGCGCTGACGAAACTTTTCGGCGCTTTACTTTTCTCCTCATGCGAATATTACACTTTTGGCCATTATGGCCGAAAATTGTTTGTAATTTTCAGAGCTGATGGGTGAAACTCTCCCATGAACATTTATGTTTTTCCAACGCGGAGGCAGAAAGTGAAAAGGCAGGTTTTACAAATGGCAGCATGTCGACAAAGCGGCGAGTCGAGTCTGAACGTCCTCCCTTAACCATTAATTATCCGAGCATCAGTAATTGGACGGCGTCCGTAACTAATTGGGTGTTACGAACCGAACTCGAAGCGGTGTGACGGGAGGCCTCGCCGAACACGAGCTGGACCTGAGCTGTCTGACTTTAGGCTGTCAAGCAGCGGCGCCGCGTTCTCCGCAGTTATGCTTTTGTGCTGACGTTTTTCGAAGACGCGCGGAAAAGAAACGCTTTTATCCATGACAGATTGAAAGGACTGCCGTGCAAACAGGCAAATAATCAAGTTTGCAGACGACTCTGTGATTGTGTTGTTCCTCAAGATTCAAAGCATTTGTAGTCTCAGTGTAGAAATGTGTTTCCCTGCACAGTGAAATTCTCACTTTGCCGTCCGCATTGCATTTGGATACGTACTGATAGGAAGGCTGTAAACCATGGGTGCCCACACTTTTTCACTTTGTGAGCTACTTTTCAAATGATCATGTGAAAATGATCTGCCTCCACTGAAACTGCTGAATATATAGTTATTTATATATCAACTGAGTATACTTCAGTTCTTGCACAGAGAAGTATGTTAAACTGGTGCGGGACATGTATGCTCGCTGTGAGACATTGGTACGGTGTGGTGTAGGGGTAACAGAGAAGTTCAAGGTGGAGGTGGGACTCCATCAGGGATCAGCTCTGAGCCCCTTCTTGTTCGCAATGGTGATGGACAGGCTGACAGATAAGGTTAGACAGGAATCTCCATGGACCATGATGTTTGCTGATGACATTGTGATCCGTAGTGAGAGCAGACAACAGGTAGAGGAAAATCTAGAGAGGTGGAGGTATGCTCTGGAAAGGAGAGGAATGAAAGTTAGCCGCAGCAAGACAGAATATATGTGTGTGAATGAGAGGAAGTTTGGTGGAACGGTGAAGCTACAGGGAGTGGAGATCAAGAAGTCGGAGTATTTCAGTGACTTGGGGCCAACAGTCCAGAGCAACGGAGAGTGTGGAGAAGAGGTGAAGAGACGGGTCCAAGCAGGTTGGAATGGATGGAGAAAAGTGTCAGGGATACTATGCGATAGAAGACTTTCAGCCAGAGTAAAAGAAAAGGTGTACAAGACAGTGGTGAGACCAGCGATGATGTATGGACTAGAAACTGTTACAATGACCAAAAGACAGGAGGCAGAGATGGAGGATGCAGAGATGAGGATGTTGAGGTTCTCTTTGGGAGCGACCAGGATGGATAGGATCAGGAATGAGTCTATCAGAGGAACAGCACTTGTTAGATGTTTTGGAGAGAAGGTCAGAGAAGCCAGACTGAGATGGTCGGGTCATGTACAGAAGAGGGATGGTGAATATATTGGCTCCCATGTAATGGGAGAGGATATGAAGGTAGTTGGTGAGAGAGAGGAGGACACGGAGAATAGGGTTAGATGGAGAAAGTTGATTATCTGTGGCGACCCCTGAAGGGAAAAGCCGAAAGAAGAAGAAGAAGAAGAAGAAGAAGAAGACAAAGAAGATACTTCAGTTCTTGCATAACTGCATGAACCCTTATAGCACACTAGTACTTTTTTGGTAAATACCTTATTCTGATGACTTGAATGGAGTTCGTAGCATAGTTGAAGTTAGCTGTGAGAATAATGACTGCTGTCCTGACAGCTGGGATTGTAGTTCCTTCACCTTTCTCCTTCTCGGCTCACTTTTTGGAGGGAAGTCGGTGTCGTAGTTTTTATGAACGGTCTGAAAACGCAGCACCGCAATTCCCCTTTTAGGTATAGCAATGGCAGATCGGCGGATGAGGCAAACGCACTTTGAAAATGACATAGTAAAAAAAAAAGTCCACCTCCCATTGCGTATGGAAGTGATTCGTTTCAGTCTTTTTACTCGGTCCAGCTCCGCCACTCATTTTTATACCCATAAGTTTAAAGGATAAATCAGAGGCTAACTCGCTAGCTTGCTAGAACATGCAGTTTTGTGCACATGCGCGGTGACGCCTGTGTCAGAAAAGGTCAGATTGCACTGACCTGTCAATCAAATGACGAATTTTATAGTGTGGAGGATTGGCTACGTTTTAATGCCATGCCATCTACCCACGCGTGATACCTCGTGATCGACGTATCGGGCACACCTGGTGTAAACATTATCATAAATATCTTCTTCTCCTTTTGGCTTTTCCCTTCAGGAATCTTCTCTTCGGTCTTGTAGATATGAATATGGAAAGTGCAATAGACCAGTGAAGGCGTTCCTGCACTTTAGAAAAGAACGAATAAATGAGAAGTCGTCCTTAAAGTGGAGGAGTCCACAGTTGTTGAAAAAAGCCGACATGTTGCAATGAGGATTCCAACAATGAGGATTCCAACACGACCCAGAGATAATGATTTTACTCACTGGTCTGAGCGCTCATCCTTAGAAATCACCATTTTGAAAACTGTATAGAAGTTCAAATACCTGGGAACCATAATTGATAAAAACCTTACTTGGGAGGCGAATATTTGAGCAGTCTGCGCCACTTGGTGAATTCCCCTTTTTTTCAGAAACGGAGACATTTTAATGTGAAACCCTTTTTTATTCTTGTTTTACTGAGTCTGTTTTAGCCGCCGCCTTTTTTGTCAGCTGGTTTGGGTCCCTCGTGGTCAAAGATATAACCAAACCTATCAGCCTCTTCATGTAACATGAACCCGATGTCTCTGCTGAACATACGTGGTTTGTGGTTGTGTTGCCGTCGTTGTTGTTATTTTCTTTTTGTTTCCCTGCCGGCTATAAAACAGTTTAACTTTAAGATTGAACGGCAGCATTGTTTACACATCCAATTGGATGACGGTCTTGTTGAATGTCATGTGTTTTGCGTTCGGAACAAGCTTCAGTCCCGGGATGTGATGAATATTTTTCTTTTTCAGATTCAAGATTCGGAACATATTGTCATATGTACTGGGTGGAAACGTGTTTCCCTTTATAATGAAATTCTTACTTTGCTGTCCACAGTGCATTTGGATTTGTATTGACTATAATTAGGCAGTGCAAACATTATTATCAATATGAATATTGGCAATGCAAGTAAAAGATTGATTACAGCTGGGTGTGCAACTCACAAAGTGCAGGTAGTCCGTACTACGTTCTCATTGGTCCATTTTGGCACACGGAAAATTTGGTAATCCGGTACTTTTTCCCAACTTTTAGAAAAAATCGTCAATTATCATCATTTGTTACAGAGGGACGTTTTTGCAACAGTTTTGAATGCAGAAGAAATATGAAGCGACCCGCTGTTTTGTGTTTTAAAATAAGGCGTCATCAAATGCAACAGCCGGATTGTAATTTCCTTTATCCTTGTTATTGGCGAAAGCTAATTAAATTTGGCCTATTTGGAAATAACACTGAATAAACATTTAGCAAACTTCATTTAGCACCCTTGATTTGTTGGTATTCAAATTCAGGCACCGTGGTCTTTTGGCATGTGACTATTCCCATGGTTACCGAGTGTAAAAAAAACACAAATAACCGAGGGAAAAGTTGGATTTTCATCCCGGCAAATGTGGACGGCGACCTCGTGGTGAAGTAGAACTTTGGTGATGACAGGAAATGGAGGTCTCAGCCCACTTGAGGGCATCATTGAGTCACGCAGAGGCCGGACGAGCAGCACCGCCAGCGCGCCGCAATCTATTAATTTTCAACTGCATAACCATCGGTGTCAGTGTTGATATTTATAATTTCTGTAGCCAAAACAAAACTGCCCTATTCAAATCAGCCCTATCAGGCATGCACTAAATCCACACGCTGCCAGAGCCTTCGCAAAAAAAAAAAAAATTCTCTGTGCCGCGGCCAAAGCCGCGATGTGTGAAGAGGCTGGTGTTGCTGTGATTGGAGGGCTGCCTTTTTGGAATCAAGAAATTGCTGGCAATCTTGACAAGTTCAGCCGGCAGTACTCGACTGTTCACTCCGCCGCAATGTTCGGCATTATGCTCGGGCTGAAAAACAGAATTTGACTGGGATCACTGGAGGAGGGAACATGTCCTTATCTTGCCTAACACATTTCTATCCCTGCCTCCCTAGATGACAGTGACTCCTCCGTCACAGCCGGCGTGGTCGTGGCGCAGCATGTTCCAAATAAGACTATATGCATCGTAAAGCCGGAGCCGGATCAACAACGTCGAGTCAATTAAGCCGGCGCCACGAGAACAAAATGAATTTCACTTCCTTGACTGGCCCGTTATCGACCCTGAGGTTCACTGATCTGCATTGAAAAGGCAAGAACTAAATCCTTTAATTACATCATTTCCACCAGAGTTTATTGTACTTTGAACGGCTATCGGACGCTTTCGCCAAAAGTATCATCGTCAGCTCCTCTTTTAGATGTACTTATACTGCCGAGTCATAACGTGCATGAGACACTCGGATTCTAAAAGATTGTTTTTTTTTGTTTTTTATTAAAAATGTGGCCTGATCGCTAATTGTGAGTTCCGCTCTCGCAAAACTTTTCCGCAAAACATAATCACTCGGTTTATTCGTTCATTCAGTCGTTGCCATCCTGCCCTCGGGGTCACGCCGGGGGCTGGAGCCGATCCCGGCGGACGCACGGCGACAGGTGGGGTTCCGGTCATTTCTGGACACGCGGGACAATAATTATACCCTTTAATAACACCGGTGAGGTAGAAGGTCCTCCTGCAAGCTGCAGATCATCTACTGCAACATTTCCTGTTGCCCATGTCCTCCTCAAGGGGGCGCTAAAAGCAGGGATACCCTCTAAATCCCATTTGCACTTTAAAATCCATTTTGAAAAAAGAAACTAAGTGAATAAGGAGGAAGTGACAAAATAATAAGTTATATTTAAGTTCAGTTTTGTAGATCATATTATGTACATTTGTATACATACGATTTGTTATGTTGTAATAGATTATATCTGACTGGACCGCTACCGTGAGTCCACTGATAATGAGCGATCCATTTGACTTGGATCGTCCAGTTTGAGTGTGTGTGTGTGTGTGTGTGTGGGTGTGTGTGTATGGGTAATTGTCAGAGGGTCTGTAATTGTCTAGCTTCAAGGACAACCAAACATTTTAACAATTTGCATTTCGGATATCTTCAATGACCGGGTGTCGGATACTGGGATACATTTTCAAACTCGCTCCCTGCGTTGGCGTTTCTTGGAATATCTTTAACAACCGGTGCAGTTTATACTAAAGGAAGAAGAATTTATGAAAGTGTCACTCTATAAAAACAATGAAAAGTGCTCTTCTCACCCTATTTATGTCCTTTATTTGTCTTTTGTCTGTGGAGCTTCTCAGTCCTCCAGGTCCTGGTGAGATCTTGTCAAATCTTCTTGAATTTCCGAGAGAGTTCTTCACTTCTAATGACCTGTAGGGAGTTTCCCAATATAACCGCCAGAGTTTTGGGCTTTATGGTGGAGAGTTGATCGGCGCGAACCAGGTGGAAGAAGGTTGTTATGCTAATGGTTGCGTCAAAAGGGGACAAAGGAGAAACTTTTGGGGGTTTCTGAACCGAAGAAGTCTCTGGGATGAGGGTCGAAACGTCTACGAGTGAAAAGATGAAATTCCCGTCGCCAAGACAAGAAGATTTCGGCAATCATTTCGGGGATTAACCGGATCGGAATGTGAAAAGGTAAAGCCAGACAAAGGGGTGAAACCTGTTGGATCGCATGGATTCTATTTATACTTTCATGGGACGCCACAGTCAATCTGGCTCCATCTAAGACAGGGGTGTCAAACTCATTTCTCATCGCGGGCCACATACGGCCGAGGTAGATGTCAAGTGGGCCAGACCATTAAAATAAAGGCATACTCAGCAATAAATAACCAAAATATCATGTCTTTCCTCTGCTTTGGTGTAAAGAAGAACAAGGACATCAGGAAAATCTTGGGATTTAATGAACAATCCTTTTACAAAACATTTCATGAAACACCTCATATTTCCTTCGACAAAAGTGCAATTTACTTCTATCATTCACATGTATGAATTGCAATCATGTGATCATGCGATCCCACTGGTCGTACAAAGGCACAAAACTTTAACAAGTAATCGGTATTGGAAAATATAGTAATGCACTTTAAGATTAAATGAGACTTATAAAGAAAGGGATTTTAAACCATTTACACATGTGCATATAAAATGTAAATTGGATCCCTGCCTACACCCTACAAACTAAAAAGAGTGCTATTAAATGTGTGAGGAAGAAAGTATTCACCTGTCCTGTAAATGTGTAAACTTCATCCATGAAACATGCACACACACACACTACATCCTGAAAATGTATGGAGTTGCATGAACAGTAGAATTCCATCATACTCTTTTGTAGTGAAGCTGCTGACTAACATTAAATTGCACATTTTCGCTAGCAATTAGCTAGCCGGCTTTCACCGCTGCTTCACTGATTTCTCCGCCATCGGTGAAAGTGGACGCTGTTTCCTCCGACCCGCCAGCAATTCGTCGATCTTATCTCTTCTCACTTTTCCTTGCAAGCTGTCATATTATTCTCTGTGATATTCCTTAAATAACGAAACTTGTTGCAAACACGCCAAGCACAAAGGATTCCCGTGCGTCTCCGTAAATAAATAGGACCTAGTCAATTTTTCTTTGAAAATTCTACACTCTTTAACTACTTTTCTTTGTTTTGATAACGACATTTTGGCTAATGATGATCGTCTCAGTGATGCGGATTGTCGTCTACCCTGACCAAAATAGAGCGCCCCCTAGTGGAAAATCCTTGAATTACATTTACTCAAAAAAATTAAATCCTTGTCTTTTATGCATTTTTTCACTTTCAAATTATCCTGCGGGCCCGGTCGAACCCCCTTGCGGCCCGCCATATATTCAAAATCGCCATTTCAGGTTTCTTTTTTTTTTTTTTTTTTTTACAGTCCTGAAGGAGGATGGTGACTTTTGCGGCGGCTCGGTGGCGCCACGGTTGGCGTGAAGGTCCCCCGGTCGGATCTCGACGGAGGAGGCCTTTGTTTGTGTGCGTGGGGTTCTCCATGTTCTTCGTGTCCATGTGGATTTTCATCCGGGGTTACCTCCAAAAACATGGCCGGAGGTTCGCTGGTGACCCTAAATCGTCCAGACGTGTGGTTATATGACCTTTTCATAAGCGGAGTTTGAAAAAATCTGCACACCAAAAAATGTTTCAAGAAGAAAGATGATTTATTTTACATATAACGCAAAAAACGTATTCTCTCATGATGTTTCAAGCAAACATAGGCTCGTCCTTTAGATGCTTATCAGAGATGTGTGTTAACGAACATGTTATTGTGGCGGCATTTTTTAAAGAAAATCATCATCTGATTGATTCCCTCCTTTTTTTGTTCTTGTTCGATATATCATGTCATATTTACATTTTAACATTGTAACATTCTCTTCACCATTTTTCGGGATTAAAAACCTTCTTGATTGAATGTTTTTAGTCCCAATATCTGTACATATGTAAAAAAAGTACCGGTTTCTCGGGTCGGCATTTGAAAAACGGTGAAGATAATGTTAAATGTCTAACAAGAGGTGCACAAAAAAAAAAAAAAAAAGGAGGGAATAAATCACATGACCATTTTCTTCAAAAATGGCGCCACAAAAACATGCTAACTCAACGGTATCTGAGGAAGTGTTTGCTCGAAACGTCATGCAAGACGTTTTTTGTGTTATGTGCAAAATAAATCATCTGTTTTTGGAGCATTTTTGGAATGCAGGTTTTTTTAAAACTCTACTCGGTCGAGTTTTTTGATCCAGCGCCCATCTGGAACTGGGTAGCAGATGTGCGTGTGTTTTTTTTGGGAGGTTGAATGGTTGTATGATACTGCGTGCAGTCGTCTGCAGAGCGGTCCAAGGTGAACCCTGAGGTGATGACAGAATGAACGCTAGTATGAATGAATGAATGGTGACTCTGCTTCCTTGTTTTATCAAAAAGAAGCGTATCAGAACTCGCTGAACTCCCTGGGCTGATTCCGCTGACCTTCTGATCCGCAAATCGAAGATTGCAAAACACCCTCTCCTGACAAAAGCTCACTTTCCAGTACGATAATATCTACAAAATGGGAAAATGTATTTAGCAATCCCTTTGATTCACCCGGCAACCTCAGTGATGGAACTGAGCAACAAGCGTTGAACACCATTCCTGTTAATAACATCCGAGTGTATCGGATAAACATGATTGCTGACAGATTTGAATGGGCAAGACATCAACAGAAAAAAAAAAAAAAAAAAAAAAAATCAGGAAATTTCCGCAATAATCTCCCGTAAAGTCATGGAGATTATTAATGGCTCATATCATCACCTGAAGGGGAGACAAAACTGATAAAACCCCCCATAAAACTAAAATGAATTATTCCTTCAAAAAAAAAAAAAAAAAAAGTGAAGAAATTAAATGAACTCGGGAATATAAATGTTCCCCCCGAGGGCACGGGGTCCAGGACAGTTACACCGGGAATCATAAGGAGGGAACAGATTGATTATCTGGCCGACACGGAGTCCAAGGGCCTTTAAACTCTGGGGGTAACTCACTATATATTCGTTAATGAAACAAATGCATTATGTGTGTGCCGAAATGAACCGCTGACGGGAGGCGGGGTGTGATTTTCAAACACTCTTCAGCTGTTTTTAGGCATGAATGAAGTGTTAGGAAGAGTTACGTTTGCAGACACAGGCTTACGGTAATGTGTCTCACCAAGAATGGCGTAAAAAGCAGTTTTGCTCTAAAAAGCCAAAAAAAAAAAATCTGGATTTCAACAGAGAATGTCTTCCAGTTTATTTTTCTTTCCGCAACGGAAATTGTCTTTTGACATGCACAAAGTCCAATCCAAAAAAAAAAAAAAAAGAAAAAAAGATACAAGTGTGTAAGAACATGAGGCGTTTCTATAACCGTCATCTCTGTCGCGATGGCATGTAATTTAAACGTCCCATTCAATTTTTTTCTGGGAAAATCTTTGCATAAAAAAGAAAGCACAACATATTTCTGTCTTCTAATGGCGGCAGAATCGATCAATAGCCTTTAAATTCAGATGTATGCGTTGTAGGTATTGTGAGAAAAGCGTGTTGTCCTTGCAACTTGGAAAGCTGTTATTGTTTACTGCTTGTTTCTCTACAGAAGCTTAACTATCATATTATTCACTTTACTCTTTATTGCGGTCGAATAAAGAGACCTGAGCTTTGTTTGTGATTGCAGACGACTGCCGGTCTCCGCTGCTCATCGTCGACCGTTGATGGCTAATGCTGGTAGCTCGTGTTAGTTCGCTGTCAACTCAGAAGAAGATTTATGGACGTAGCGAGAGAGGATATGAAGGTAGTTGGTGTGAGAAAGGAGGATAGAGAGAACAGGGTTAGGATGGTGAGAAGGATGATTTACTGTGGTGACCCCTGAAGGGAAAAGCCTAAAGGGGAAGAAGAAGAATACTTGTCATCTCAGAAGTCTTATTCTTGTCTTGCTTTCTCACCATAGTGACTTTTTTGCTTCTCCAAGGTCGAACGTCACCATCTCGTTGTTTGGATACGTATGCCATTTTATTTTCATTCATTATCTATTGTTCTTATCGTTGGGAGGCTGGAGCCCATCCCGCCTGGGATTCCTTCAGGTTGTTGTTTCTCTCTCTGCCGTCTATTTATTTCTAGATCTCTTTTGCTATCTTCTAATTGTCTCTCTATTTATATTTATATTCATATTAATTAATCCTCTATCTGCTATGCTGCTGTGACAAAAGAATTTCCCCTACAGGGATCAATAACATTTATCTTATCTTATCTTATCTTATCTTATCTTATCTTATCTTATCTTATCTTATCTTATCAACCTGGTCTGGACGAGCAACCATTTACCCTGTCATTCACATGCCATATAGAGACATGTGTCATATATTCCGCACTATAAGGCGCACCTCTTCTTCTTCTTCTTCTTCTTCTTCTTCTTCTTCTTTCGGATTTTCCCGTCAGGTTTCGCCACAGCGAGTCAACTTTCTCCATCTTACCCTATTCTCTGTATCTTCCTCTCTCACACCAACTACCTTCATATCCTCTCTCACTACGTCCGTAAATCTTCTCTTTGGTCTTCCTCGAGACCTCTTGCTTGGCAGCTCTAAGCCTTTAATTTGAGGTGTAAAACCAACAGTGGGCCTTATAATCCAATGCGCCTTATATATGGATCGATATTGGTTAATTATGGCTACCGTAGTCAAGGGGGCGTCACCGAGGTAGCAGCGGTAAAAACGGTAAAGGTGAATTCAGTCCAACTCCACTTGTGTGTGTATAAACACCCCAAAATGGCACCAAAATGGCAGAGTTCAAACTCAGGGCGATCAGTCACGCAAATAATTCAACATTAATGAATAAATGGTACGGAAGTGGAGGAAGTGACAAGATGACCTGCGCCGAGTAAAGACGACTAAACAGAGTTTCCGGGGAAAAAAGCGAGACGGCTACAGTTGGAGGACAAACTGGAACAGTGTGTAGTTGAACAGTGAGCGAGTAGAAGCGTCTCTACAGTCACTCTTCCAATGAAGGCAAAAGCGTCGGCTAGCGACATGAACATCCATGAATTTAGAGGCGATCCTTTTCGGTACTTTTGTTTTATGAAAAGCTGGAGTTGGAAAAAAATTGTTTTTGACGGTGAGAGCTACCGGTATGTACGGTACCTTATCATGAAAGAACTAGCTTGTTCTGGGGGTGAACCGAGTTATCAGAAAGTTGGTTTGTATTCTATTAATGAAGTTTGACTGACTTATCCGACTGTATCCCTTTAGCGCATCGTTCACACAACGTTCAGTCAAAGTCACTCCAGACCACACACACCCTGCAAATCACTCGTTCACACTCATGCCCTCCGGGAGGCGCTACAGGTCTCTCACAACCAAATCTGTCAGATTTAAAAACAGCTCTTTCCCGATAGCTATACGGACTCTGAATCAATCAATGTTTTGATGTATCGCGTCTGCTGATCGTGATTTTCTGTACGTATTGTTGACGATGGAACTGACACAGGAGAGATGTGAGCATTATAAGCTGTACCGAAAACAAATTCCACCAACGTTGTTGTATGGCCTTTAATAAATGATTCTGATTCTGATTATCTAGTGGATGCAAAACACAACCCCAGCCACTACAGTCATGGCCACAAGTTTGGAGAATGACACTTTCACAAAGTCTCTTCCTTCAGGGTTTTTATGTGTTTGCCAGATGTTCCACGGTTGTGTCATTTTCAAAACTTTTGGCCATGACTGTATGCGCCTCATAATGCGGTGTGTCCTATATATGAAAACAGTTTTTTAAAAACAGGCCATTCACTGAAGGTGCACCTCATGATCCGTTATGATGCGGAAAATACGGTAACCATTTCGGCGTTTTTGAGATAATGCTGAAAAAGAACGCCTTTCACATATCTGAAAGAGCTTTTTACGGAGCGTCGGGTCACGTCCGACGCCCCCTTTCTCCTGATGTACAACGATTCCGCGAGACGTCAGGGTCGAGCGCGGCCGTCAGCGGCGAGGATCTGGGATTGGACGCGGAAAGGAAGGCCTGACGCGGTGGATTTGTCGGGAGCTGCCGGATACCGATAATCTCCCGAGCGACGGAGATGTTTAACTCCGCTCTGTTCCACTCCTGAAAATTGAGCTGAGCGCCACCTTATAATTTCAGCTTATTCGTTAATTTAACTCTAACAATAAGCTGCTTGGGGAAAAGAAGAGCTGACGCCACATTTCGAGTGCAGCCGCTGCACACAAACACATCTCTCCAGAATGCTGTCATTAGCCGCCTGCATGTAACTGTTTGGGCGAATCCCCTGCATACAAATTGCATTTAAACTAAAAAGGCACTCTAAATTCTCAAACCTCCGCTAAAACCGAGCTGTCTCCCGACTCCATGTCGCTCTCAAACCCTTCATTTTCATCACTTATCTCTTAACCGGAGCTGATTTCTTCGGGCCCGCGCAGGCACATACTTCTCAGTCGAGGAATCGAGTTTACTTTCAGATTCAGGGTGAGATAACTGTAATTCCCCAAAATAACAGACCTCCGACGTCCAGATGGTTAACAAAATCGAATCAATCAGCCCAATCTGTTTGCCAGATTTCATTTGGAATCTGCTTTTATGCCCTTGACATTTCCTGCCGGGCAGTAAGACAAACAGACAGACAAATAACCCGACAAAGGGGTAACATCATTTCCCTCTTGGCGGGCAGCGTTAATACAGAAATAACAATGATTCCTATTTCATCCGCCACGCACAGTCGTCTCGCTCCCTTCTACCCGTTTTGTTTTCGCAGTTTAAACAGTAAACACGCATCCTCGCCGCAGCACTTTGACCGCCGCTGCGCTACGATACTTTCATACCCTCGATGTGTCAAGATATAAAATCGTGATAATAAGCTCGGAGCTGAAAAACCAAGCAGTCAAAATAAAGTGCGAGCGGAACGCAAGCTGTCAAAACAGGTTATTTGAATGCGCTAAATGGTCAGTCGTTATCTTTAGGCCTTCTAGAAGGCTCTCAGAGAGCACAGGAGAATCTCAAAAACAAGTTGCTTTCTGGCAGCGGGGACTTTTTTTTGGCGGTTCCTGGAAACTTTTCAGGAACGAGGCCCTTTCTTTGTGCTTTCAGCTCCCAGATCTAATTTTGCTCCCACATGACGTAGGTTCCTGGTGATGGGTAGAACACGTAAGCTCCGCCCACTTCCTGATACTTCCTGCGGACTTCAGAGCGCCGTTGAAAACTACGGTGAGCTGATACTGCAACGACGGAGGTCTAAGCTCTTCTGGCGTGCTTCGCCTCGGTGGGGTTTCCAGTGCTCGGAGCGGAACATAAACATTTTCGCCAAAATAAATCTGGAGTTAGCAAACAGCGGGGTTCTTCAAGGCGCAAAGAGAACATAAAAACACTTCAACCCATCCGATAGTCTTTATTATTCCCGCCATGCAGAACATCGGCGCTCCGGCAGTTTAGCTCTCCATGATCTCTGCGTCGTCTTCTGAGCCGTGGTTTGTTTTTTGAGCGCGCCGTCTAAGGTGCACGTCGGTGACGCTCGTGTCAAACCGGTCCCTTATCGCCTGTGTGAATGCAAAACTAAAATGTTCCCCAGGGAAAAGAGTGCAAAAAACATTTTTTTCCAAAAGCTGAAGAAACATGAGTGCAAGCAGAAATGACGACGAACACTTCAAAGTTTTTTTAATTAAGATCTAATGAAAAGATGATGATTTTTTTTCAATAATTCTTATACACTTCTCAAAAAATACACAAAAATAACACATCCTAGATGTGAATGACTGAAATACTCATATTGAATATTTTGTTCTTTTCATAGTTGAATGTGCACATCTGGCCTGTTTTGCTTTTTTATCCGGCCCGCCAAACTATTTTCTTTGAATATTTGAATAAGTATTTTCAATCAATAATCAATTTTGAAACTCCTTATTTTTTCCTTTTGTTTAATTTTGTATGGTTGATTACGTACAAAATAATATCGGTACATTAATATGATTTTAACATTGATTTAAATATTTTGATTAAATTTTTTCAATTTGTTCAATTCACATGCTACCTTGTTGGCCCGTGCATAAAAATTAAAAAAGAAAAGTGGCCCGCCAGCCAAAATAATTGCCCAGCCTGCCCTAAACCTCCATTTCCAGCATCCGTCTACCAATATATTCACTCTCCGAACCTCGACATCTTCATCTCTGCAACCTCCAGCTCCGCTTCCCGTCTTTTTGTCATCGTCATACGGCATCGCTGGTCTCGCCAATGAAAAAAATATAATCAGCGAGGATGCGAGCCTTTTATTCAGTCTTTAAAAATAAAATTAATTGGATAATCAAGCTTTCCGTGACCTGATTTGACCCCGAATTCCAGGTACTATGTCGCCATTAAGCTCATTTGGGATCCACGCTGTGTAGAAACCTGCCAAGGACGGGAATCTAGTTAACCAAAAAAAAAAAAAAAAAGAAAAAATCGCAGGTACAAATGATTTAATAAGAGAAAATGACTAACATTTGCCACGGGGTGAATATAGATACAGAACGAAGAGGAGTGTGGAATGTTTACCTTCCTCGCGAGCAGTGATTAAGTCCAGGAAGAAAAACCCCGGCCCCCTGTCTTTGGCAGACGGTTGCTGGCGAACCCGCAAATACCAATTAATGTAGGAGCTGCAGAACGCGGCATCCATATCGTAGCCGCTCATTATTTCTCGCAGGTGTTTACCGGTGATATAATCTTTTGAACACGAGCGTGTGATGTTACACAACCTCCCCCATCTTTAAGGAGAAGCTCCCTCTCGACCCACCTGAATTCAGAATAAGTTTGGGTTTTTCTTTAATTGGTACCCGGCCCGCCCGTCTCCGCTTTTTTGGGACGGTAATCCCCCCGCGGATTTGACTCGTATAAGCGTATGCACGGGCATATTGAGATGATTTATAAAGTTCGAAATTGTTACACACTCGTATCTTCTTGACCTTCTCGACCAAACGTCCATCGCTTGGGTTCCCGCGCGCCGATGACGCCAACGCGCTCCCCGTGTCAGGTGTTTCATTACGCGGTTCTTCATGCGCGGGAGGACGCCTCCGATCCATTTAGCCGGATGACAAATGATTTTCAAACTCATTTGCATAAGTAGACCGCTTGGAAACCGTTTGACCTCTTCCTTGTAGCCGCAAATTCAATTAGTTGTGGTGACCAGCGGTGTTAGGAGTGGAGATCACTCTAATTCATCAGAGTCCACCGAGGACGTATCGACACACGTGTGCGTGTGTGTGTGTTTTATGGAGAACCTCCACATGTGATAAATGCTGCATGTAAGTCTTGCTGATTTCTCTGATTACCCCTTTGCACATCCATCCAAAAGACCCACCGCCAGACCGCTGATCATCCAGTAGTCGAGGCGTACAAACAGGGAGGATTGGACCTTTAAATGCGCGTGTGGTTTCTTTAGAAAAGTCATGGAGTGAGATTTGCGTTCAATATGTGTTGGAGCAGAAGATGTGGCTCCTTTCTGCAACGTGTTGTGATACAATGCAATAATAATATAATTGTGCAGCCTTTTTACGGAGCAAGACACTTCCTGTTTTTTTTTTGTTTTTTTCAAGTATCTTTCTATTATTGTGACAGCCAAGGTGAGAATGCAAATATTAAATTAAAAAATATCTGTAATAAAAAATAAAAAAAGTGATTAAATAATTAATAATTAATAAAATAACATTAATGGAGTTCTGTCAATAGTGCTAAAATCTTTGTAAAAAAAAAAAAAGAAACAAAAAACAACAAACAAACAAACAAACAAACAAAAACATATAAAAAAGGTTAATTCTTGCTATTTATAGTAAATAGCCTTGTATAGTAAAGCAGCATGATATGGTTGTAAATTAATAATGGGCTTCATTTGCAGACGGCGACTTGTTTTATTTACAGTTCAGTATTTTTTTTTTTTTTCAAGTTTCTTTCTATCAGTGTGACAGCCAAGGTGAGTATGCAAATATTAAATAAAAAAAATCTATAATAAAAAATTAGTAAGTGATTAATTAATCAGTAATTAATAAAATAAAAGTAATGGAATTCTGTCAATAGTGCTAAAATATTTGTAAAAAAGAAATATGTATTGACAAAAAAAAATAAAAAAAGGTTAATTCTTGCTATTTATAGTAAGTTAATACCTCTGCGTAGCCTTGTTTCCAGCAACATGATGTGGTTGTAAATTGATCATCGGCTTCATTCGCGGACGCCGACTTGTTTTATTACAGTTCAGTATTTATTTATTTGGCATACTGAGGTCGGAGAATGCACGCAGGCTCTGTGTTAAACTGAGGAACAATAAGACCGACCAGTGCCATCAGCCGCAACGTCTGGTTTACTGTCCGTGATCTCCGGCCCGTCTCTCTGGGCCGCAAAGTGCGGAAAAACCCTCCTTGAAGATATTTTAATATCGATGCGACGAATGATTCTGCAGCCTTGTCGTCGTGGGGTGTTTCCTGCTCACCTGAGACCCTCTGCCGCAGACCCGGTTGATCTCGGCGTCCTATTACCCGCTCGCCGTTTGGTGTTTTTCCACATCCGCGGTTGTAACGACACGCCGAAGTAGAAAAAGAAGAAGTTATTAGCCGTTGCTCCCGCTCTGCTTTTTCATTTAGGTGGAGTCGAGCGCCTGATGAATGAAATATACGCTTTCCAATTAGTTGTTCTGCAAACTTTGATGGAGGCCACTTCGCAAAGCATGTTGTATTACTTATAAATATTTGCACTAATTACTGCTGTGTAGCTGCCTCCCAATTCCCAATTTGCAAAATCCCCGCGGCACCGCATACAGATCATCCATAGTGTTTCTGTCTCCCTGATGCACAAAGCCCATTGGCTCCTTGTATATTCATAACAGACACGCCGGCGCTGACTTATATGTTTGCCTTTGAGCATTTCTTCAGAGTCGGAATTTCAAGTTGTATTGCTTGTCGGTGTAACGACTGCATGAAGAGCAGCGAGCGCCGAATTGATATTCACTTTTTGTCCGGCGAACACACGAAGGCATTCGTCACTTTTTTAATGTCGCGCTGTTCTTTCCTCACCTGCGGCTCGCGTGAAACGCTCCGGGACTTGATGGTTTTTCTCTTCCGGGTGGAGGCGGTGAGGATTTATCGGCGCGGCGAGTTCAACCGCCGCGGCTTAAATGAAGTGGGCTTCAAGAATCGGTTCGCCCCCCCGCCCACCCCGCCCTCCGCTGCATGCCGGGAAAACTGCGCGGCCTCGGCCGAACGTCCTCACCTCGCACAATAAATACCGCGGCTGTCTTCCAGGTGTGGCTGGAGTGAAAGCTTTGCGTTGACTGATGACTTGCTTAAAAGGGAGAGGAATGGAAGGATGGAGAGACAGGAAGATGGATATAAATGTGCCAAGTGTTGGCGCATATGGATCTATTTTATCTGTCAACACTTCTAATGCATTGTGCGCCGAAGCACGGCATGTGTGTGTGTGTGCGTGGGTGTGTTTACTTGTGTACTGGAAGGGTGGATTGCCAGGAATATGTATTCAAGGGCTTCTGATTGATGTCCTCCAAAGAAAATATCTTGGTACATCAATGGGACAACTGGCCATTAAAGGCCTCAGCGATGTGTGTGAAGCTTTTGAAGGATCTTCAAGAGCACTTTGTGATGTACAGTATGACATTTTAAAACGTGAAAGTGATGATTAAGTAGATTCTCATTTCAAACGGCAATTGTAACCCCGTTCTTTTTCTTTCTTTCTTTTTTTTTTTTTTTTTGACCTGAATAGAAAAGGCTTGTCTCGTTTAGCCCGTCGCTCCAAAACAAAATTACAACAAAAAGAAAAAGATGATCCTGATGTATTTGTGCATCTCCCTCCCAGAGCTTTATGGATTATACGTCTTTGTTCGAGGCCCGATAGATTTTGTCTTAGTCTGCAAAACAACAAAAGTTTGCTTTTGAAAGAGACGCTTATTGACTCTGTCATATGTTATTAGCGGCGTCTGGGGCCGTGCACGTTCCCCTGGTCTCCGGTCAGGCCGGACGATGATCAAATGACTCTTAACAGAAAGACCATTACGTCCCCCAAAAAAGGGCATCGACGTTTTTTACAGCATCCATCTCCCGTACGGCTCACCTTCTCCGCTCCGACGTTCGAATTTGTTTT
This sequence comes from Fistularia commersonii, assembly GCF_037954325.1. Classification (NCBI taxonomy): domain Eukaryota; kingdom Metazoa; phylum Chordata; class Actinopteri; order Syngnathiformes; family Fistulariidae; genus Fistularia; species Fistularia commersonii. The sequence goes on along the minus strand of NC_141298.1, from coordinate 15,656,584 downwards.
TCGAGCATCCGTCTCATTCACGGGGACGAATGGACTTTGTTTGTTTCGTTGTGCAGATAAGGGAACGTGGGGGGGGATTAAATGTGGCAGAACCACTCTTGATACTGGCGGCTACGCTTCACCATACTCTGCAAACAATCATCTTAAGTTATAAACTTGGCAACTTTATTATTCAAAGCATCCACTGACCTGCTTATTATAATTCGGTTTAATAAGGCGGAACTAAGTTTTCGGTGTCCTTTAAAGCCCTCTGAGCTGTCTTGAGAAAACAAAGCAATTCCACATGGTTGTGTTTACGTGAACGCCAAAGTATCCTCAGGTTATTTCAAACTCAAACAGTCCTCACGCAGCCCTTTTTTTTTTTTTTTTTTTTTTTTATTTATCCGTAACTAACAATACTGCAGTTTTGCACGACATGAAAGAAATGTAAAATTCAAGCCACAGACATTTTTATATTGCACTTTTACATTTCTACTGCACTGTGATAACGGTTTTAGATCACGGTTTCCAACAAGAAGATTCAGACGAATTAGTTAACCGGAGGAGCCCTTGATACAACAAGAAACTGATAAGAAACAAAACGTATATACAAAATGTATATCGAACACTTATGAGAAAACTCCTGTTTTTGTTTCTCCTCCGAGTCTACGAAAATCATATCGGTCATCCATTCCACCTTGGCGGTGGCGGCACTCTTGTGTTCATAATAAAGAAAAACCCCTTTAAATGGCAGTCCCCCGTCATTTTAGCAATTAAAGTCTGAGATAGTTTTGAGATAAACTGTTGCGATTGGTCCGTTGAATGTTTTTTTTTTTGCTATTGTCTTCTATCCAAGGTTTGGACTCCAGGAAGCAGGTTGAGCAGAGGATTATCAATGTAAAGGGTAAAAACGGTGAGTATAGCTGCATATATGTTGCTTTTTCTGAATCCGTTTTATTGCAATGACACTGATTTAGGATTACTTTTGCTCTGGGTGTTGTTCATATTATAACCACTAGGTGGCGCTGCCGGGTCGGATTCATGATTTTTTTTTTAATTTATTTTTTTTAGCCAATTGCAACGGAGCTTAACTTCCGGTTTTCTAGAATACAGGAAGAGCGGCGCTCCCGACGCGCCTTCCGTAACACTGAAGGTAAATACTCATCTATCTTGGAAAATATTAAAGAATCGAAGATAGAAAACTATAATCTATTTTGTATTAGATTCAGATATGGTAGCTACGCCCTGGTCGTTTGGCGAGAGCCGTTTATCGCTATATTTCGCCTTAGCGGTGCTAGCATGCTAACACCGCACCACGCTAGTAGGATTTCATATGACAATGAACGTCACAGTTGTAACATATGTTTATTTCAGTTTGAAAGGCAAGAAGTTCAACGTCATTTCACCTTAACCCCGAATATGTAAGTAGTTTAAATTTGCATATTTTAGTATTTCGTGGTAGTGGGTCCATGTTTGTCCATTTGGTTTTACTTTCTATAGATACGACCCACCATTGTATGCTATTTCTACACGCCGCATTTAAATTTGGGTACAGTAATTTATTGCATTCAGTATGTTTTACTATTTTTAATTTTTGGTCGAAGATTGCATGACGGCACGGCATGATGGTATATCTTTACATCTAATAGACTTCTAAGAGTTAATGTGCGTCTGTTGTGGGAACTAGTTTCATGGGCCAAATATGCAAATGTAATAATATTGCACACTTGCATTGCAGTAAGATTATTTACATGGCTCCTGTTCAAAGTCAGAAGTGACTGTTTCCTGTTTCGGGACGACATATTAATCATTCATTTTGGACAACAGACCTACTGTGTGTTGCTTTATCTTCGGTGAGGTGCTGGCATTCAGTCAAGGTTCAGATGACTGTGCAGGTGTTCATCAGCAATGAGAGATACATGAAGTCCAGAGGGACAGTAATTTTGGCCGTGTTAGAAGCGCAGTGCTGGGATGTGTTGTGCTTGCCCGCGGTGTAAACACACCTATCACCAACTCAGCACAATGCCGGTAAACCAAGAACACCACGGCTACATCCAATTTTTTTTTTTTACAGGGGTTCATGAATGTCAGAGATGCACTGATTTGGAATCTTGAACTTTTCTCTCTAACCAGGATGGCTTAATTGGCAAAGCAAAAGACAAAAAAAAAAAAAAAAAAAAAAAAATCCAGCACCTTTACCCTCCCGTCAAAATCCGCATTTCTGTATAGTTGATGGCTCGCATATTAAAACCGTCTGAAAAGGGATTTGCAAAATACAAACTTTAGCTGAGGCACCGTTCCCTCCTTGCAGATCATTGATTTACAAGAAGCTGCCTGGACTCAATTTACATCCATACTTTTTCAGACTCATTTAATGCACGTCAATCATGACTATAAGGACAATCTAAAATCTCACCTGTTAAAAGTTGTTTTAAGCCAAACAAGATGCAAAGCCTGAATATGAATGAAATCATTTGTATGAATCTTTTTCATGCACCGAACCGGCCGGTGATTATTGTCCACCTGTGATTTTGAGCCTGTTTGTTTATCTCCTCTCACATCATTAAAGTGTCTGGCTGCCTTGCAGATTTCAGAGGACCTTTGTGGCTGTAGGGTATGATGACATCCTGAAAATACTGACAATGCTGCCTGTAGACGTCTGTGTAACAAGGCCACTTCACTCAGATATGCCCTTTTTCGTGAAGGCTGGCTATTCTTGACCTCCTTTTTTGAGCTAGACTGAATAAAAAAGAAAAAAAAAAAACAGGCACACAAAGCAATCATTGAACTTCTGAACTCAGTTTGCTGTCATACATGCTCGACCATGTCAATGCATGTTTTTATTTTTTTGTTTTAGATCACAGCATGATATCATGCGGCATATTGATTTGCAGCATGTTTCATGGATGTGCCCCACATACAAAATATTACTCCAGCGAGAATACAAAAGCTAGTTGTTAAAATAACCTGTGCTGATGCAAGACACTAGATGGGGAAGGTAATGAGCAAACAGTGGCCCCCTTAACCAGCAACCGCCTCAGACTGTTTCCATCTTAACGTAATTCATGTCCTTTTGGAAAAAAAAGGTTGACGTCTGTAAATGCGAGTAGTTATACGTGACTAATGCGAAAATGATATGCAGTTTGAAAGCTGCTGCATCACAGTCTGTAATGTATTTGTACATAACATGGCAGCCATTAGCACTGACATCATGATTCATTACATCAGACACGAGAGCGGAGAATATTCATGACCCCTTTGCGAAATAGCAGAGAAAACCTTCTCGTCAGCAGGAGACTCACCACTTTTTGCATTTTAGCCTCCCGCTCTGGTAAAACTGCACACTATTTAATGAATTATGGCCCTCCAGGACTTGAATTCTTGCCTCGGGACGGGATAGCTATAGATATTTTTAATCATCAATTACCTAAAATAATTGGCTATTTTTATGGAGTCCATTCCCATATGCCTGGGCATTATTCTCGTCAATAGTCTAGAGTACAACATGCTAATTTTTCACTGGCAGTATCTGCGGCCGGGCGAAGGCATTTCCATTCCTAATGTGAGCATCATTCACTGCAGAATCACTTTCCGTTGTCATTTCCAGGCTGTTCCTCTTGTCCAAATATTTGAACTGAATATGCAGTCGAGATAAACGTCTGGCTGTAACAGTAATGATACCGTCCTCTGGTCAGCGTTTTGCTTTTTTTTTTTCCACCGCAGCTCTCGATGGCTTTGCACATTAGGAAAACAATACATGCCAGGATGATTGCGTGTATTAATATTGCAGAGCGCTGACAGCCTTTGTGTGTTTGTTGTAAATACACAACAGCTGACAAAGAAATGTCGGGGCTTTTGTAAAATTGATGTTATTGAATGTTAATCTTTGTCAATGTGATTTGTTTTATTGGAAAGGCACGTTCTCAAGTAGTGCGGGGATGTTTTATGTGTTTATTGATACAAAGATTGACTGCGACGTCTTCCTCTGTTGGCCAACACTTACCGCGTGACCTCCAGGGAAATTAAGAGGTGTGATATTGTGACACCGAGACTTAAGTTTCCTTTTTTTTTTTTGTCATATTTGTGAATCCCTTGTATGTGAACCCCATAAAGAGCACGTATCCCACTTGAAAAGTGTCTAAATTGACAAGTTATGACGAAAAAGGGGAATCAAAAAGCGGGCCGCAGACTAAACTTTATGATTTTTAATTTGTTCTGCTGTGTGGCCACGGAGTTACTGACATCCGCTCATTCCAAAAAAAAAGAAAAGAAAAAAAAACTCCTCGCCTTATTTTTCATTTTGTATTTCTGAGTCGAGCATAAAATCGAACGCTATTTCTTTTTGGTGTCAAATTTATAAATGACATGCATGAAAGAATTAATAGCACATGGAGCCGTTACACAATTATGCACTCTGCAGGTGCCGCTTTACACTTCGACATCAATGCGGTTTCGTGGACCGCACCGCCGTTCAGAGGAATATGTCGCACCGAGACCTGTTGTCTGTGCGGCTTTACGTATGCAGACGGCTGTTTAATGACAAGAACAATCATTTAATAAGCTATATTTGTCTCATCCAGATAAGCAAAGAGCAAAACCGACTTTTATTTTTTTTCCGAGACACACCAATTTTCTCCGACGATCCTCTCATCTGGAGAACCCAGCCTGTGATATGAAGCCGGTCGGTGTGCAGAATGCCTCGTAGCAGTCAACGGCAATATTCGCTTATCTTGTAGCACCACTGAGAGGCATCGCAAAATAATGAATATATGAATGAGTCTGTTAATACAGGCGAGAAGGAAAAACAATAAACTGGCGAGTGGAATTTTTTTATGCCGATGCTTGTCTTTCACAGCAAACGCGATTTTTGCATCATCTACTCAGCAAGACAAATCATTGCAGATAATTTATTGCATTATTCTTTCGCTCGCCCTCCCTCCGACGCTCGGTATTTAGCCGTTGCGGTGAGGGTCGGGGTGGGAGCGGTTGACTCCAGCATGTTTCCACAGCAGCTCCTCTGACATTTCTCAGCAGGGCAAACAACCTGTCATTGATAAAACATTACGGTCCCATTCCACTTACCAACCGAGCCATATTGTCTTCTCAGCCAAGGTTACAACAGATGTGCGCCCCCTTCTTTATATTCTATTCAAACCACTATTTCTCCCATGGGAAATATAACAACTATCAATTTGTGTGTGGCATTGGCTTTATACCACTAAAGGCCTACCAGACACTGCATTTGTGGCTCAAATCCCAACAAGTCCTTGAACCTAAATGACGAAACGGATCGTTTTCCCCCCAACATCTCTCATTGGAGTATTTTCTCCTCTGCAGGGAGGCCTCACAAGTTACTTTTTTCTATTCCTCCCCTGATGTTCTTTTGTGTCATTCAGATGAAGATGGGGCAAAGTGGTGCAAAGACTTCCGCTGATGCGATTAAAATAAGAAAGTATGGTTTTAATTGTTTCAAGCCGATCCGTGGCTCCTGCCTCGGCCCATAGCGCTCTGCTCCAAAGTGAAAAGTCATCCCGGTGGTTTTCTGCATTATCTCCAACAGACTCAAGAGTTAATTGCGAGGCGTCGTGCTCTTTTTGCCGTCAACGTCACGTGTCGTTCCACCGGAACGGCAGCCATGACTTTGAATTAGCCACGGAGAAAGGTGAACACATTTAATGGCTAGAAATTGGTCGGTCTCAGACACATTTCGTCATATAAACAGTAAAAAAAAAAAAAAAAAAAAAAAAAGAAACTAAATGAATCATTATGGCTTTATTGCCTGGTAAAATGTGCCCTGCGTGTCCCATTAAACCGCCGAATGAGAGTGTCTTGTTGTTTTTATCTCCGAAAACCATAAATTATTTACTCCGGACATCAGGACAATCAACTCTCCGTTTTTATATGTTTGTCTTTTCCATATGGCCTTCCGTCGAGAGGTCCATGTAAAACATCTCAACATGACGGGGTGTTTTACGTGTTGCATGAACTTAACATGAGCACTTACCAGAAGGACACATGTTGAGTGGATGGATAATACTCACTTTGAGGACATTATGATATAAAATGTAAATTTAGCTGAGTGAGTTATACTTTTTTTCCACACAGGTATTTTATAGTATAGGCATTATTATGTCTGTCATTTAACGAGTCTAATTACAGGGTATGATTATGAAAGCTGACATATTGACAGCTGGTCAAACAGCTGCGCTGAAGGTCCTTATTTCCTTACAGACAGACCATGCACTTACTGTTACATGTCGGTTTCCGCTATCTGCAATGAGGTACCGTATTTTCCGCACTTTAAGGTGCACCTTAAAGCCTTTAATTTTCTCGAAAATCGACTGCGCGCCTTATAATCCAATGCGCCTTATATATGGATCAATATTGGCTCATTATGGCTACCGTAGTCAGGGGGCGTCGCCGAAGTAGCAGCAGTTAAAAACAGTAAAGGGGAATTCCAGTCCCATCACCTGTGTGTGTTGAAAGACCCCAAAATGGCACCTTTCAAGAGACACGCTTACGACGCAGAGTTCAAACTCAGACGATCAGTCACGCCGTAGAACATGCGAGAGAATTCTACATTGATGAATCAATGGTACAAAAGTGGAGGAAGTGACAAGATGACCTGCGCCGAGTAAAGAAGACTAAACAGAGTTTCTGAGGGAACAAAGAGTTGGAACACAAACTGGAACAGTGGGTTGTTGAACAGAGTGCAGCAAGTCGAAGCGTCTCTACAATCACTATTCCAGTGAAGCTAACAGCGCCGGCTAGCGACATGAACATCAATGAATTTATGGCGGTCCTTCTCGGTGCTTTCGTTTTATGAAAAGCGTTGAACTGTAACAAATGGAGTTGGAAAAACAGTGTTTTCAAGGAAGGCGATGCAGGTACCGGTGAGAGCTACCGGTACGTACGGTACCTTATTGTGAATGAACTAACTTGTTCTGGGAGTGAACCGAGTTGTCAGAACGTTGGTTTGTATTGTATTAATGAAGTTTGACTGACTGACGTATCTGACTGTATTGTTGACATTCCCTTTAGCGCAGCTTCATCTAGTGGATGCATAGCACATTCTACTCTATGCGCCTTATAATGCAGTGCGCCTTATATATGAAACTAGTTTTAAAACACACCGTTCTATGAAGGTGCGCCGTATAATCCTATGCGGCTCGTGGTGCGGAAAATATGGTATTTTGAACCTGCAGTGGCTTTCGCCAAGTTAGGCCTACCTCATCCATTTCCATCACTCCCGCAATTCCCTGTCAGTCAGTGTTAATTGCCTCTCCTTTGGTGGGGTTTTCTTGGTATCCAACTGTACGTCAGATGGTTTATTCAAATGCATTTATTTAATCACGTTGTGCCCAGAACTGTGTAGAACACCGGTCTAATCAACACGGGTGCATTTTCCCATTCCCTAACTCTCAGGACCATTAATTGACACTACTTTCACTTCTTAATTAAATGAATGTGGTTTTGTTTTTTACATTTCTGAGAGCAGGATTCCCGTTAAATTTTCCTCTCTTGAATTGAGCCGCAATAAGAAATCTGTCATCTGTCGGAGAACTCGTGTTATTGTAAACGTGCAATCATGAACAAATGTCCATTTGCAAGAGGCCCGAGTTGGTTTCATGGAAAAGCGCGCGTGTTTGTGCCGACCCATTTGTGTGGAGTGGAAAGATGAGCTTGATAAAGCCCTAACATCGTGCGATGTGGCGCTTCGGTCTGCATCCGCTCATCGTTGATATATAATCGAAGAAGAGCCGGGAGTTTTGTTGCGGCGGCTGCTGCTTCATCTTTGTTTGCAGGCCTCAACATCAAAATTGAAATACTTTATGAGGCAATTTGCAAACATTTTGTCCCTGTATGATTCCAAAGGAGTAAAAAAAGAATTTCTATCAGTATAAGAAATGGCTATGCTTTCATAAAACCTGAACGTTTGTTTTGGTTTTAACAGAAAATGCTGAGTTAACGTTAGCGCTGTCATTAGTTTGGTTGCACTCAGACAAGAAAATTCAAAACAAGACTCCCGTTTCACCGTTTAACCAGAATAATAACCAGGTGTTCCTTGAATCCTCGAATCCCTGCCGCCAAGCGGCGATGTCCTAAATATGGATCACAGCAATGGCAGATAATAGTTATTATTCAAAGCCTATAATTGTTTCCTCGCAAATTGTTTTGTCATTCTCTTAATTCTGTGCAAGCAAGAATCCTCCTGTGAATTATTTTGTCCAACGTGGTGCGCCAACTTAGCGGGGGTGCATAATGTTTGTACTAAACCTCTGATTTAAAAGAACAAAAAAGAATCGTGGGACTTCTCCCAGAAAAGGCAATTATCCTGTCTGAGAATGAAGTCTAGTGGACAGACAGTGTGCGGAGAGTATTGACCGTTGGTACATTGAGCCCAACAGGCACAGAGAAGTCTGTTGGCTGATTGGTCATGTCTCAACTTTGAAAACACAAGAAGCGCAACTGTCAGTTTTTTTATATTATTCTATTTTTTTCTTATTCAAGGACGTGCACAGGTAGACCCCGAGTGGGGTTCAAGTTGTTCCCTGAGTCCCCCCCTTTTTTTTTTTTTTTTTCTTTTTTTTTTTTGCAAAAGAATGTCAACTTTTTCTCCCATTTCTATATTATACTTGCAAATTTTGCCCAAGATATCAATTTTTAGTCCAGAATATGACATAAATATATATAAGTAGAATTCCAGAATGCTTAGCTGTCACTCATTCTGTCGAATGTGATAGACAAATATCAAGTGAGAAAAAGACATTTAAATATCCGAAACATTGTCCTTCATAAGAAAATGCCCCCCCCCCCCCCTTTTTTACACGTGCAATGATTCTTAATTACTTTTTCTATAATCAAGTTGTAACAAATTCTAAATGGGAATAAATCAGGGTTAAATTGTAAAAGGTATGTTATCTCAAGATGCTCTACTTTTTGTAATGACCCAGAAATAATAACTGGAACAGTTGCCCGCTTTTTTTTTAATTGAGCTTTTCTGTTTGTCAGTATGTCTCACTTTAAGACAATCTGCCATCAAGCATTCACTTCGTGATCACTTTGTTGACCTAACTGTTCTCTGCTAACTGGATGGAAGTAAGT